>NW_023458561.1:66153081-66163069 GCF_013731165.1 Rhagoletis pomonella | reverse complement strand
GTGTGTGTGTGTGTGTGTGTGTGTGTGTGTGTGTGTGTGTGTGTGTGTGTGTGGAAAAACGCAACAAAGAGCAATCATCATTATCGTTAAAAGAGGCGCTTACAAAACTAGACAAATTGCCACTTTAGAGAGCTAACGTCGACGACGAACTGAGGCCACTGAGGTCTAGGAGGTGGCGGCAGGCGATAGGAGCAGTAATAACAACCAAGGAAAAAGGCAACATAAAACAGCAATGGTACAACAACAGCAGCAGCAGAAGGACTAAGTATAATGATAGGGCCAGTGGAAGAAGCGGCAGCAGCAGCACCAACAGTAGTGCATAGTTGTAAAAACAATAGCAACAGCAACAGCAACAGCACAAATGCCAAACACAATGTCGGCGCGCAGTTTAGGGACAAATTGCAGCTACTAGCCGAGTCCAAAGAGCGAGACCAGCGGCGCTTGGTAATAGTTATAGCTGGCGAGTGTTGAAAGCACATAATACCAGTGGGAAAATAGTCACGAAATCGCACACATAAGTGTACATATCACATGCGAATGTGTGAGTGTGCTTGTGTGCTAGAATAATATTGTGGCCCATCATCGGAATGAGCAAAAGTCAAGTGAGGCATTGAAAATGGCATAGGGGCAGATAGAATCGTAACAAATGCCTGAGAGCCAAATTGACCAACAAGGGAACCGAAGTCAGCGGGATCAACAGAAGAAGGCAGAAGAGACTAAAAAACGTGGCGTGCGAGTTGAGCGGAGAGCCCCCCTTTGGTTATGGAAAATGTTTTGTGAACATTAGTACCCGCAAAAATCCCGAAAAGCATGCAACAAAAAGGAGATGCATGGAAAAATGAGGGCGTGCAAAAAAATCTTTTAGAGTAAAGAAGGAATGTGTGATAGAGGGCACGAAGGAGAAGCAGTTACTATAATTGTATGCTGTGACTTAAGGGAATTGTTGGTACGCGCCAGCAATCGAGGTTCATGCAGAATGCTTTTGCTAGTTCTATGAGAGCTGCGGACAGCAGTGGGCGAAGAGCGAGTAAAAAAATGAGTAAACATGGCAAAAACAGAAGTTAGTACAAAAAACGTGAAGAGGAAGCAACAAGCTAAAAAGACAATGACAAACACAAAGCTTCCACAAACAAACACACCCGCACACAGATATTCATGCAAAATGTACATACAATAAGCGGGCCCAGCAACTTCCGGCCGTCTGAGGTTAGAGACGTGCTGAGGAAGTTCATTATGCTGGTGAAAGCTGTTGTTGATGATTAGGCGGTGGAGCCAAAACAGAGCATAAAAAAAAGAAACAAACAAAGGTAGAGAGAAAAGGGGAGAATGAGCAGCAAAGTAAACGGAGTAAGCCGCGAAAAAGGGGGCTACTGGGAGGGCTGACTTATATGCAGTATGTGTGGTTGTTTGACCGTTACGCGCAGCAGAGCTGACTGCTTGCGTTGTCGCAGTTTTTTGTTGTTGTTGTTGTTGTATGTATGTATGGCTGGCGATTTGCGAAGCTTTGGTCAACTACGACCAGCTGCTGGCCCATTATGTGGGTAAAAATACAGCAATAATCGTAATAATAGCGGTCAACATGCATTCACACACACACACACTCATAGTACTAACACCCATAGAAGAGAGAGGAAAAGCGAACAAAAGTTCAAGGTTTCGCTGCGAACACTAAAAACACAAAAGAGTTCAGAAACTAAGTACCGACTCGGTGTTGAACGCTGGAATAATTACAAATGACTACGTTGAATTTATGCAAATAAAGATAATGAGAGAATGCAGCAAAAGAGTTGAAATGAGGTAGACAAAAAAGAACGAAAAAAAACACACGAATATGATGGCAAATTAGGCAAGGACAAAGATGAAGCAATTGTCGAGCGTATTGCAAATAGCAAAGGAGCAAATAAGTTTTGTGAAAATTATGCAATTAAGCTAGAGTTGCCAACTTTAAATCACGAAGGTATTAAAATAGCAGCTCTACATGCCTTATTATTGGCTTTTAATTGTTTAAGGAAATTCAGAATTAGTGTAAGAAATATCTCTTACGAGGGAACTAGGTTTGTGTAGAGCAGGGTAATTTATTTTCTTTCCCTGGGGATTTCGTACAGAAATGCGACGGATGAAAATATTTCTCCAAAACGAATATAAGAAGACACAAAAAAGGTATTTTGTGGGAAAAAGCAGGTTTAGGAGTTTGTGATTTCTTTGACCCCATGCTAAAAGAAATCCAGTTTTGGAGGAAATTCCAGGCCAAAATCCCAGACAAAGATATGTGGTCAAATAATTCCCCTTAATTTGATCCCAGATGTGTCCAATGGTAAACAGACGGATCAAAGATGGAAGGTAAAAATTGCATTGGCTATTTGGTCGAAGTCTTTAAGGCCGATGTATTAGCAGTCTCAGTTTGTGATATATTGGATCTTTAGAAGGTTTTGAATAGCACTAGGCGGCCCTCAGAGCCCGATCCAAATGCACGATATACATTTATCAAGGAGTGCCTTGACACTTTTGAGAGTAAGGAGCACGTTGCGTCACGGGACACTGCGCCTGACGCAATGGCAAGCGAAGACTCATCATCATCTGTCCTTTTGGGACCGGAACCGTTTGGCGGACTCAATTGGCATTCTTCGAGACTCATCATCAAAGAGTCGGTAAACTCAAAATTCAGTAAGGTCTGTGGAGAGGGGGGGAGCCTAAGACGGGATAAACTTTTTGGATAACTCCTTGCTAGGAAAAAGTGGACAACTGGTTACCTATTTAATGGGTCATTACCAACTGCCCTCCAACATGCACCGGATTGGCCTACCCACAGAGACAGATTGCCGTCCGTTTCTTGAAAATTATAAGATATGGAAGCACATTTTCTGTGATTGCCCGTCTTTGGCTAAGACTGCAATACTTTAGTTCTTCCACAGCGAAGACTTTAGTATTATTCGTCGACCGAAGGAATTATTAGTATTTATGTAGTAGGGAAGCTGATAATATTTTGGGGCTTCAGGATTCGGAACTTAACAAAGGGATTGAAAATATGCAAAACATTTTATTGGTCGCGGTATCCTTTGCCTCTGTTGGACCCGTTGAATTAAAACTCATTATCTAGAGTCCCGAAATTATAGAAAACCTCTTAACATGAATTTTGGACTTAAGTTCAAACAAAAACTTCCTATTTAGGGTTTCCGCATAACTTAAGAGTTCAATCAACAATCAGAGTGGGATATAAAGTGGTTAGAAGTAGCAATTAATTATTAATGAACTCCAATAAAACGAGTTTGGTATACAAGGTGGCAACTCTACTTCACTCTACTCCGCTAATGATTAAAACGGTACCAAGGGACGAAGACCTGAACACTGAGCAGTTAGTGCTCTCGAAACCAAGTAATACAACTACCTTCTGAGAGGTACATTTCTACATACTTGCATACATATACATATACTATAATCGTTGCCATAGAAAGGCAAATATTGTTAATTTGTAATAGCTTAAGTGCTACCTTTGTCTAGCAGTGTCAGCAGCTGTTGCACGCCAACAGATTTCTCTAGTAACAGGCACTTATTTATTTAATACAATTTTCGCTTCGTTTGTGCTAAGCTTCGTTCCTTGATTTTTTTCTTAACGAAATAGTAAGTGCGTAAGGACTTAACAGCTAGGCAGGGAAAGCAAAAAAAAAGGAATGAAAAGCGTTAAGCTTTTGCCTAAGTAAGGATCTATGTTTTACTGTTCGTAAGTGTTGTTGCCTTTATATGGTCCTCATTGGCCATGACAGAGCTTAGGTGCAACAACGGCGGCAGCAATTAATGGCACAATTAAAAAGGCATTAACAACAATTAAGCGTAGCGGCGTGCCTGACATTAAATGACGTTGGAGTCGGTATCGCTGCCGCTGCGGCTCTTAGCTGAAATGCCTTAAAGTAGGCAACATGCGGTTGTATTTTGATTCAAGCTCATTGGTGTTGTTGTTGCTGCTGGTGCTAATGTTTTTTAAGACTCTTGTATATTTTCGAAGCAACCAAAAGAAGCACACTTTTTGGACAGAGCAAAGTAAACAAAAACTCTACGCTTTACATAATTATAGCTTTGTTTTGCGGTTAACCGCTCATAATTCGCATGCAGAGGAGCTAAACCGCATAGCCACATGCATTAATTTCCTTAGCTAAATATGCGACTGAGCTTGGTGTCAAATGCCTGTACATTTTGGAACTAAAGTTAATACAAAATTTAATGGTGCAAATATACATTAATATACATCGTTACCTAAAGGTGAAAAGGTGTAAATTCCACATTTTTCCAAAATTTAGTTTTAATGACAGAATGACAGATAGTGCAAAACTACACAGATTTTTCGTCTCTACTGAATAATTTCAAAAAATGGGCTTGGCACCTTTTCATCTTTAGGTAAAGATATGTATTTGGAAAGGAGAGATGGGATAGTTTAAAAATGTCTAATATTAAAATATAAATAAGCAGCACCTGGTGACAACAAACCTTGCTAAATGAATTAACGTCCAAAAAAGAAGTTATTATTTTTTTTAAGGAAGGTTTCACACGAGCTTGAAAGGATAGGTGACCCAGGACTGGCGAACACCTTCTGAAGATCAGCGGTTTGAGAACCGAACTATCTCAGTATTCGGTTCAAACACGCCCTATCTCAGCACAGTTTCAACAAAATTCTGACATACGGTGTTTTTCAATAAAATTTTGAAATAAATAGGGCGTTCTTCAAATAAATTCTGAAGTAGGGGGTTCTTGAGAGATTTTATGAGATAAGGCGTTTTAGAACTGGCTGCCGAGTTAGGTCGATCTTCAATTGAATTGTATTCAATTTGATACGTAGATTACGAATCAGTATTCTGTTTTTCTAGATCAGGTAATTTTCCCATCACAAATATAGCTAAAATCAAGTTTTTGAGAAAAAGGATATTTGGAAGGTAGTCATGTCCTTGCACCGAACAAAACGAAATTTACCACAGAGCTTGAGTACATATTGTCACAAATAGCTACCAATTTTCGCTTTATTCTGTTTATAATTTTAGCTAAAATTAATCTTTTAAAAGTTAGGACGTATGGGAGGTAGTCATGTCCTTGCACCGGTTTTTCCAAACCTTCGCATTTTTCTTAATATACATATTCTGAACCAGCGCACCAAATTTTATTATTCTGCGATAACTCCCCTAATTTAGCCGATTCATTGTATGGGGGCAACCCCCTGTGCGCCTGCTCCAACATGGGCTTGAAAAACTTAAATATAGAGGCAGCTATCGGCGCTTGAAATTTTCGTTTTTATAAGGTCATATGCGCCATATGAAAATGCATAGTGATTTCTTTTTTATGATTTCTTTAATAGTTTATACATGGCGTATGAGTAACATTCTCTCCTAAATAGCCAAATTTTATAAAAAAGAGATTGTTACTGATTTTCATTTGACCATTTATAACTTTGTTTATCAAAAAAAAATTATAAAGCATAATACCGGCTCCAAAAAACTCATCTTGTTTCATTTTATTTGAATTTGAATTTACAAAACCCAATTTTTTTTTAATTGCCCACCTCAAAAATACCGTATTGCGGGGCGTAAGTAATATTTTAAGAAAAACCAACTTTTCTATCGTTAAATTGTGGTATAGAAATTACGTTGTTTTTCTGCAAAAACTATGGCCTTGGTTACAGAAAAATGGAAATTTCAAGCGCCGCACAGTGTTCCGACAATATGGAGCCAGGTAGAAAAAGTCTTGGTGACAGCTGATAAAAAAAACAGGTTGGGCCTAGAGAGGGAAATTTAGAAATTATAAATACAAAATTTCACGTAATTTACTAACCATCCACGAATGGTACATTTCCAAAAAAAAAAAAACACTGGAATCGGCGCGGTACCGACTAATCAGTGTAGTTGCATTTGGCGTTGAACACATTAAAGCAAGAGTTTCTTTTTCAACTGTAATCAGTTTTTTAAGTGTCGTGAAATATTCTGGTGACGGGTATTTATAATTTGTTTGATATTTCTTTTTTTTTACGAGACTTTGCAATTTGCGATTTTCGTAAATTTCGATTTTCAGCTTCTTTTTGCATAATTTCCCGAGAAGATTTTTTCGTACAATGGAAAATTTTATCAAACATTGGAAGAAAAGACCGTTTTTTTGTTCTGAGAGTGGAAAGCAGTAAACAAAAATTTACCAAAATTTCGTCACATTTAATAACTGGGCCCACTTTTTTTGCAAGTTTTGGACGTTAAAGTGATCCAATTCTCACCACATTTTAAACGTAGGGTTTTCTAGTAACAAGGAGAGGACATCTTTTTGTGGAACGCTCTGCAGTAAAAATTTCTTAGATTTCAAATATTTTGTGTGAATTTGGAACTCCCATATAACTTCCGATAGACATTTCCTTGCGAAAGTCTTCTTTTTTATTATTTCTTCAATCAAATTAACAAATTGGAAAAATACTTATTGCAACTATGCTCAAACAGTCACTATGGCTCAATTTTGTGTATAATTCGATTACTATGTAGTGGATAAGCGAAACCACGAATATTTTCAATTAAATGAGCAGCTCAAGAACTCCAATCACTACACTCAATTATTTGTAGTAGCAGTAGCTGCAAGGCAAAATTGTTGTAAAGACATTCGTAAGAGTATGTGAAGATATATGTACACGTACTCGCATGTATTTATACATATTGAAAAACCATTAAGCGATCATTTGACACTCAAGCTTAACACGCTCTCTGCAGCCCGCTAGTGATTGTGGTAGCAATGGCAAGCGCGGAAATCAATCAGCTGCGGTCGGGATTTTTTTTCTTTTGAATGCAGTAAACTTAAAGCACTGTTGTGGAATTAAGGCGAGTGTTCAAAATGAAACCAGCAAAGCGACATGATAGAAGTACAGAAGACACACGCTTATACTTATATTTATTTTATTATATACTCCTGCATCATGAGAGTATCCCAGTAGAAATCGGTTGTATGCATCCATGAAGTATGCATGCTGTATGAGTGAAAAAGTATGAACAATTCATGAGCGGCTATGAATTTCCAGAAATAAAGTCAAATTCTGGCGAACTGTAAGCGAACGTACGTTGTTGTTGTTTGAAGTACATTTCTCTATACATTTGACTTTTATACAGCATCACAAAATGTTTGTATTATTTTCAGTCTTGTACAAAAATTTTAGTGAACGGACGTGTTGTGCGATACTATTTTCAGCACAAACGTTCTATTACAAGATATGCATTTGCTTATGTAAATGCTACTTTTGTATGTACCCGTATGTACCATTATATTAAAATGTATCAGAAAGTAGCATTTACATTTGGGGATACATATATTATAAGAATGCTTTAATACTGTTCCATTAATACCTTTTTGTGTGTTCGAAACATGAATACAGCCATATGCATGCAGCAGTAGTACAAGTGTATGGCTAGAGTACGCATACGCTCTGAGAAACCACACGTGTTAAATGGAAATAAGGGTTCATTTATACTGGCATGTATATGTTACCGGCCAAACCCGATCTTAGACAAACTAGTTTTTCCTAGGCTAAACTAGTTCTACCTAGATCCAATATATCCGTCCAACGCGGAAACAAGTTCGACGCAACAATATTGTGGACTTGTGGATGTCGTATGCATAAAATTTCTACTGGGATGCTAGCTTTGTAAGCAAACATATACAAACATTCATACACACGCTAATGCATCATGGCGGTTATGCTTGGTAAGCATTTCAATGTCTACTCGGCTGATAGGACTACAAACACACTAATGACAGGACCAAAGGAGCGAAGCAGCCTTGACTGACTGCAATTGCATTCAAACGTACTACATGCATACACTGAACTAAAAATCCATCTATGGATCAAAGAAAAACTTTCCTTACTTTAAGGTCGAAAATTCTTCCGAATGAGTAAAAAACTGTCAAGAATGAGTAATTTTTCTTTGGAATGTGTAAAAACGTACACGAAAATATGGAACCGTGGATGTAATCTATCATTTCGGAGAAATGTTGGGCATGAAAAGAGGATAAAACTTCTTTAGCGCTATTGCGTTCCCATTTTTCTTCATTTTGATTGCTGTTTTTCTTCAATTAAGAGACGTTTTTTTTTTGAGTGTAGATATGTACTTGCAGCACATGCATACCAGACATGATACATGAGACGTGCGCTCGTTCAATATGCAGTTATGTGCTGGCAAAGCTTTCTCTCTGCTCATCTCAACTAAATACGTACACACACAAATATAGACACAATGAGTAGATAAAGTAATGAGTGGATATTATTATGTCATATCTGATATATCCCTATACATGTATGTACATGTATGTATGTATATATACAAGTACATATGCATGCATGTTCTAGCATCTATGTATGTACATGAACATGCTCATTTTGATCGAAAATGGTGGCATATGGCTGATGCATTGCTTTTAAATCGATATCTCCGCTTGAAGGCTATGAGTAAGTGCACAAAGTGCGCATTTCTGCAGATTTTGCTATGCTGGCTTACTATCCATATGCGCTTTTGTGGGTGTATGCGTTTGCTGGCGCGCTTTTGAGTTACTGACCCACCGCAAAAATATTGAATGACCAAAGCATTTACGGAATTAATCGCTGTGAAGCTGAAGTAGAAATTTTCAATAACTTACAAACAATTCTGTTGCATCCTTTTGGTGGCATCCACTGAGCAGCAGCAGCTGGTCACTAGAGGAAATACGCATGTACATACAGTTATACATACATACGTATACGTATTAAAATACTGGCTTGAATATTGAAGCTTGCGAACGCTACCATCTAGGATGGCTATCAGTTTAAATAGAGTATTTGAAGTCCAAGAAGATACGGTGGAGGGAAAACAAATAGGCACGTTAAATTTTAACAGTTATTGTTTTTGTTTTGTTATTTAATGCTTATTATTTTTGGTACACAAATTTAAAAAACTCCACGAATTTCAACAAATGTTCATAAAAATTTAAATTTTTTTTTACAGAATAAAAAAATCTAGGTATGCAGTTTTGTATTTCCTTTGATGTAGCAAAAGTTTAGTATTGGCTTTTGGCAATTTTTTTTCTGACATGTTTTGTAAAAATTCCAAAAATCAACGGCAAGTCCTGGCTACTTTAAACTTGCAATTTATTATATTAAAATTTTTTCTAAAACTCTTGACTAAAAGGTTTTGAATTCTGTTAGCTTCACATCTTACTGTAGACATAATTTCCTGAAGACGACATAGGTATTTGTGTATTAACATTCACCATTTAGGATAAGAACACAAAAATTTCTTAGTTTTAGACTTTTTGAAAATTTTTCCCTATTTAACTACTTTTTTAGAGCGGTTTTGGGATATTTCGCTATTTTTAGGGAATTTTTTTTGGACAATTGGGGCACATATTCGTAATCCTTGATGATTATTCTTGACTGTTTCTGGAAATTAAATTCGCAAAAGAATAACCATCTTTTTTTTTATTTGTCACAAAGTGTTTTTTTTTAATCGAGGTTCTTCTCCGAAAGGGAAACTTCTTCGAGACAGAAATATGGATTGACATTTGCTATTACTTTTTTTTTTTTTGGACGTAGCGCGGTGCGGATATGGAACCTGTGTCCTAAAGCAGAAATGATTAGTATAAGGCCAGCAGATATAGTGAATTTTATAAGATACAAGAACAGCCTCAGAAGCCGTTTGTTTGCCTAGCACCTTAATTTAATTTTTAATTTTTAAATTTTTAAACCCTTAAACTCGACCAAGGAGTATATATCATACCATCTTAATGTATGTATGTTCATACCAATTTCTACTTACTCGTGTTAGCTCGCGTATAAACATACATATGTAAGTATGTGCATGCGTTCACACGTATGTATGTATTAATCTGACACCCCTTGAACAAAAGTGTGGATTTGTCAGTTAGACAGCGCAGTTAAAATCGCTTTAATTTTATATCTGCAACTACTGCCTTTTCTTTATTTTTCATCCATTCATTTTATCTTTAGCTTTAT
>NW_023458561.1:66140310-66152981 GCF_013731165.1 Rhagoletis pomonella | reverse complement strand
AGGCGGTGATGCGTTGCTGGTATAACTGACAGCAATTTTTATCCTTTTGGTTTTCTGTTAGCTTTCATTTTTGTTTGTTTTATTTCCTTTGAGGCGGTTTGGGGTGGATATTCGAAACCAAAGTCATTTAGTTACTATCGTTTATTCGTTTAGTTCAATGTGAATGGCTCCAAATGAAATACTCATAGGTATTTGATTGCGTTACAATGCATGCTCCGTTACAGTGGGCTGCGAAATAAACTTCTCAAATTAGTTTTAGTACGAGAGTAGCTAGCTTAATCGAAGAATCTGAATTCCTCATCTCACTGTTTGTTTGGTATGACGTTTTATTCCAACTGAATCTCGTGAATAAAACAATGCAGAGTCAAACCATGGACATCGCTGCAGTCACTGAGTCAGTAGGAAATTGCGCTGAATTTCTATCCACCTACAGATATAAAGGCTTTGAATCTGCCCTACAATATGCCAAAAAACTTGCCGAAAATCTTGGAACTGACTCGTCATTTGCGAGCTCATCTCGCAAAAGTACGCAAAGCGAAAACCACCACATAACATAGAATAAAAGTAAGATGGTATATACATAATTTTTCCTTAAGAGTGAAGCCTTCTTATTTTAGTGGGATTTTCTTTTTAAAAAAATCAAGAAGGAATTCTCTCGATTTTTATTAGGTTACCTAAAAATCTCAAAATAGAAAAAGCTAAAAATATAAAATGAAAACAAGTAATTTTTAAGCAAAAAAAAAACCAACTAATACCTTGCCTTTAAAAAAAGTATTATAGAAATCTGTGAACGTGGTCCACAGTTATGCGGTAACATACATAAAAACAAGTAAGAAAGTCTAAGTTCGGGTGGAGCCGAACATTAAATTCCCGGCGCGAGTATTAAATATATGTTTCTTCACCTTTCCGAAACCTACCGCCGATGGTTAGCCGGGGTGTATCAATTTTGAGTAAATTAGCGTCCTTCAATTTCGAAATATTGCAGTTTCAAGCATTTCTGAAATTTACCGTTATATGAAAAGCGGCCGTATGTTTAATCCGGTTTCAACAATTTTCAACGTTTTCCTTTTATGTGGCGGGCACAATAACCATACTGAGTGATCATATGTGATCATAAGTGGGCGGTGCCACGCCCATTTTCCAAAATTTTACCATAAACGTATTCCTTGGTAAAGAATTGTTGCAGGCATCAATCTTGAATAAATTAGTAAATATTAAATACTGATTTATCGAAGATTTTGTATTTCTCTAAATTACAGTTATATGGGATGTGGGCGTGGTTATTGTCCGATTTTAAAAAGTTTCGGCGATTTTTTATGTTGTACCAAGGCCAACAACTGTGCCAAGTTTGGAAGAAATTGGTGCAGCGGTTACTAAGATATACACAGGTAACCATAACAGGGCGTGGCTACGCCCATTTTCCAAAAATTTATAATATTCTTATTTTTCGTCTAAAAGTTATTGTAAATATCCATTTTGAGTGAATAATCTTCAGTAGTTACTAAAATATCGCAGATTTCGTATTTCTGGAAATTACCGTTATATGGGAAGTGGGCGTGGTTATTGTCCGATTTAAAAAATTTTCGGCCATTTGGTATGCTGTGGCAAGGCCAATAACTGTGCCGAGTTTGGAAGAAATTGGTGCAGCGGTTACTAAGATATAGACATGTAACCATAACAGGGCGTGGCTACGCCCATTTTCCAAAAATTTATAATATTCTTATCTTTCGTCTGAAAATTATTGCACATATCAACTTTGAGTGAATTATCTTTTGTATTTACTAAAATATCGCAGTTTTCGGATTTCTGGAAATTACCGTTATATGGGAAGTGGACGTGGTCCGATTTCGCCCATTTTCAATACCAACCTACCTCGGATTACCAGAAACCTACATACCAAATTTCGTTGAGATATCTCAATTTTTGCTCGAGTTATCGTGCACACGGACGGACGGACAGGCGGACATGGCTTAATCGATTTCTCTATTCATTCTGAGCATTTATATATCCATTTGTCTATATCTATCTCGATTCGTTTTGGCTGTTACAAACAACCGTTATGTAAACAAAATTATAGTACCCTTGTGCACAAGTGCGCTCGGGTATAAAAATTATAATATTCCGATGAATTGGTAATCTTCTCCTCTTTGTGAAGTCGGTTAATAAGAAAAGCGTTTCAAATAATTCAAGAAGACTTCACATACAATTACGAATTTTCATCTGTTGGGAAAACATGCAAAAAGGGCGTCTTGTTCCATTTACGCCCAGGGCGTCGTTACTTTTAAAGCCGGCCCTGCTTACATCAGTCACCGTTTTCGGCGAGGGTCACCATTCACCTGTCACCACCTCCACCAGCGATCAACAGCTGACCAACACTGATACTAAATGTACTCAGAACTCGATTCTCAAAAGGATCGACGGTACCCGATTTATCGTTCTGATAATTTTTATTTGTAAGTATGTAGCTAAATAGTTTTAGACAACCAATTCCACCAATTATGTTTTATTCGCTTTCATTTTTGTCCACCGTGCATTGGCGTAATCGACTTTTCCTCCCGAAGCCATTCGTCATTCAGCAGTTGCAATACGGATAATTTCTTAAGTCATCACAACATACAACAACAAACACAATACTTTAGAATAGCGAGATATCAATATCAGTGAAAACAAGGAGCAGCAGCAACAACAAGCGTTTCGAACAGTAATGAAAACAGCAATAACGGTACACGCCGCGTACAATACAAGGAAAGGCAACACCTGTTCTGGACACGCGCTTTGGCAGCATACCAAGTCAAATGTTTGTGCAACATCATCGTCGTGGAAAATGTTGTAGCTTAAAATTCGAAATGTAAGCGAGCAGAATTTTCAATAGACGAAGGGATACGTACGTTTGTTTGTAAGTGCATGTGATTGTGCGTCTGTGAGTCTGCAAAAAAAGTGATGACGATGCAGCGGCAGGCAGTTTCGTATGGCAACTGGTCGTTTGGCTCATCGCTTGGCTGAACTGCTTGGCAGCCACTGTCGATAGCTGGTCCGTTGCACTATGTCGCGATGCTGCCAATATTTCTCAATTTTCATTTCTCATAACAATGCAATGTTAGAGATGTGGATATCAAATTTCAGAACAACAACAGCTTTTGTGGCACTGCGAAGGGATTTTATTTTGTATGCGTGGCGTGCGCTAAAAGAAGGGCTGACACAAGTACATATGTGTATGTATGTATAAAAGCTAGTCTATGGATCTGAATGTTGTTGGTGCTGTGTGCCATGCGTACGAGATTGCGTGTGTGTGCATGCAGGTGAAGCGTGCAATTACTAAGCAGTAATGGTAATCGCTCGAACGATTGGGCAGCACAAACCAGCCAGCAACCAGCCAGCAACCAACCTAGCAACAAATAAACGAGCAGGAAGAAATTAGTTACTAGATAAATAAAAGAAAAAACGCATTTTAACAATGCGGATGATTTTTTAAATTTCCAAGAGCATACTCCCGAGTGCAGAAACGTTTGAAATTGCAAAGTCAAACACAGCAGAATTTTTTCGTTGGTTCTGCGAACCAGATTCAAAAAACGCCACGCACGAATGACGCTCAGTGATTTGGGCGTGTGTGTGGTAGCAACTGGGCGCGGATGTGTGTGTAATTTGGCTTTTCCCTGTACGCCGAGTTTTAGTTAAAATTGCAGTAATCTGCTTCCTAAGCTATGCTTGTTCTGTTATTGCTTACAAATCGCAGGCTCATCGCTTTTCGTGGTAGGTTCCATTGGTTCACTCAAGCACATGATCGAAAAAAGTATAGCCTAACTTGTGGCGCTAGCATAGGTCGAAGAGGCGTACATACATAAATACTCGTATTTTTTTAAATGCACATAAAATATACAATTACCTATTTTTTTTAAGGAATTATAATAATTATAATTGTGACTAAGAGATTTGCATTTATATTTTTTTATCAAGATCATTTTCAGCGAAAGACAGATACTTTCTTGAAATTTCAGCTGCATTTTTATGCTCAATGCCTAGTGTGCTTCAGATTTTTACTTGAAGAAATTCAATACAAACATAATTCAATGTTTAAGAGGTTTGAGGAGCTACTTTTTTAATTTATTTTACTCTTATAAGTTTTTTTTTTTTGTAAAAAAAAATGATAAAACAACTTGCAACGCAATAATTTTTTTCTTGTCTCCAAGGTTCTAATTTTTACATGTGTTCTATTTTTGGAAGATAAAGCAGTTTTTCGAAAGTCGTTTTTCTATAAATTTTTTACAGTATAAATCAAAAATTATCTAATTTTGGGGAAAACAAATTTTAAACTTTCATAAATACATATATCGAAAATATTAAATTTTAATGAAAAATTATAAATTTGAACAAAAATTCGATATATGTACCATTTGCTTTTATCACTTAACTTATTTTCTAGATATTAGACATTTTTATGATTACCATTTTTTTTATCAAAAACCTTTAACTATAAAAGCAAAATAAATTGAAAAAGCGCTTAATTTTTAAAATTATAATTATCTTTCAATAAAAAACTTAAATTCGCCAAGAATTGTAAGCTGTAGACCTCTTTGAATATTTAATTTCCCATATGCACCACTGTGCGCTCACCTTCATATTTTAAAAGGACATTTAACATCTTTGTAATCTAATTTTCTACCCGAAATCAATGCCCAAACCATTTACAATTACCTTTCCAGGGTCAGATCAAATAATTATAAGACCCGCAAAGAAGATTAGCCAAGCTGACCTTACCCGGTAGCAGAGGACATGCCGCCGGTCGGAGGATCCATTTCGCCCTAACTAAAGCTGCAACACCAACGAGATCCCTTATGGCATAAAAGGCCCCCAACGACGGCACATATCAAGTCCAACCCACCAGCTCCAAAGCTCAAAGGTTCCACTCACAAAAGGGAAAGGAACCTGGAATCCTGCAGCGCAAAGACTTAACATCAGCTCACCTCCAAGGTGAAAAGCCTCGTTTGAAATCGCAGCGGAAGGATATAAATCAAACTTGAAGACCTGTAGTAGAGCCAAAGAGTTCCCCAGAGTACAATCCTCTAAAGATACGCACCAAGTCCAACATACCGATCGTCGTCTGGGCACCTACTGATCAGTGAGATGACATTCAATTGCAACTGTCAATAATTCTAGAATCGATTGGCATAGAAAAGTACAGGTCGCCAAAATCAATAACAAAGTCTCAGTATTGCCACCAAAAATGGACCAAAACACACAGAGTGGGGATTCGTTCTTTTACTGTGTTAGCAAAATATCAGCTCCATAAATAAAAGCAGTGAAGTTACCCATAAATACGGTGACCATCCGTTCTGTTTTTTGCAGGACCGTACTGTTTTTCAAAGGTCGGTCCTGCGTAGTTTTTCAAACCTGAAAAACCTGAAAATGTACTGATTTTTTCCAGATGTCCTGCATTTGTCCCGCATTTTAATCGTTATTTTAAAATTATCGGACAATGGATGGATTTTTTCAAAAAAGTGTTTTTTGGTACTTTTCGTAGCTTTTCTTCAATATCTCATGAAAAAATCTCCCAATCAACGTAAGCGACTTACATCTCGAAGGGTATTGATGTGCCTCTTACCAAAATATATAACTTGTGGCGACTTCAATGAAAATTATTAGTGCTTTAGGCGACCATTTGCATTTTGTCGTCACAGTCGAAAAAGGTGAGATTTTCAATCAAATACGCAGTTTTATTTGATTATTTTTTTCATTAGTTTAAAAATTCGATAAAGAAGATATATCATTACAGTAAATTTGAGCCAACGATAATCAAAACGTACAAACGTACAAAAAGTACGCGAGATACCTCATCATAATCTAAGAAGCTTTAGAAGGTCACGATCTTATTTGAAGCTGTTCAAAGATATCCAATAATACTCAGGACACCAGTAACTCGTTTCTGTAACTCTTCTCTACCGATTATTTCTCTACTGGTAGCGAATATACGTCATTCTCTACTACTCATTAGCAGTAGAGAACAAGGCGGCGAATTCATATATGAATTGGCCTTGGTAGAGAATTGTTACAGAAACGAGCTACTGATTTCGTACTGGCACCACCAACAGACTCAGCTATGTTTTATCAGATTCTCAGGAGTTTAACTCAAGCTGATCGAACACCAATAGCGGTACTTTGACTTCTTAAAGCGAAAGCATATATTTACATTATAGCGAGGAGCAGAAGTAAATTTCTTGTTGGAAGGATCAAGACCCACAATAACGAAACTCTTATTAACTTATCGCTATTCGTGGAAACAGAAGAGCCTCCAAGCGGCCTCGAGATGAATGGTTTTTACAAATTAGGTTTTTTAAAATATATCAAACATGTCCATTAAAAGAGGAAAAAGTTATGTCTTTTAAACAAATGAAGAGCAGAAAGGTTTCGTAGGTTAGTTTCAGACACAAGACACAATTCTAGTAGAGGTAGTGTTGAATAGAATGGTAATCAAATATTTAGTAGAAAGGTATCTATTATTTGAGACAAACAGTAAAATTGTAATTGATGTATGATTTACCCTATGGTCCAGTGTAAATTTTTTCCTACTTCCTATATATAATTTTGTACTGTGATAAAAAGAGTATAAAAAATGGCATCAAAGGAAAATAAAAGTTGGTTCAAAATATTGAAAAAGTTATCGTTCCAAAAGCCTCTGAGGACCGAGCTCATACATATGTAAGTATATACAATATATATATATAACTGAATACTTAAATCAATTCAAACCAAACCAAAAGCAATATTCCGTGCCACAAAGTCAACTCCAACTTCGCAGACTACTAGTCTACTTTTTAGCACTACCCATCCCTAAATTCTCTTTCCTACCATTACCACTCCACTCCGCAAACTCCATAATTCCCATATCCACAAAGTCACGACCACATATTGCTTGCCTAGGAAATAAAAAGTGATATACGCGCGACACACAATGAATATTAATCGTCTCGCGTTGTTTGCCTTTGTGTTTCCCATTGCTGAGCCATTACCGTTGCTATTGCTCTGCCGAGCTCTGTGCGCTGTCCTCCGCTTCAGAAGCTTTCATTTGTTGCTCCTCCATAGTTTTTGTGAGTTTCCTAGGGCATTTAGCGATTTTTACACGATTTTGCGTGAAGCTTCAACGCTTGACTGCCAGCCGGATATGCTTTTCGACATTGTCGACATTCCTGTCGATAACTGTTATTTTTTCTATGCAATATTTTTTTCAATTTGTGTTTTTTTTCTTCTGGCTGAACATTTGGCTTCTAAATGATTTTCTTGCAATCTGTTGAAATAGGGGAAATTTATTATTTTTAAGACTGCGCGCTCGATTTGTACGCAATGGAGCGTAATTTGTGGGCTACGTACTTACGACAGGTGTGCAACCGTGTGTGCGTTGCGATTGTGAAAAGGTGTGTAATTCAGTCTGTACATACTTACATTTATGTGTTTTTACGCCTTCCTACCAACTCAAGCTCATTGTTATGCTACTAGGTGTCAGCTTGGCGGAGCCACGTGGAATTGTGGATTATTGTATTGCTAATATTGGTCAGGAAATTGATTTGTAGAAACCAAAAGAAATTAGTAGTCGTAGGAATTATTACTTGAGTGGAGAATCTTGTAAACGCGCAGACCTTAGCTAATTGGTGGGATTGAAAATTATTAATGAAATACGTGTTGAAGAAGGTTGTATGCCATAGGTAGGCAGATCATGAATACAAATAATGCAGTCGAACTTCATCTCAGCCTAAATAACTTCTTATGTATTTAAGATATAAAAGTCGGCACTATAGTGAAATCTGAAGTTCATACATACTGAGGATAATGAGGTCAGTGATGAAATTGATGGTGAATTGGCATGGCAGTCGAATTCTGACAATCGCTACGCTAATTTTTCATCACCAAAGTTCTCTTAATGAAAAGCAGTGGGGCCTAAAAGTATACAACATGTGTAATGAGCGAAATCTCGCAGTATGAGGAGCTAGAATTTGAAATCCCGTTACAGGTGTACACAAGACCCGCTGCACTTGGTCATTCCTATTCGGTTGCGAGCGCCCTTGCCTTCGTTGTCTACCCATAAGTGTGGTTACCAGAACGTGAAGAATTTTTCCTCGCTTTATCTCCAGACTTACATGATTGGCTTTGTTTATGCTGGATACCAAGTAGATAAAGATAAAGGGGTCCTAAATAAAGATATTGCGTCGTATAAACACATTCTCTTACTTCTATCAAAATCCAGGCTAAAAGCCAGACTGATATGGCTCAATTATTTATCTCATTAAGAACGTAAGAATTGTACATTGTATCGTCAGTAGAAGCGTATACGTAGGTGACGTTGAGAAGGCTTATTCCTCAGTCATTTTCGCAAACAGCAGGATCTCTGTAGTGCATTTAGAAAATGAGATTCCAACCTTCGGGCATGTACTCATCAGACCACATTGCGTTTAACAGCTGATACATGTGCTTGACCCGCTCCCCGCCACTGAACAGACCGACCCCCGAGGGCTTTATTTTATATTTTATTTCAGTCTTCAGCTTGTCTAGGTCGGACGTGAGCAAAGTTACTGTCCAATGACTTTTGTTCTTCTTCATTAAATGCGGCACGGTTAAACCCAGACAAATCGGATGAGAATTGTTCCCTGCCGGGAATGTAAATATAACCAGATTTCCGTCTTCGTCACGGCAGCAACCAGCCCGGTCTTGAAATCATTTGACTACTGCTTTAGCTAGTTCCCTCCGCAAGCATCTCAATCTCTTCGCGCACAGACCTTTATGCGTCTTTCTTTTTTCTTTTTTAAGTAGACATATTTCTCCCCTTTTCCTTGTTCAAAAATTGTCTATAATTGCTATAAAAGCTAATACTATTTTTTCTACTACTGTACATTGCCTATGTACTCACATTCAGTGCAGTATAGTTTCTCAAGCATAAATAATTTTCAGCAACCTAATGACCATTGCAAAATTTAATTTCTACTCCCTTTAAACACACTGCATTAGACTGAGTCTTGTCATTTTGTTGGAAATTTGTAACAAAGCCCAGCAAACGAAGCAACATTAAAATTGCAATACATTTCCGTTTATGAGCTAAAAGAATTTTTATGAAGTAACTCCGAACAGAAGGTTCACCTGCTGAAAAAGGACATAATTACACACACATATCTACCTACACATAAACACAAATATTGCTGCCACAAATCAAGCAAACAAATGAATTTACCAGTGAAAAAAAAAACGCGAAATCTGCGTTTCACATTTCTAAATGACAAATGTCATTGTAACAGTTACATTTGCGTGTAATTCCATGAGCACAAGAAAGCAGCGCCATTTCAGACGAACAAGCTGTGCAAAAGCACCAGAGAGTTGAAGGTAAATTTTAGCCAATTTACATAAAGAAATATGGCACTCATTGCAAAAGTGACGCGACAGCAAGTGGAACAGCGAGACCTTAATAAAGTTGGAAAGTCGTCTGGAGTGAGGTGGGTGCAAACATAATGAGTGCGAAGAAAGTGCGCAAAATTGTTTTGAATGAAACGAAAAAGGGACTGACATTAACTTCCGTTGGTCTGTGCGAACTGACGAATGTTGGGTTAAACGGGGCAGGCGGGGTTTGCGGCTACAACTGATGGCTGCAGGTAAAGCTCGCACATTTTTAAATGCGAATTTATGTTTTACCAAATAAATTTATGTGCATTCCTTTGTCAACTTGATAGCGTCAAAACAGAAGCGGGGTGGAAGGTGGTGGGGGGGAAAAAAATTGAACCTGGCGTTGGGTTAACTAACGCTGCAGAAGGGGACGTAGGAAGGAGACAGATGAGAGTAATGTGGGAGAAAGCGGGAATGACGCTAACAAATTTCGCTAAATTGTGCGTGTAATAAAATATAAAAGTTAGCTAAAAAAAAAGCTACGACTCTACGTATATTAAAATTTGATTAATCTTATGCGCCAAACGGTATGCTATAATTCTTGGTTAATGAAAATTTTAATTGTGTTGGAAAACAATAAAATTAAGAGAAGTAAGAGGAATGAAATGAAATAAAATGAAACGAAGTGAAGTTAAATCAGGTGGAAAAAATCTAATGAAATGAATTTAACTGAAATGGAATGAAATGAAAATTACTAAAATGGAACCAAATGTAATGAAGTAATTTGAAATTAAATGATATCAAATGAAAATTAAATGAAATGAAGTGGAACGAAATGAACTGGAACAGAATGAATTGGAATGGAATGAAATTGAATTAAAAATTCTGCAATAGAAGTAAAAAATGCAATGAAGTAATTTGAAATGAAATTAAATTAAGTACCATGAAATGAAATGGAATGAAATAAAGTTAAGCGGTATGAAATTAGCTAACATAAGGTAGAATGGAACGCAATAATGGAATTGAATGAAATAAGTTGGAATGGAGTGAAATTAAGTGGAACGGAATGAAATTAAGTGAGAGTAAACGGAATGAAATGTCATAAATTGAACTGAGACGGAATGGAATAAAATAAAATATGAGAAATGAAATAAAATAAATTTAAATGAAGAGAAAATAAATAACATCGAAATCATATGAAATGGAAAAGTTATATTAATAAATGAAATGAATTGGATTGAATTCGATCGTAACTATGTATATAAAATATCATTAACGCTTTGATTAGATTTTCTGCTGTTTACTTTATGTTGAATGTTAACGTATATTCACATTGAAACACCTGTAATAGAAATTTTGAAGGCAAAAAACTTCATTTATATATATTTACTCCTACTAGTTTGTTTTAGAGCTCTTGTTAAAAATCGACTATTCGGTTATTCGATTAATAAATGGAATAGTCGATTAACAACTCTTTTGTAAGCTGGTAGTCGAATAGCAAATATTCGATTAACCGCTCGAATTCGACTAACCATCCACCGACCAACCGAATATATTCAAATATGTGCAGAATAAAATTATAGGTGTTAGCCAAATTTGGTTTTGTCAGTAAGCATAGATATAAAATAAAAAATTATAAAAAACACAATTTTATTGAACGAAAACCAAAAGTCGGAAAAATTTAAAACGAACGATTAGTCGACTAGTTACTTTTTTGTGACCGGTTAGTTGAAAAAGTCGAATTGAAACGGTTAGTCGATTGAGTGAAGTCGACTTTTTTTTAAGCAACTGTCGCTAATCGATTAACCGACTAGCCGATTTGCAAGAGCTCTAGTTTGTTTGCTAACTTATCCAAATATTGCTTATCATATCACATCAGCTATTGCATAATTCCAAACGTCCATTAGCCACAATTATCGATGTCATCGAAATTGCATTCGCTTGTTTGTAGCCCGTAATTAATTTAATTATTCCGTAATCCTTTTCAACTCTTTTCAATTTCCTACAATTAATTTGTTGAAAAAAGCTTAGCTTCGCAAAATATCTAATAACTAATGCAAGACTGTGGCTGGAATAAAAAATGCATCTACATGTGCACTCGTATGTGTACATTAAGCTCGATCGCGAAAGAAATTTGTAATTACCCAATGATACAAAAAATTAGGTCTGTATACTCTCTTAGACCAAATTGATTAAATTTTTACAATTTCTGCTCAACTTAATTCACATTTTTTGCAAGTAATGAAATTTTAAACTATCCCTAAGATGTGTGGCTATCAGCCGCACCTTTTGATCTACATATTTATCACACCCCGAATTTGGGTGCTACATAAACAAGTTTGGACACTAAACTATTTTCGAATTTAGCTTCGAAACTCCCCCTAGTAATATAAGTTTTTTTTCCTCTTTGGGCTGACCCGGTCTAATGTGTGAGTTCAATGGTTACTTACATTTTTTCTGTTTTTCCTTTACTTTTTTCCACACACATACATAGGTATATTGGCAGAGATTTTCCATAGCACCGTTTGCAGCAATTCATTACACTTAAGTGGTTACTTCCACTAGCATTTATGTATACTTCTAAATATGCACGCGCTATGACGCCTAAAAGTAAACCGCCAACAGGCCAACGGACAACGGCATTCGTGCATTTAACGCCGCCAGCACCCCCCCACATCCAAAGTGGGTACCCTGTTATTACTGGTGTTTTCGAAAATGTCGCCAGTGTAGACGCCAAAGTCGTTTGTGGCAAACAAAATGCCATCGTGACAGTTGTCATGGTCAAAGTTCGTTGCATACTTAACGGCGGTGTCGGTGTCCGTAACGCATTAGCAAAAGTGTCATTAGGCAGGCGAGCATGGCAAATAAGGCGCACACACTCTAACAGGCAGCTCGCTTGCGGCTGATGTGGCCAACCAAAGCTGGAACGGCAGCCTGGTAAGACGCTGTGTCATAAGGAAATGGTTGGAATAAAATTTAATTTACGTAATTTGCATGAGAAATGACGTACAGCGTAACCCTTTTCACTTATTCATGGCCAGTTGCTTCGTGCACTCTTCTACATAACTAACTATTTATGTGCATAAGTGTGGTGTAATGAGCGCCAGTGTATTGTGGGTGCAGAATTCATAGATCGTCGACGGTGCCCAGCAAGCGCCTCAATTTATGCAATGCATAATTTCTTATGTACAAATTGAAATGCAAGTTGTTTTCGTCGGAAGTTTTTATTTCGTTTCCCCCTTTTTCTTCTTTTTTTATTTCAAACGGTTGTCAAAACAATTTTAACAAATTTGTTATTAGCGGCAAACAAAGCT
>NW_023458561.1:66134030-66140300 GCF_013731165.1 Rhagoletis pomonella | reverse complement strand
GAAGACGCGTCCGTCGTCCCTTAGCAGCTGCCGCTTTGGCTTGCAACTTTCTTGTGGCTCCTTTGCCACTAACAGATGGTAGCCGAGTGTTGCCTTCACGTGACCACCAAAGAGCTCTTCTTGAATGTACACACACACACACACACACACACATACAGACATGCACCTAAATACTCAACGCAAATGTTATTAACTTTTGCATATTTTTGTAAACTATTTTTGTTGTTTTTTCCACTCATTGTGCTTCTTCTACGCTTGTAAGCCAGCAGAGGTACAAAAAGTTGCCGTTAGTGTTAGTTTGTTAAATTACTGCTGAACTGCTCTGACTCATTTGCATAAATATGTATTCGTGTGCATGTGTTTGTATGTGTGTAAGTATGTATATGTAGTCATCCGTCTCTCGTTATGTGTATGTAGGTAAATACTTAAGTATTAGTAGTTTAATTTACTTCGTAAAACGTTGCTGAGATTTAATAAACTTCAGTGGCTACTATAACGACGCATACTTATGGGCGCTGTAGCAGCGTTTTCACTCACGTAAAGATGCTGCTGCGTTAGCCACAAGCTAGACATTCAAAAGTATGTGGAAACATCGAGCGCAACTGTAGAATTTCGGTTTTATGAAGTGCGGTTTGTTTGAGATATTAAAATATTTGCAATTTTCATTTAACAACTAGAAAATTGCGTGTAACTACAAAGTTGCGAACGGTGGCGAAGTGAGTGAAGTGTTTTCGAAAGAAATTAGTTATACTTATTTGGTTTGCTGGAATAATTAAAAGATAAATAATTAAGTAAGTAAACAACAGGAACAAATATAAATTAAAACTTTTGTAAAAACTTTCGACTAATATGAAATCAAGATTAACACCTATACATATATCTATTTATAACTAGGCAATCCCCGCTTGCTTCGCGGCGCCTGATGAGAACTTTTTCAAAAATGGTTTGTCAATTAAAAATTCTTAGTTTAGGTTGAAACGACTGATGAATAAAACCGCCTAACACATGCCCAAGAACAGTAGCGCTGTGATGCCATATGGAATACTAAATAATCCCTTTAGATGGTCTCATTTCAACCTGTGTGGTCTCTTACAAGCATGAGTAATCTTCTTCTAAGATCTTGGTCCGATGCATCCTGTAAGCCAATACAGGTTTGATTCTCGGGCTATATGGAAGAGTGAGACAAAGGTGTGCTTAACCATAGTAGTCTATAATAAGATCATATATATATATGTATGCACGGTATAACATCCGAAAATTTGACTAAACTCTGTCCAGTGGTTTTTTAATTAAGGGCGAACAACGAAAACAGGGCTTACAGATAAGTAGATTATTTGTAACTAAGAAAACAGTTTAGCCATACAAAATTCCACTCTGGTTAATCTGTTATTATAAAATAATCTCAGATTAAACCAATAACTTTTCACTGTTCAACCTAGTTTTATCGATTATTTTTACAAAGTAGAGGAGAAAATGACAAAAATAAAAGTAAGCTAATATGGGCGATAGCAGGAAAAGGAGGCATTTTTATAAAAATTTTATTTAAATTGCATACATCAGCAGAAAAAGGTGATTACAGTGGCACAAAGAAGAATTTGAAATTTATCTTCATATGTGCGAAAAAAACCGAACAAGCTGTCAAGCTAATATTCCGAGATTTGACTGTGTAAACGGGGTGATTAACAAACGAGCTTTCATTGAGATTATATTTATATGTAATCGTACTTTTCTATGGAAGCCTGTTTAGCTTGCTCTATCTAGCCCTGCATTTAGAGACTTTCCAAGCTACTGGCTCCATAGCATAAGTTTACCCCATCTAAGAAAAAATATTATCGACCAATAAAAAGAAAGGTTTATGACGGTTTCTTATTGTTTATGGTCTTAAAAATTAAATGCGAGTAATCCTGAATGAAATAAGTTCTTCGGTCGGTGACACCCTTTTCTCTGACGTGATCACACACTATCCCTTCCATAAATTTTAATATAACTTTTAAAATAAATTTTCCGACCTCCGAGAAGGCTCATTTTTTTTTGTTGTCATAGGATAGTTCGTATTAACTAAGCATCTTGAAGACACTAAATAGAAACCAGCTGGATAAGGCTTGTAATCTTCTTACTGATCTTGTCTTGTCGTCTAAGCAGAGCCAGAAGTTTTAAGTCAGTTAAGCTTTATTGCGCTAGTTCCCCAATAAAGGCGCTGTTTGCTGAAGCCATTTTGACCTAATTCAACGCAGCCCACGAGGTGATTCTTACTGTCACCAGCTGGTATATATTAGAAGCACTGATTTAAGCCAAGTTCACTGCTCTTCATAACTCAAACAAGTGGAAGTGGTCTCACTCTTCCTGTACAACCACAAGCGGGTTCCGCATAAAATACATTCAGGGCTACCCAATCTCAATCTAAGGTAGCAGTTGTTTTCACGGACATTTCTCCACTGGATCTCATGGCGATGCTGTTATTGGTGTCAATACCTATTTCCGAGTAGACGGCGTGCTCAACTACTACAAAATTTGTTGTTAATGTTCGAGTATAATTATTATATTTCGTTTTGACTTCTCTCACAACCGGATCCAGGTGGTTTTTTCCCACAGCTACCTTGAAAACTGCCGAAAAAATTTCGCCCGTGCTATCAACATGGAAACACCAGCATTTGTACACTCTTGTAGAAATTTATGCATAAGCGGTTCAATTACGCAGCTCGAATATTTTCTACAAAAACAAAATAAAGAAATCACTCTGAAAAAAAATCGTTTAGCGTTAAACGGCTCAGAGAAGTCCCACCCACTTCTGATAGAGCTATTGATATCGTTCGACTTGATTTAGCACAGATCCAAACCTATATCGATCCCATATAGCACATTTTTTGTCAACTACGGAATGGATTTCCTTATCGTTCCCGTTATTCTTTCGGGATAGCTAAAATCAAAGAACTTCTGCAGCCGTGCTGGCATCTTCTGGATTTTTTCTCGTTCCGCCCGCAAAGTTTTAAAGAACTTCCATATACCGCACATCCCGGGCATTTCAAAATGAGTATCGAGGGTGCCGCTGGTCCCGACATCCCGCTCCCAGCTCTACCCCTTACATATAAATGGTCCTATATCAGACTGTTGAAGGGTGCACTGAGAGGGCAGGTAGGAAAGTCGAGTAGATGCTGGCTATTCGTTGTGATGACAGCTTTTCGATGTGCAACCTTCTTTGTATTTGCTCCTCGTTGCTATGCACTTATTTCCTCAAATTTTTAATGCGAGTAAATCAAATATGAGTAGCTCAAAAATGTCCGCCATTTCAAAGCAGTCATAAGCAGAAACTCTTTCCAGCGTGTTTATGAGATAATAAAAAGTAGTCATTAAATTTTATTGACAAATTATTTTTTCATCGTATCCATTTTAGCTTTCTCCAACCTTCTTTATTCTGTTCGTTTTCCTTTCTTTTGTACTTTTAATACTCGGCAAATAAAAACCGACTCAATACCAGTTGTGGCTTAATTAAAGTTTCGCCACCTTAAGTGAAGTGTTACAAATACTTCCAAAAATTCGCGATTTAGTTACAAATGCAGGTAGCCCAATACAGACGAGGCCGCAAAAAGGAGGAAGCGTCGCTAAAAGTTCATTGCATATGCAGTAGTAAACATACACAAACCCTTTTTAAGCTTTTGAAGCTCCATTCTCACCGCTTTCATCCTCCGAATTTGTGTTTATATTTGGCGCGTGAAAATTTCCAAACGAAGTGAATTGAAGTGCTGCCATGAATCCTTACAAAGGTGTGAAGTTCCGTTTTAATTTTTTGGCTGCTACATTCACACTTCACACCACATTGTTGGTTGTTTGTTCTTCCGCTGTTGGCGTGTTTTATTCAATTTTTACATATCCTTTACTTTTGTTTGTCTCACGCGTGCGTTCGCCTTGGGGTAAGTGCACCCTCTCCTACTCTGATCCGTTAGCGTGGCTGTAATTTGACTTGCTGCCACAAGTGCAACCGGGAAAATTTGACACTTTTGTTGAATTTATTTTTGTTTTTATTTACAAAATATTACTGTTTTTGGTTAAGCCTGTTTGTATTTGTATTTTCCTTTTTCACTCATTTATGTTTACTTTTAACACCGTCGTTGTGCTGCTTCTTGTGAAATTAATGCTCATGTAATGGGGGAGAGGGGCGGAGGCGATGAGCCTGCAAATTGTTTGGTAGCTGTTACACAATTTTCGATTTTGTACTTAATTTTTTTGTGTACGCCTTTTGCTCAGTCACATGTTAATGATCCCTTTCGTGCATTGTGTTTTCGGTTTTGGTTGTTGCCAAGAATCGAAAGGTGTCAATGTAGGCAAATTAGGTCTTAGTTGGAAACAAAGGGAGAGAAAACGTAAAGGGACGTGCAATGGACTGAGACAGGGTTTGGGGTTTAATACTTTAACTTAAACCTTGGGTAGGATCTCTATAGAAAACTTCATCTCTGGTCTGGTGGGCTACACCCCCAATATACATATACAAAATGTAACTATGTACAATAAGGGGCGTCACCAAAAAAAAATGTCGTCTTTCCTCCGGAATCATACGATTTCTTTTAAGATTTCGGCTGCTTCTGGTTCGAAAATAACTAATTTAAAATTTTGTGTAATCTAAGAACGAGCAGGTGAGTAAACAATGGGAGTCTTTGCTGATATTAAAGGGGCATTTTACAACGCCGCAAATGACTCTATGTGCTCTGCGGCCAGAATGCGTGGATTGCACGAAACCATCATAAGGCGGATTCATTTCATGTTATCTAAAAGATTTCTGACTGCGGGGCATGAAGCTAGCCTTTGTACCATGGCATAGGTTGGGAGAGGATGTCCTCAAGGCGGGGTGCTCTCACCTCTCTTGTGGTTGTTTGGTACTGGACTCCCTACTAACGGAAATGCAAGACTTCGACCACATCCAAGCTTACGCGGATGATGTTTGTGCACTGTCAATAGGTAAATCTCTCAGCGAGGTTTGTGTTAAGACACAGAGAAACCTGAATAAGATTTATGAATGGTGCACTCTGAAGGTTCCTGCTGTCAATCCCTAGTCTTGTTTTCGCGAAAAAGGAATTTTGGAAAGTCTCAACCTTCCAGCGCTTAGAGGCGTAAACCTTAGTCTTTCCGTGGATGAGAAATATATAGAGATAACTCTAGATACGAAGCTGACACGGAAAGCTCTCGTCGAGCCGAAGGCAAATCGAGTTCTGAAAGTAATCGGACAGTGTCGGAGAACCTTTAGTAACTTATACCTGGAGTCTCCTTCGGAAGAAAGTACGTCATTAGGTTTCCTACAATGGAATAAAGGAGATATCCAGATACTCTCTTGGTGAAAAAATTCTATACCAACGGCTCAAAGACTGAAAATGATACTGTAGCTGAATGGCACCTGTACGGTAACTTCGAATGCTTTACTGCTTTGGGTGCAATGGCAATCGTCTTTCAATCGAAAGTCTTTGAAATACTGAAAGCGGCAGACTGGACAATTGGCGAAAGGTGGCGCGGACATAAAATGAGGATCTGCAGTGACAGCAAAGCTGCTCTAAAGGCCTTGGAAACCGCTCGCACCTCTTCAAAGATAGCCCAGGAATTTAAGTTGAGACTAAACTCCGTTACAAGGTGGAATAAAACTCTTGAGATCTGTTGGTTTGGTATTACCACCTGTAATACAACCAAGTGTTTCTTGAAAAGGCCAAACAAGGTTGTTTTAAAATTCCTTCTCAGACAATGAAGGAGTGAATTCGTCCATAGGGACGACATATGGTCACCATGGGCACCATGGAAGTTCGACTGTTTTCATCTTGTTTGGAGTGCAGAACATTCTCTCTGTCGCGCTCCGGCCTTCGCCAGGCTCAGATATTCCATTTTCGGGTCAAATGTGTTGAGAATAGACGACACGCATTCCCTTTCTCACAACTAACTGCAGAGATTTACAAAAGAGTCTGGTAAGTTTGCAGAGGAGCAATGAATTCTCACACCCACCTATATATCCATTTCATCTAAATCCTTTCTCCAGACCTTAAGTACAATAGTGTTGGAAAAATTCTTGTTTTCCATTCCATTCCATCTTAAAAAATTAAAATCTGAAATTAACGGTTATATCGCAAAAATAAAAATCATAAAATAATGGTTAATTTTGATCGGCAAAATAGAAGTCCAGTTTTAGCGGTTAAGTTATGATTTTTATTACAAAGATCATAACCGTTAAGTCTCTGGCATTTAGAACTTTGCTTACCAATTTTTTTATCACAGAATTCATCGCCGCTCTCAGACCTT
>NW_023458561.1:66133751-66133930 GCF_013731165.1 Rhagoletis pomonella | reverse complement strand
TATTCTTCTCTGACAATTTTTCTCGGGCTATCACCGCTGCCGAAATGTCTGGCAGTCTTCTCCAATAATTCTTCGTTGGCTATTATCTGTCTCTTTGCTAATAGTTGGAACAGTTTACTTTGAGTACAGTATCTGTATGTCATTTTATTTCATACAACTGCTGTACTTTCGCATTTTAC
>NW_023458561.1:66131151-66133651 GCF_013731165.1 Rhagoletis pomonella | reverse complement strand
TCCACCACAAGAACAACTCTTTATCTCATCGTGTCGGCGAATGCAAACGAGCTTAATATCAAAACTTAAAGTTTTCGAGGTACAGTACATAGACATTGGTTAACACGAAACTTATCTCAAAGTCAAGTTAACACAAAAACTTTTATTTCAAAAGACAAATATATATCTGTATGTCGGTTTATAAGGTCGCCAGATGTGTGTGTGTATAGGTTATACAAGGCATGTTCATGTATGTATATTTGTATCTACCGACGTACTTATGTTGCCCATCAGTTGTTGCTGCTGCGACACAACACCGAATTGGCAATTTGTTTATTGCCATTATCGTTTGTTGTAGTGCGACTTTTGAGGCTGCGGGTTTTCTTTAACCCAGCTGGGTCTGGTGGAAGTTCTAAAACAGTGGTTGTTGCTCGCTGCATCGCAAATATTGTCTTACGCATTTTGTAGTATCTTCGGGTTTGCATCTTATCTCTCTACATATTTCCATATTTCCCTGCTCCTTACTACCAGCTTTTCCAGTCTGTTTGTTGCTATGTTTAGCGCTATGTGTGGGTTTACGAAAAGTCGTTGTTGTGGAGCCAGTTATCATCCAAGCGGCGACACATGCGGCTTGTCCTTGCGGCGTATTTAACCTGTCTGCCGGCTGGATTACCAACAGCGCCAACAACAGCACTTTCAACAACAACAAATGCGCCAAGTACTTACTCGAGAAAGCATTACTCGAACGCCAAGAGAAAACCGCATTAAACTAACTGTTGTAGCAGCACTTATGCGAAATGTCGGCGAATTGCAATTCGTTGCAGACAACAAGCGGCAGGTGCCCTTCGGCCGCAGCCACCCCCCCCACCCACCGCCGCCTTTTGGTGTGTCCTTTGCGGGTAATGTGAAACTCGTATTCATTGCTTTGGTTCTCACTTGCATTTTCTTGCCATTCAAATGGGTTTTGTTCGCTGCCGTCATCTTTTTCTTTTATTAATTTTTTTTTTGCCTGTGTGATTGTCTCTCTGTTGCATTGTAGTGTGGTCGTGTGTTTGCAATGGCCTTATTGTTGTATTCTTTTGGTTTTTGTTGTACTGTTTGTTGCTTGTTATGTTCCACTTCGTTGGTAGACATTTTGACGCCTGCTTTAAGTTTAGTTCTGCATTACGCGTCTTTTGTTACCTTAAGCACCGCAACCAAATACCCCATAATACCACTCAACTGCAGCTCACACTTATGTACATACACACGTACGCGTATTATTTGTCCAATGTTGCCACCCTCACAGCAACGCAGCGGTTTATATCTCGACGCATTTGAAACGCTTTTCAGCTTTATTCCGTTTTTATTTGGCATTTAAATGCACTTTACTCCCCGGTGCAAGTGCAACGCTCTGTCAGTTCGTTAGTGGTTGCATAGAGTTGCTTGGCTTTCGTTTTTCTCTGCACCCCAGTTGCTTTTTTCATTGCGTAAGTTTTCACATATACATGTATATACTGTGAAGGAAAACGTGTAAGCCCGGCGATAAACCCAGTAAGCCAAAAAATGTCGGTGAAATTATTCTAACCCAATTGTTTTAAGGGAATATTCAATGGGGCTTCAAAAAGTCTCCTATATACATATTTGTTAATCAGAAAATGTAATAGCTATAACTTTTTGCGTGTTGCATTCACCAGGCATCAGAAAGTTTTACAATAACTTTTCATAAAAATTTTGGCTCGGATCTTGGTTAATTTTACATAAGTCTTTTTTAAATATTCTGTAACTTTTATATGGCCGCGCACAGAGTAAGAGGTTTGTCTGATCGCCACTCTCCTAGATGCAAAGATACTACTACTTATCTCTTGAGACAATGTAAATGTCAAAAATAAACAGACATGGACGTACAAAGTTGTTTTAAAGTTTTCTCTAAAGAAAATACTTAATGGAATCTAGAAACCTACCGTGTGGTTAGCTGGGTTCCATTTGGCTACATGTACTCATTTTGCACAACTGCTTGCACTTTTAATGCGTTAAAATGCGTGTCGTGGCAATTGTTGCGGTCTGCCTGTCAATTGAACTTAACACCTTCACCTCAGAATGATGACCAAGAGAAATTGTCGTTTTAACAACCCCCTTACATGATGGTTACCACAATTATAGGGGTGATTAATAAGCAAAATTCATTACATTTACTAATGCCTTTTCACTAATCGGATTAGTAATAAAGTGCACTTTTCAAGTTTTTAACATCAAAAATTACTTAAGGGCAAAAATTAAATGGTGTTCCTAGATTAGTAGGTTGTATACATCAGTCAAAATGGAACATATTTACTCAAAATACTACTTGGTACACATACATATCGTCGTTTAAAGTACAAAACCGCTTATGTGAGGTATTTCAAAATGGTTCTCTTTTTTATAAAGCAATCGCATTTCTGGCTAATATATTTCAGGACGAATGGATAAGGATTGAGCCAAGAGCTTGTGTGAGCAAATCCAATTTTCGGCAGCAAATTTCAGTCACGCCGTGTTGCAGAAT
>NW_023458561.1:66120305-66131141 GCF_013731165.1 Rhagoletis pomonella | reverse complement strand
GGGCAAGAGGCTAAAATGTGTCCGCTGCGATTTGCTACATTTGTTCCGCCTCTCGCTTTCATGGCACTGCCGCCTGCCATAATTCATGTTCAAAAACTTGAAATTGAGTCATAAACAACATTGGATTTTATTTTCAGTTTCATTTCGGTGCATTTTTTTCACTTTGGTTGAGTTGTTATATTTGGTTTTATAGTTTAACTTTTCTTAGTTTTTTTTTTTTTCTCGAAGAGTGTATGTGAATGTGTGTGTCAGTTGGTGGGAGAAGGGTTTTGGGCTGCGCTGAATATTTCTTGTTTGGGGTAGTTTTCTATTTAGCTCCCACAAAAACTTGCATATGTTCTATGCAATTGACAAGTTTCTATGGTAGTTGAACAAATTGCTAATAAGTTAATGATAAACAGTGAATAGAATTTACGAGCTCATACATAAATTAAATGAGGCGAGTGAAACTTTCGACTACCATCCAACTTTGTTCTCGTACTAAATGTAGTTATTCGTTATAGAAATCATTTAGTGTGATTTTTGTGCCGGATTCAACTGCGCTTCGAAAAGTATATACATTAAAGTAGTAAGTACTCAGCGACTTGAAGCTTCACTTGCAGAACACTAGTCCCACTCGGTCTCCAGGAGGAAAAAGTTGGTACTTACATGAGCAGTAGTGGTCTGCCTTTATCAAACAGCTTACTTAATTAGGACGATGATCAATGGCTTATATTATGAAAGCAAACGTTACTGCTAATCCTGCTGAGGAATCAGCACTGACATTATCTCAGGCATCAAGCTGAGCTGCAAGTTTCCTTTCTTGAGGACTTATAACTTATTTTCAACCTCTCATAGGATCTTAGGCATTTTAATCATATCTGAAAATCAGAAAGAAAATTTTGCTGAAGTCTATTTTTTGAAAATGTTAAATTTAAATGTATAAAAGCTGTACAGCGTGGTGTTAGGGTATTTTGCAGTCGCAGGTTTCCTGCCTTGCCAGATTTTGCAAAGGGGTAATGCACTGAGTCCCAATGGTCTTGGATTCCACTAGCTTTGCTTGGTGAGTGTGAATAAGAAGCACTTCGCTATCCACCTGGATCAATTAAAATTACTCTTTACCCGAAACGTTTTATATGGCCTCATAATGACAAAATAAAAACCAAGCCGGTATGCATGGTATAGAAGGGCCAATAATTTTTATTGAGACAGAATATGGAATATATTTTCTTTAGCGCTACAGTCGTTCGTCGGTTTGGGTCAAGACCAGGCTCTTCGGCCTCTAGTTCTTCCATAGTGTTCGGCCGTGTTTGCCGAGTTTAAGGATATTAGCGGCCAAATTGAAAGCTCGATCGATTCATCATACTATCTTCTTAGGTACCTGCCGCCTACGCGAACAGGGCTCTAGATCTTGCCGCGTATTTTTCTCTCGAATATTTGCAGAGCCTTCGAGTCTTTGATCGATATAGGCCACGTTTCGGCGCCATATAAAGGGTTCTTTGGACGTCTGTTAAAAGGTGTCCGTCTTCGTTTATGCTATCTTACTTTAGTTTATTTCCAGTCACGCCGTTCTACCGCTATTTTCTACTCATCTCAGTCCTATTCTCCATTATCGGTCAATTGTCGTTCGCAGGGCTGTTGGCTGCGGTGATCTTTGGTATGCTGCATATATCCCCCTGCCGCAACGACATGGCACTCGTCGTCATACCTATTTTCCTTCGTGATTAGTATTTAGTACCTTACCATCACAACCGCAGCGGTTCAAAGAGATTGGGTGATGGAGTCCCATTAATTTTCGTGCACTGCGGAATTGATTTTATAAACAGGATTGGGAGTAGGAAGCGAAAACTCCCAGCGGCCGATTGTGACTGCAGCTTCAATCGGACCTTGGCAGTTAGTTGATAGTGTTCCGAGTATGGCCAGCATTTCATATGAAATGTCCATCAAGGAACGCTCGAGGCGTGTTTTCCATCTATCACATCGTGATCAATCCTGTGCTCCTGTGTGATCAATTTTGTGGATGTCTTTACGCTTGCACCAAATACAACTTACTACAGTGTTCCATGCAGAGCTTATCTCTTAGTTCTTGTTAAGCCTGAATCCTACGCCATGAGAGCCAGTGTCCATCCTGTATGATTTTAACACTTTAGTGGGACAATGCTTCTTCGCTTATCGATGTATGTATGTACTTAACCTCATAACTAAACTTTAAGCCCACTGATGTGATTTTCGCTGACCCCCAAAATTAACTTTAAAACGGCAGGCCTTAACTATATTAACACAAATTTGCCAAAAATTTCTTGTAATTCCATTTCACTTTCGTACGCCACATAATAAAATATCAAAAACTTGTTTTCCATTTAACTGACACGGCATTAGTTTCCTAGCAAACCACTGCTCACCGTAACTGGTTGGGTGAGGTGATTTAATGTTAAGGGAGCGGTTGGGGGAGGAGATGAAAAATACCGCAACTAGCTACTAAAAAATTCATGAATCCCAGGCGCCGTGTTTGCAACTTTATAGACATTGCATTTTGTATGCGCACCGCTGCAGCGCTCACTTTCACTGACACTCCCGAACACCCCCCAACTGCCTAAGAAGCACACGCTAACCCTCGCAGAGCAGGCAGGGATATTACATTACAAAGCCAAAACTTGCATACATGTTTAGACAAGTTTTGTATGTCTATGAAGACGGTAATGTATCCACCTAAGTGCCCATGTATTGTGCGCCCACGTGCCTATATAAGGGAAACCCATAATTTTTGTTGCAACGCTTGGGTTAGACAAACATCTTTGCCCAAAAGCAAACACTTTTGTCTTTCATGCACGGCTGAATGTGGGCACAAGACCGACATCGTCCTCCGACGAGGCAGAGCGGTGGTGCGGGGTAACCAAAATCAAAGAAATTTTTCATTACTATTTTACAATTCTCCAGAGATGTGCTGTGATGGCGAAAGCGTGTTGTTGCTGGCAACGCAAAAGGCAAATTTCGTGCAGACAAATGATGCGGCAGTGGTTGTGCACGGAATGGCCCAAACTGCTGCGTAATGGGCGCTAGTGACTGCCTAAATATCTGAAGCGGTAGTTGTGAGTGACAGTTCCGGTGTTCGGCAAGCTGCTTGAATATACTACATACATATGTAGTAGTACAGTTGACAGAGAGGTTGTCTTACCGACGTAGTTCGCTGTAAAAGCAATTGCCACAATGCGTAATTTGGCATACAGATTTCTTTCTTTCTGGTGTTCATTAACTTGAACGGAAGCCGCAGAGCAAAGTAACGACGCCACTGACGCCGTTAACGCTCGAAAGATGACGCACGTGTTTGTGGTAGCGGCGGCGGCACCTCAATATTATTGAATTACCGGTGATGTGACGTGTGTTCAACGAGTTTTGTAAATTAGATCTATTAAATACATAGATCATCTTCGCGGCGGCTGTAGTAAGAACATTAATGTGTTTGAAGTGATCCCATCGGATCTGGTAAGAAGGAAAAGGAAATGGTGGAAATTAATTAGACACTAGAATAGCATTTAGATGTTTAAATTAAATATTCATTAGCCAAATTTATGGCACCCTTGACAAATTTAGAAAAATTTTATTAAACTAAAGTGCAAATTTCAAGGCGCTAGGAAATCGCGTTGATTTCTGATAATTTGTCTGGCTGACGGTGTTGTATATTTTCTTCGTGGTAAGTAGATTGAAGCAAATTCCGAGCTCAGGTGAAGCCATAACACCGTATTCCAAAGGAGAGCGCAATGTGAAATCCCAAGAATACAGAAACCAGTTCGTGGAGTCTATCAGCCTTAGCCGTGATCTGTACCCACAAATTTGATGTCTTTTTCCGAGGCGTTCTGCATGCCTGCCTATCGAGACTTGTCTTGTGAGTAGTACAGTGACCATGGACATTTTGCCTCTCCTAAGTATGAGGGTATCTCTTCCATTCAGGCGACATAAGTCAAGTTGTATTGCAGGTATTAATATTCTTGCATCCGGTTTTTTAAGGAAGCGTTCCCGTAGTAGGAGCTTGCATTGAGTGAGTGGAGTCGAAGTTTGCAGCTAAATAGTTTTAGGATGTCAACGTCTTCAACGAAAATATACATAAAGACCTTGGTATATCGATGGTTAAATGCGAAATCGACAGCAATAGAGAAAAGTATAAAACAAAACTGCGTAATCACCCAAATCTACTGGCAAGTGGCTTGTGGGACACAACAAATCTATCACATCTGCGAAGAAGAGCCAGCCTTTTGTTGAGCGACGTTAAACCAGCAGGGCCAACCCCAAGGTTTGAGCTATATCATTTTAAATAAAACGCAAAATTTTTAAACTTGTTGTTAGACGTAATAGATGTCAATTAAGCAGATCCAACAAATAAATAAACGTATAAAAACTAACGTCTTCTTATACGGTCGCTAATTCTTCTTCATAAAAACCACAATGGTCCGGTATACTGAAAGACAATTGTATTTCTTCTTTTTGGCGTAGATGTCTCCTCCAACTTTATTTTCAAATTTGGATCCATCTGTATGGAATCTTATGGCATCATCAGATCCCTGGTCATCTCTGAAGTGGCAGTTAATTCTACCGCTATGACTTTGCTGATTTTTCGATTTCTAAAAACAAATAAAACTCAATAACACTATTGAAATAAATATTTTTACACCACAATAATAATTACAAACTCTTTTCATTTCCACAGAGAATCCACCATAATTCAAAAAATATTTTACGTCAAATTACAACTGTTGGGATATTTCATCTTTAATGCCAACCCGGCAGGTAAGAAAAACACTCACAACTTAATGAAGCCAAAAATGATTACTGCCACCGACAAAACAATGCAGTAGAGAGAAGCTAACGGTAAAAGTACTATCAACTTGTATTACAAATAAAATGACAACTGCCAAGATGGCAAATTATGGATGGACGTTTCGAGGCATACTGGTAGTCGAAATATCAGCACAGAAGCCGCAGAAGCGAGTTGCTGCCAGCGCAGGTGATGCTGAGTTGCAACAAGAGAAGGATGGCTGAGCTGCTTGCTCCTGCAGCTGATAGTTGATGATGAGTGACATGATGTTTCTATTGCTTTTAATATTTGCTGTCGCATGCTTTTGGCTTGCTTTCCTCCTCGCTCACCTCAACAAGCAGTTAAATATTAAACGCGTTCGGTGAAAGGCAAGAATGCATTTATTTTGCGTGAAAACTTCATAAAATTCGAATGCCAATGTCATCCGATGCCTCGGCAAGAATGATGTACAACAGGTAAACAATAACAACAACCAATAAAATTAAATTAAGCGCATGAAAAGCAGCAGCAATTGCGTTGAAATTGTAATTTATGCAGCGGCATCCAAGCTGAATGCTTCTTCTCCATCTTTTGATTTTCTTCTTCCTCCGCATCTGGGCAATTTCTGCACTGAATGCACGGCTGTTATAAAGTGAATTGCTGTAACGGAAAGCGTTTACATTTAAAATGACAAAATTATTATTATTATGCTTCTTAATATTGCGTTTCGTCGGCTCATTGTCGACAATTCCGGTTGTGTCTTCTCCGTCATTATTACTGTTGATGCAATGGCAATGCGATTCATTACAATAGTAATGCAAGATAGTAGATACCTACTCATGAGTCATCGGAGAGGACAGTGTTTTGAAGCCGATAGAAATTGGAAAACTTTATGGGGTCATGCAATATAGCAGAAATTATAAAAAACAGCAGATATCTGAAAAAATGGCATTCCAATGAGCCTTTTTTTATTTTTGTTACCATGGATGGATTTCGAGGCGATTTTTTGATTTTGAACTGACAAATGAACTGACTAGTAAAATGATACTATTTACATGGCAAAGCAGACATCATTTCAAATTAAAGTATGGGCCCGCTTTCCACGATGTACATATAGACTGCTGAGTGGAAGATCGACCTATCTCGGCAGCCAGTTCGAAAACGCCCTATTTCAAAAACTATTCAAGAACGCCCTATTTCAGAATTCGTTTCAAAAACGCCCTATCTCAGCTGCCGATTCAAAAACGTCCTATCTCAGTATATTTTCAAAATATTTTGAAGTGACATAGAGCGTTCTTCAACCAAATTTTAAGATAGGGTTTTTTAAAAAAAAATTCTGAAATAGGGCGTTCTTGAAAAATTTTTTGAAATAGGGCGTTTTCGACCTGGCTGCCGAGATAGGTCGATCTTCCACTAAGCAGCCGATATGTACATGCTTCAGAGTAATTACACCATTATAGGTCCTTATTTCACAGTGATCAATGGATACCAGAGTAGATTTTATAATCTGACATAAATAAACTCGAGCCCCATGATGAGGCAAGTGAATCAGAACTATCGGCTTCTTAGGCTCATGAGCCATCACTAAAGACCCTAATGAAAGTAGCATTGCTAATACCAATTGGCACTCAAAGCCATTGACAAAGCGCATTAAATTGTCTTCAATTTACGTGGTCAGTTTGGTAAGGCAGTCACTTTTTGAATAAAAGACATTTTTTCAGCAAAACTTCGGCTTAGTTTCGAAAAGCATATCGCTAGCTTAGAAAGAAAAGTTGCTAAGTCCCATTTTAAAAATTTTACAGGAGAGGAAAAAATCTTCCTATAGCCATTTTCTTTAACTATTTCACAAGACTTTGAATCAAACATTTTGCGCGTTTAAAGCAAAGCAAAACTCCATAAGAATCAGAAGGATTCGATATTTATTAAAAGATGTCGTATTATTTTGGCCTTATCGGATTTGTGGTGCTTCTTTTGGACTTAGCAAATTTTCCTTTTATTGCTTATGAAGAGGAAAAAATAAAACAAATACCTTTATAATTTTCGAAACGATGCGTATTCAATTTCTTTAGCCTCCTATATCAAAATATGAGTTTTCATAAAAAGTGGACTTAGCAACTTTTCACTCTAAGCTAGCGATATGTATCTAGTCTATGTTAGCACGACACATAAAAGCCAACGTTTTTTTAGCCCTTATACACAAAAGTGAGTCTCTTCGTATTCCAGAACGTTTAGTGTCGAACGGAAACTGTCGACAGTTAGAGTCCCATTTGGAAATGATTACACTTGTTTGCCCAAATCTTGTCTACGATTCGAGAGACAGTGAAAAACTTATGAATTTTCTAGGCTTGAAATCACACTGAAGAGTCTGAATCACTTGGTACATGAAGGGTTTCAGGTTTCCACACGGTATCGTCGAAACGACATTATAACTGCAGGTTCTCTTTTCATGCAAATTGAAATTCCCATTTTAGGGTACTTTACAATACATCTTACTGCGCTAAAAGCGTTTTCGTCTATTACAGCGACATTGATTTAGTCTCGAGTCATTGCTCTGGGGTCTTCTTCATCAAACAGGTCGTTTTTTCTCCATTCAAACCGCTTAAAACTATTCTCTACCAACTTCAAAAGCACTGGAAGTCCGTTACTTAATTTTTCTTCCTCTTCTCTGCAGGAACCAGTTCATTAAAGTTACATATGCACATACGTAGATCAAAAATAAATTCAAGAAAATTATTGGCATATTTTTCGGAAAAATGATTTTGCCAACTGTGGTGCACGCTGATTACCATTTTTCTCTCTCCGGCCTACGCATATTATTATTTACATACAACGCACGCAGCAATAAAAATGAATACTCACCAAAATGCGCAATCACAAACGCGAAATTGCTCAGCTGAAATTGCAATGAAATCGCAATACCGTGGGCAGTGGGCGTGAGTTTATTAAAAATTTATAGCACTTTACGCAGCTACTATATTCCCACACACATATGTACGTATGTATGTGTTTATACGCGGTTTACTCATTCGATTGCAAAAGAAACTCGCTGTTGATGTTTACATATTTTTTAGTATATGAGCATATACCGTCAAGCGCCATATGTACATCCTAGTGCTGTAGAAAGAGAAATTATATTTATTGCAAAATATTAATATCGCTGTAGCTGCAATGAAATTTTGCTTATGAATTTTTACAAAATTTAATATAAAACTTGCATGCAGCTACTAGTTCCACAAGCATATTTCATTTTGAAAATAATTTGCAATTTGAATTTTCTATCCCTATTCTACAAGCGACCGCCTCTCACTTTGGCAAATGTCGGCCTGCATTTTATTGACTAGTGGCAAATTATCAAAAGAATTCCCAATGCAATTTAAAATTTTTTGAAATTGCGTCATAGACTTTCATTAAATTAGCATTGATTGTACTGAGATTTCCTGGGGCGGAAAACAAAAGGAAAATTTATTTGCAAATGTAGATATATAACTACAACGGTACTTGAATGCTTGCAATAAGGGTGGCACTTCGGGCAGGAGCGTACATACATACATATCTGCTATAATGAAAATTTCTCAGATAAATAAATTTGTTTAAAGTATGCAAGTGTGTGGGTGGGACAGAAAAAGAGTTGCACAAAGAATGCAAGAATAGTTGCCATTATTTATTTGCTACTTGAAAGTCGAGCTCATTAGAGGAAGACATATTTCCTTGCTGTTGGCTATGCCTTCCACCGCCCTCTGCTACTGTCTTTCCGTCTTTGTTACTTTCCCTTACATTAGCTGCAACTATGTAAATTTGTAAGTTTATTTGCAGACAATTTCTCAAGTGGAATCGCGACAGATGTGCTGTCGATTTCATGTTGCTAATATTATGGGCGTGCGTTGCCAGTAATTGCCGCTTTTTTTTTTTTTGTCTGAGCACTCCCCTATACCTTGGGATACTTTAGAAATTTTTCCAAACACTACAAAGTGTTGGGGTTGGTGTTGAAAGTCGGCGGATATTAATTTTCAAATGCTTCGGGCAGTTTTAAAAGCTTTGAGTGGTTTTAGTGTGCATCTCAAATTGAATTACTAAAATATGGAGCCGTAGTTGTGCCTCTTACATATTAGAAAGATCTTTGAAAATGCAGTCATGATATAAGGGAACCAAAACACACACAGTCGTAATTATACGTTCTTTGTCGAATTTGTTTATAAGTAAAATGGTAAATGGGGTACGAAAAATTTAGGTACATAGGCGGGTTGGGTAAAGAAGCGGGGAGGTACTTAAGAGGGGGATTTTCTACAGATTACATCAGAATATTCACGGTGCCAAAAATGGTGGTTACTTAAGCGGGTTAGCTACTTGAGCGGGGGGTACTTAAGCGGGTTTCACTGTATATACATATTTGTGTTTAAAATAAGCAGGTATTTTCATATTCAAAAAGCCATTTCGGAATTAAATTAGCCATTTCTAAATTTAATTATATCTTTTTAACTAACATACAAAAGTTGCGAGAATATGTATTTACCTATATGTATGTGTATATTAAAACTAAGCATATATTTTCATATTAAAAAGCCTTTTTGCATTAAATTATATCTTTGTAACACATAAAAGATGGTTATATTTATTTTAAAAACGATTGCAAAACTGTTTCGAAATATTTAGTCCGAGTACTTTTGAGTACAAGTAGAATCGAGTATTTTCTAGCGATACTTAGAGTAGCATCGAGTACCCCCTTCGATGTTCTAAAATGAGTACTGGTATCGAGTACATGGTGGTATCGAACGAACACTAAATACAGCACAATACCCACCGATTTTTAAGAAATATACTTCTTAGACTTATTTATATTTTGTTTTGTATTTTTTTCGTAGTAATAAATACCACAGCTTCTCAAAATCATATGGATATTTATCAGTTCAATGTCGAAAAACATAAGACCAACTTTAAAAAATAATAAATAAATAAGTGAAATCTTCTTTAATTTTAATTATTTTGTATTTTTGTACCATGCCAATGTGTGATATACTTATGTACCAATACTTTTTCGAAACTGCACCAAAAACAACGGTATGTAGTACTATGCACATATAAAAATTCGACAAATTTTAAAAAATATTGAACAAAATTTTTAAATTTTTAATTAGATTTTTATTAATTTTTTGGAGTACGTAGTATGTTGACAATTTTTTTGTATGGATAAAATGCACAACCCTTTCCACGAGAAGATTCCCAAAAATCAACGCTAATCCTAATTACTTCAAACGTGAAATAAACAAAAGGGATATAGCCAAGGAATGTAAAATGTATCTTCCCTATATAAAATTTCTCCACTATATGTACATTACAGAGAAAAGAGCTTAGTTACGTCGACCAAATATATTACAAAAGACTTTTCTCAGCGTTAGAATGGTAATTTCCAGCCCACCTATGTATAGATATATATCGGCATTCGTGCTTTACTTCGCTCTTAAAATTTTTTACTGTCTTATATTTTTCATGTTTTTTAAACACACAGTTACACTAATTTACTTATTCTTTGTTTGCTGCGCTTCAATCATTTTGATTTGCCGCTAAGAATGCGCCTCACATTTCAATTGCGATTAATTCTTGATTCTTTTAGTCATATTTTTCTCTTTTCAATGCCTCCATTCTTTGCATTCATTTTCTGCACCACAAAGTCAACTGCTTAAAGCGATACCAATCAAAGTAATCAAATAAAATGCCAACAATCAGAGAACAACAACAGCAACAGCGTTCGAAACTGTAACAAAATAAATATGAAAGTAAAATCAGTGAAAGCAAAACATTTTTGTACACAAATATTGCAAAAAAGAGACCAACTTTGTAAGGACAACAACAACCAGCATCGAGACGAGAGCAAAAATACATACTAAGTATTTACACACATACATACATACATATGTATGTATGTACTACATGGAATTTGGAATGGCATTGAAATGTTATTAGATGACATAAACGTTTACAAATCTGAACGTTACACATTTGCAATCAATAAAGCTAATCAAAATATCATTTCAATAATGGTATCGACTCGTACAAATACAAAGAGCAATGCA
>NW_023458561.1:66107967-66120205 GCF_013731165.1 Rhagoletis pomonella | reverse complement strand
TTTTATAGCCCATTCGATTTTAGTCTAATAATGTGCAAGTTTCAAGTGGCTAAAAATTACTGTTGATTTTTTAGATTTTTTTTTCGCCGAGGATGTTGCGGGTTTCTGCAATATAAAAATAAATTGTGTTTAGTCGTTATATGGAAGCAAATGAGACAAATAAAATTCTAAAAAATCAACGGTAATCTTTAGCGACCTGAAACTTGCACATTATTGGACTAAAATTGAATGCGCTATAAAACTGTATACTCAAAAAAATTCTAGAGCTTCTGAGAAAAAAGTTCGAAATTTAAGGGAAAGTTAGTTGCGCTTTTTTGCGGTCTTTTAAAAAGTTTAAAACATGGGTTTATATGGGTTTTGTTAGAGAATGAACTGTATTTTAATTGAAAATTCTTAAAAACAAATAACTAAACATAAGTGGCAAACAATATCGCTTTGAAAGGGGGGGTGCTATAGATATGTCCAATACTGTATGTCAGCCGCTTAGTCCCCCAAAATTGGTTAGAACTACAAAATGTCCCCTTGTCCATGCTGCATACGAATCAAAGCATTTTTTCCCACCGACCATCGTATATTTTTTAATAAACTGGCATAGGATTGAGCTTCTTGCAGATGTGAAGTATCCCTGCAACAAACCGTAGTGGCCCAAAACTGGCGACGAAAACGTAATGGCTTTTTATATATCCCAAATCAATTCTATCAACTCACTTTTTTTAAATATATGACAATCGCCTTTTTCGCAGAATTTCTTAATTCGCTCTGAACATTTTGCACTCTTCTGGGACAATAACATTTTTATGACAATATGTTTTCAGGGTATGATTTTTCGGCATTTTTTTATAATTTCTTTACAATATTTTAAAGCCTTTATGCATTGTTCAGTATCAGTACTTATTCTCATTTATGAATTCACAAGTGATTGTTTTTGAATGCTTTGCATTCAGAAGTATTGATCGCGAAAAATTTTCAAAGCATCCTTTGCTTTTACTGTTTACATAAGCCTAATTTTGATAAATTTTTTGCAATTTTTGTACTTCTGTTTAAGGAGTGTAGCTAAGAACCCTAAGTTGCTAAATAGTGGATGCCAAAATTTTCGAAAAATTCCTCGAAATCTATTCCCAATAAATTATAAATTATATGTTTATTGCGTCTAGATGCCGCCATTATTTTTGTTGCTAGAAATAGTACTCTGCCGGTGAGGAAAATTTTCTTGAAGAAATAAATATACGAGCATTTTTTCTTGAGCGCTGCATTCTGATTAAGGAAAAATTTTCTTTCCCATTTCTTGTGCGTAATTTTATATGATTTTTTTTCTTGACAGCTGAAGTTAGCCGTTGAGTTCTAGAAATTCCGCTCTGCCACCGGTTCGCAGTAGTTCGTAAAGAGAGGGTAAGCATGAGGGTCATGCAGTCACCTGTTGTTTTTGTAACAGCATACAAATTCCCCAAAGAGCTAAATCTGGGTCGTTCTGGTTTCGTAGACGCGACTGTCGTGGGAACGATGCACTCACCTGCTTACCTTTGGTAAATATTTCGATTTTGCTTTAAGCTGGTAGATCCCCTAGGGGAATTCTTTGAAGTCACAACTTCTCAAACGGGTAAAGGTACCAAAAAATTAGGCTCTTATTATAAAACAACGTTTGAGGTACTATTCTAGATGTTCCATAATGCGTCCACAGAGTTAACTCTTGTACATACATATATGCTTATTGAGAATTACGTTTGCACGTTTTAGTATTGCCAATCTATAGGCGCAGGATGTGCTTGCGAACGAAATGGTGTAGGTGGACGCAACTCATTTAAGAAACATATACCTATATTATTTCATTTTTCGCAAATTTTTTATAAAAACATGGTTAATTATACGACCAAGGCCCCAAAAAACCGAGCTCCAAACCTTGGGCAAAATTTAAAAGAATTCTGCAAATTTTTATCAATACATTATACTTTTTAATTACACTCTTTGTAAAAAACTAAGTATGCATTTTTTTAGCCCATTTAATTTTTGTATAAAAAAGTACACGTCTGATCCAGCTAGGACATACCAATGGTTTTTCAAAATTTTTTTTGTGAAGGTGTCGCTCATTTTCTCCATATAAAAAAAAATTGCCAAAAAGCCTTGGTAAGTCAGGGCTACCTCAGCCTTGCACATTATTATACTAAAATTAAGTAGCCTAAAAAATAATTAAAAAACAGTTGGCCGTATTGCAAGAAAATCGCTAGACATAAACTTTTTTGATTGACTGTATATAAAAATTCAAAGAAATAGTTTTTTGCAAAAATTTAAAAAAGTTATGTTTGGCAATAAAAACTTTTGCTTCAAATATTTTTTTATTTCTCACGGAAATCTCTAATACGCCAGCGCCCGCATAACAAACGAGTTTTAATACTTCCACTCCGCCGCCCCCTCCCCAATCAACTCAATTACATGGAAGTCCTTAAGGAAGTAGCGTTTCATGACTACAAATTATGCAACGAAAGATAATAAAAATCGAATCGTATCTATATAAAAATATGCTTGTGCGTATGTACGCGCATTTATGAAAGTATGTAATTTCATCTTTGATATACTAAAATGTTTAACGATTTACGATGGCAGATGATACTAAAAAACAAAATCATAACTCTTACTTTTAACGACTTAAGCGGGGATCTATGAGTGCTTACATTTAACTCAAATGCACACATGCTTAAACCACTCACACACATATAGATATGTGCACTTACAGTTGCTTATATGTTTTTATAAGGAACTTCTTAAATTATATTTATTAGCAATCATACATCTCCGCCAATCGCCATTCTTGTTTTAGCTTTTATTTTCCAACTTCCTTATTCCCTCAATACAAAATCCGTAGCAGTCTGTCACCGCTCTTGTAGTTTTTTTTTTTATTGCCACGGTGTCTTCTATTGGCCATTACTAATTTCCAGTCGATTTATCAACACATTTATGCTATAAGCTTTCGATACATTTTTTTTTTCTTTTATTTAGGTCTCACCGTCCGTTCTGTTAAATAATTGAAAGTCAATAAATTATACGAAAAAATGGCAGCAATCAACGTTGATGTCCGTTTAACGATTTTTATGTGGTTGCTAAGCGCGCACACGAACACACATACATAAATGCATACATACATACATACATATGTATATGTATTACTCACATATGTGAATGTATTTCTCTTGGCGCAAAAGTGTCTGCTCACTGAAACGTTATGCCAATTTTGCAACTCTATAAAAAGACTTTTCAAAGTAAGCAATAAAAGTAAAAAAAATAAAATTGAACTAAAAAAGTAGAAATGCCAACAGTTTGCCCCTCATTTATGAAGTTATTAGTAATTTTTGCTGCTTCATTAACTTCATCCGTTCATGTGTTTTTGCTTTGTGACTGCATGCATGTTGTTGCTGGAAAAAAATTGGAAATCGTTTTAAATGCGCAAATGAAGGAAAATTCGTAATGAACTTGATTTATTTGCATTTTCGTTTTGTCGCTGTGATTTTTTTTTTCACATTCGAGTCTGTGAAGTTTCAGGATAAAAGTCTGCTACACTGGCTGAATGGAGGTTTTCCTGGCTGATGTAAGTGTGACTGTGTATCCACATTCGTCAAATGACGTGTAAAAAAAGTTTTGAATGCATTTTAGTCTATTTGGATTATAATGAAAAATCCAAATATAAATCGAAAGTTTTGATGTGCAGCAAGAAAGTACATTAATTAATTACGCCAGTCAAGTAGAGATTAGAGTAGTTGGATTAGGAAAGAGTCAAATCACAGAAGTACTGTTCAAAGATGCATGCAAGTCATGTGACCAAATTAAGTGCCCTTAATGAATTAAATTGGCATTAAACAAAAAAAATAGGTTAAAGTTAGTAATTCAATCCACACACCATGCAAAGCAAAAGTTTAAAAAGGTTTCTAAATCTAATACTAATATTCCGGGTATTACTCTTCCATGAAATATCTTCACATAAGAACAGTGTTACCGTTGAGAATTTTCAAAAAATCGCAAAAAAGAGGTCATTAACGAAAAAAAGGGTCACCACATTATTTTAGCTGATCAGCATATTTAGGACTCAAAGGTAACCGTGTTATTTATTCCTATATCTTGTCCGTTTACTTACCTAAATCGTACAGGATGCTAAGCATAATTTTTTTCATTCACAAAACTCTTTAAAGGCCTACATTTTAAGTAAAAACTCTGTATTTTTGGATACCAAGGCGACACTTGGCAATAGATCGTAGGGATCTTTCCCGAAAGCTTTGGTTCAAATAAGCATAGATATATCCATTGTCGGATGAATCGACGTTATGCTTCGTGAGCGCAAAATCAGATCGTTTTCGGACAACACTCATGAGAAGTTTAAAGCCGAAGATGCCCACAGAAAGCTCTCTCTTCTCGCTTCCTTTAATCTCCCGTGGTGGACGACCTCTCCATCAGAGCATATAAGTGAGGTTAACATACCGTATAGGCATGCCAATGTACGGCAGTACTCTCTCGGACGTTGTGAATTCAAATCTTCGCGTAATTTCAAAAGGGTGTGTAAACGAGGACTTCAGTGTGTATACGCAAAAAGCTTTTATTCTAGGCCCATTCAAGAATTACGTTAGCGGGGTTTGTGTGTCTTCTTTTGTTTCTAAACTGTAACTGATGGAAATGTCTAATACGCGCAACCAAGTTCAAATTTTTAATTGGAATTTAATTGCGCGAATTAGATATTTCCATCAATTATAGTTTACAAATAATCATTTAAGAAGTCAGCCAATATCTTCTTATATTATGCTTGTATGGTCTCTGTACCATTATACATAAAAGTATAAACGAGCCCTTGATTCGCTCAATATTAGAAGAATTAAAATTGAATACTCTAAATAACTAAAATACATAACAATTACGCTAAGTAAGCAGCATTATTGGGGTTGATGAAACTCTTGCTAATCCGATTGCTGGACATTTTTGGTAGAAGTTGGGAACCGAACTCAAAGCTGATACAGTGACTTTACCACATAATCGTCAGTCCGATAGTATTGTATGCATTTGTGGTAAGATGGGGAAAGAAGCCTAGTACAGGTATTCTTTGGAAGATTCCAGGGTTACATAGAATTGAATTTTCTAATTCTCGACTACGGACGTATTCGTTGACAGAATTTTCCTAATAAAAATAACATCAGCAAGAGAAATGGGCTTCCGAATGGTGCAAGGATGGAAGACAAGCCAATTGCTAGAATAACAATTCCAATGGACAGCGGGCTCATGCTGTTTTTGGTTGAAGTAATAGCAATCTTAACCTTCACCAAATGCAAACTTATACAATTTGTAATTGGGTTTGCCTCAACTTAATGGTATTTTGTGCTTCATTTCATAAATATTCCTGATATACTAATAGTTGATGAGTTATTAAGCAAATCTTATATGCATTGTTATTTAGTACATATGTATTTACAAGCAAATAATAAGAAGCGTGCTTGCATCCTTTTTGATCTCATTCGCTTCCTCCCCCTTTCTTTACCTTTTTTTTGGTAATATTATTATTTACTTTAAACATAGTAATTCAATTTACTCTTTCCTTTAACGCCAATGTGCCATTGTTATTCCACCAGAGTTTGTCATTTCACCAAATCGTGCTAAATAGTCCATTATAAGGCAACAGCGCTGTTGAATGCGCGTAAAAATGTTACATCAGCTATTTCTCCTTTCCGTTGTAACTACGTCCGCAGCACATCTCTTTTTTTTTACTCTCCACTCACCGAACGCAGTGACTGCCACTAATTCCGCCGCTCTTCTTCATAATACTTGTTAGTCACGCAGTCAATGAGTTGTTGTAAGGATTTTTCCTACTTACTTATTTGCTTGTTACTGTTCTTGTTCTTGTACTTGTACTTGTTGTTGGTGACATGTCATCAGTCACTTGTCAGTGCGTTTACTTACATACATCCATACATTGTTGCTGCATCGCTGTTGAATAAGTAAATACATGTTGAACGAGTGTGAAAATGTAGGTGGTAGCCTCCAGGTGTTCACATGTTTATGTAGCGTAAATACATATGTACGTATATGTGTGGTGCTTATAACTTGCATGCAACATTAACAACAACACACCACCAGCGATGGCAAACAACAAAATTGACAGCTGAGGAAATGAGGACAGAGAATGAGTGAAAGGATATGGCGAAGTGGCATCTTTGCGTATGTTTGTACATGTGCGTGTGTACGTGAGCAATGACAGAACAGTGGCAGCACATTTTTACATATTTTTTCAATGTCAACAAGAAAATCAACGTCAGTAGACAAGTGAAGTGATTAAAATAACAAAAAGCATTGGCAACACGACTACAGCAGCGACAGCAGCAACAGCAGCGACAGGAGCAGCAACAAGACCATCCAACACAGCATGTAAATAATGTTACGCTCTTGACTTGTGTTGGAGTCGCAATGACAGTGGCAACAACATTTACATTTTAAGTAGTTTTTAAATCGCTGCAGACAAACGTCAGACAAGTGTCAGCGTTAATAAATTATCATGTGAAATGGATGGTGAATGGAGCGTTCAATGTTTTGGTAGTAGAGCGGGACATGGAAAAAGCAAAGAATCAATGTTGCCATTGCCTTACCGAATAACGAAAAATACAAATTTTTTGTAATTTTGTAATAAAAATGATGTCACTACTCTGATTAGACATTCCCACGACAGCAGCTTCTGCTCACCGAAATGACTCGGGTTTACCCGACCAAAGGCTGCTGTATCGGCGATCTAACCCTGTTTAGGTCGGCGAAATCTCTTAAACGTTGGATCTGCCAAAGGCGTTTGACAACGTCAGCTACTCTACGCTAGTAGAAGGCATTGAGTTTTCCTCTCTCCTACAGGGTCTCAAACGGTAGTCAGCAAAATATCTGAGTGGTCGATATTCGCCGCGTAATTTTTAGAGATAAAACCAGTAAACCCAGAGAAATTAAATAACCCACAGGGTGGTGTCCTTTTCCCGCTTCTGTTTAATTACTATATATTCATATTTCAGAGCTCTCTTAGCTACCAGGGGGAATCTATATTATCTCTTATGCTGATATTGCTCGATAATGGCATCTGGGAGCCTTATTCTCTACTCTACGAAATCCTCGGCAACCCTTTTTCCACCTGGAGGCCAGACTACAGCTGGGAATTCACGTCTAAGGCGGACAACTTTCCAAGGTGAATAAGCCAAAAATATACGGGGTTTTCTTCGACAGTATACTCTCATTCTCGTCGCATACAACCAAAATTGTCAAGTACAGAACCGCACCAAGGTCCTCAAGTTGCTATCCGGCGGCACCGGGAGCAAAGACAAAGAATCCTTGTTGGTAACATATAAGGCAATTGACCGGCCGGTTGCAGGACGCAGTGGACGAAGCTACAGACTCGCCAAACCAAGACACTCTTGACAGCCACCGGATGCCTTCTGACGTCGCCACAACACCACCTACATGACTAGGCTCAAATGCTCCCTGTCAAGGAACACAATACAATGATTTGCAATCAATTCCTTGTATGGTGACATAGACGCTGCATTCCACAGAGCCCTCGCCTAGGCACGTCAGAAGAAATCTATACGGACTATCCTACAATCCCTGACCTTATCAAGTCCTGACCTTATCAATCCTTGACCTTATCAAGTCCTCGCCACTGCTCAGGTGCAGGCCGTCAGCTCCAGTACCTTTGTTTATTTATCAGTCTCGAAATTTCTATTCGTATGATTTCCTAGTGAACATAATCCTCCATCGAAAAATATCAAGTCAAGTTTGTTATCACAAATGTAAATATTATCACCAAAATGTTTACTAAAGTAAAAATTAATACAAATTTAGCCATTTATATACATAAATTATGGCTAAAGAAGAGGATATTTTACGTATAACTCCTCGGTGACATGATCGGGTTTTTACTCAAAAAAAAGTCGTAAAATATCGCTCCAAAGAATATACATATGTACAAATCAGAAAATAAATGCGCTTTAGGTTGGGCTACACTTGTATGCACATGTAGATAATTACAAATTCGGGAATACAAAAACTGGCAAAAAACCAACCTAAGAGTATTAACTCAATCACCAAACTCTATCCTTCGCAACTCATTTAGTTTTGCAAACAAACTGTCAACCCTTTCGCCTCTCTGTTGCATTGTTAGTTTTGTTGGGCTGAGTGTTGTCGGGTGTGTCTGCAAAGTTCCATTGCATCGGGGACTTGCAATTTGTGTGTCATCATCATCAACCTCATTGCCATCATCGTCGCTAGCAGCGAAGGAACAATAGCAGCCAAGTGGCAGCCAACAGCAGGCACCCGGCAACATAATGAAAATATACGCGTGAGGAGCTGTGCTAACCGCCACTGAGCAACATAAACTTATTCGCCGTGTAGCAGCGACTACAACGAAGACAACAACACCAGCAAAGCGAAATCAAAACACAAGCAAAACAGCTGACAACTACTCGTACATTGAGATATCAGTATGTGTTCGCACAGCAGGCAACTGCCTTCGTAACTGTAAATATTACAAACAACACCCGGCATGCGGCATATGTACATACACACTCGCAAGCGTTGCGTTGTCTATTACAAAATTGCAACTTGTAAGCGAGTAGCGAGCGCGTTGCACCATGCCACTTAAACAAAACACTAACAAACACTTTGCAAAAACAAGTTGCATGAATGGCATATTTGCAACAATACTGTGCTACTGGCGCGCACTGACACACACACGCACATACAAATGCACTTGCGTACGCACAATTCGCTTATGCTTGTAATTGCAAAGCAGACAAACAGCTGCAACAGCAAGCAAGCGCGCAATCATTGTGCAACATGAAACAAAGTACATACATATCTGAATGTTGCAACGCTTTTGTTGCAACAAAATGCGCAAAACGTTAGCAGCCAGAATGCAAACCGAGGGCGCAAAAAATGACACAGTCACTTGCTGAGGCTAAATATGCTGCGCGCAAAAAGTGTTGCATACATAAGGGCGTTAGAGGGGGGATAGCTGCGCGCTGCTGTTGGCGGTGCTATGTGGCGGTGTGGCGTGTAGCAGTGCGCGTGAAAACTCTTTTTGAAACTAAACGATAAAGACAACAAAAACATTGGCTGCGTTTTATGCGAAATTGCGTTCGCTTTTAGGCATTTGAGCGAGCATACCAAAGAATACAATCCGACCTTGGACACTTAACCACTTTGATGGTGCTTCTGTTGTCTGGGTATGCAAACAAGTTTTTTTTTATTTTTTAGCTGCAATTCGCATTTGATTACAAGCACACAGATGTCTATAAAAAGTGAAAACTTCAGGGAAATGAATGCAGAAACGGCTAGGCCACTATTCTGAAAATCTGAGCATATTCGAGTTAATTCTGTACCTGGTTTGTTATACCAACGACTGCTAAATTTATTACCCGAAGGATCGAGATTGTATGCAAAAGTAGGTGGCGATATGCTCTTTAAAGAGCTTTCCATCAACCTCAAATTTAGACTACCAGATCGCAGCAGTGTCTCCCAACAAAAAGCAGCCGCAATGAAAGGACCAGTGGATTGGGAGCTTACAACTGAAATTTCATTAAAAGAGACCAACATACATACATAGGTATGTATGTACATTCTGAAAACCGGATGAAGATCACGGCGCTTGGCTTTTTAATGATTCTTATGAAAATAGTCAGGGAAGTCTTGACTTCTTCTCGATTGCATCACATTATTTCGTTTTTGAGCTGTTATGAGTTCCAATTAACAGTGACGTCGCATGGAAGATGGCATGGCTGATGAGTCACTGTTGGAGAGTTCGTGGACTAGGAATAGGATAGGGACTTCACGTGTTGCATGCGGTCTGGTTCTGGGCAGATATAAACTCAACTAACGCCAAAACCAAAAACCTTGGAATTCAGTGTTTTTTTTTGAGGAGGAAGCATCGAAAACCTAACCCCGTCAGTGAGGGACTTTAACCCGAATTAAACCTCCTACCGTCACAGTACCGATTCCCCCCGGTACTACCGTCAAGTATTTCGTCGGGAGACGGTTTGAGCACTAGTCTCAACGTTCGTTCCTGTCCTGATGCATTACGTCTGAAGTTGCATCTACTTGTTACCACCCGCTGTTAGTATAATTTCGGGAGAGAGCCCCCCCTGTCGGATCTGTACGCCCCCACCCACCATGTCCCTGTCCATACCATAGAAAGTTCGTTTCTAAGTCTGGTATCGTCTGTTTACGTGCACTTTTCGCCGCTACATCTCCTTGCCGGCGCACACCCTTCCTTGACGTTCGCGTGTACGCCTTGCCTGCTCGCTGTTGCGGAGTTGCTGCATCACTGTGACAGCCAATATGCTGTACCTCGTTCCATGCGTAGTTGCTCCTCAGCATAAGTGGCACCAGATTGTCTGGTGTGACACTACAGCCAAGGATATTGGAATTCAGTGTGGTCAGGTCCTTTTGGCTGCGAGTAGATCGCAAACGATCTAAAGGCTTCTTCAAACTGAATAGATCACGTTCTTTGTTACTAGTTGTGGCATGAAAACAGTAAAATGGACGGCATGTACTCTGAGTGCAGTTTTCGGCACGCGTTTCTTTGTGCCTGGTTCCGACAAAAAGAGGTGGATCTTACTGGGCATTGTTTCACTAGAGGCAGTATGGAGAATTATGAGCTCGTGTCATTTTGGGGCGCGCTTCTTTCATACCCCTAGTAAGTTTCGTGAGTAGGTATGATTCGGATTCGGAATTTTGTAGTGAGCCTAGAGGGTATATCTACCACAATCCCCTAGTCATCAATTTTTTCCTATGTTTTGATTCAATTTACATTTTTCTCTTTTCGCTCACCCAAAAATCATTTATGCATATTTCAATACAATTCACCCTACCATGTCAAACTTCCAAACAGAATTAGAATATATGGTTCGGGTGATACTTAAATACACACTCCTATCCATGTACGACCCACTAGAACTTGAAGGGAGATCTCCCCATATGAGAAATAAAAGAGTACTCCCCTTGACCTGATTTCGGAGTAACAAAATAGACTTGTCGGTTTTGTACTCCTTTATTACTCGCTTAGGAGTCAAATAGGAGATCTCCTAAGCGAACAAGTAAAGAATGCTCTCTGAGTCATCATTTAGGAGCATTAAACGAGATTTTTCGGTTTTTTTACTCCTATATTGCTCGCTTAGGAGAGTAATGGGATATTTTCTAAGCAAGCAGTTAAGTTCTGTATGAACTCCCTGATTGCTCATTTAGGAGGTAAAAGGGATTACTCGCCCCCCTAGGACATCCCGTGTTAAAGGGAGTATACAAAATTACATGCTTATACACAGAAGCATAGGGAGCAATGGGGAGTAGTCGTATACTCCAAGGGAGTACTCACCGAGCAATCGTACGATGATCCCAAGTTCTACTGGGGAAATTCATACTCCATAAAATCAAAAAAATACATCAAAAAAATAACTCTACACACCTGTAAAGGAGGTGCAAACAGACGCACTATTTTCTTACTAAACGTGCCCTAACTTCATCTAATTGATATGTACCACCAAGAGATACCACATATGTCAGTAACTTGTGGCAATCAAAAGACAGCCTTTCGATCATTTCGACATTTCGTTTATTGAAATAAGATAAATATCTAAATATATAAAAAAGGCCCGGTGACACATGATTGACACTTCAGTCATTCGGCCGACGCACAACACTCTGCCAGCTTCCTGCTTGCCACACAAGCTCCAAGTGCAAAGGAAATGAACGTATGTATGTATGTATATATGTATGCATGCTAAGCTGGTAAACATCTTGATACAGATGTTGGCGGAGAGTGTGAGTTCGTTTGTTTGTTTGTTTGCGCGCGACTTTTCGACGCCACAACGAAAACGGAAACGCCTACTACAGCGGAAGAATGACTGAAAGCCGCCGAAATCTTGCAACAGCAGCAAAATAAAAAGAAAAGGCATACACTAATACACACATACATACATATGTACCTTCGTACATGTAACAAAATGATGCCAAAAAGTGCCGTGTGGCGTGCGGCGTGGAATAAAAATCAGCAGCTGTCAGCGAGAGATAAGATGCGAACTTAATAGACTTGTAAAACATACGCTCGAGTGACCCCGAAAAAAATGAACTCATAGAAACGCCCACCACTTGATGGCAGTGCCAGTGGTATGAGCGAAAGAAAACTTACTGAACAACAATCTATATATTTAAGCAGCGAACGGAAGTAAATGAGGGTAGATAATAAATAAAA
>NW_023458561.1:66096018-66107867 GCF_013731165.1 Rhagoletis pomonella | reverse complement strand
CGATTTATCAACACATTTATGCTATAAGCTTTCGATACATTTTTTTTCTTTTATTTAGGTCTCACCGTCCGTTCTGTTAAATAATTGAAAGTCAATAAATTATACGAAAAAATTGCAGCAATCACGGTTGATGTCCGTTTAACGATTTTTATGTGGTTGCTAGGCGCGCAAACGAACACAAATACATAAATGCATACATACATACATATGTACTCACATATGTGAATGTATTCCTCTTGGCGCAAAAGTGTCTGCTCACTGAAACGTTATGCCAATTTTGCAACTCTATAAAAACACTTTTCAAAGTAAGCAATAAATAAAAAAAAGTAAAAATAAAAAAGAAAATTGAACTAAAAAAGTAGAAATTCCAACAGTTTGCCCCTCATTTATGAAGTTATTAGTAATTTTTGCTGCTTCATTAACTTCATCCGTTCATGTGTTTTTGCTTTGTGACTGCATGCATGTTGTTGCTGGAAAAAAATTGGAAATCGTATTAAATGCGCAAATGAAGGAAAATTCGTAATGAGCTTGATTTATTTGCATTTTCGTTTTGTCGCTGTGATTTTTTTTTCACATTCGAGTCTGTGAAGTTTCAGGATAAAAGTCTGCTACATTGGCTGAATGGAGGTTTTCCTGGCTGATCTAAGTGTGACTGTGTATCCACATTCGTCAAATGACGTGTAAAAAAAGTTTTGAATGCATTTTAGTCTATTTGGATTATAATGAAAAATCCAAATATAAATCGAAAGTTTTGATGTGCAGCAAGAAAGTACATTAATTAATTACGCCAGTCAAGTAGAGATTAGAGTAGTTGGATTAGGAAAGAGTCAAATCACAGAAGTACTCTTCAAAGATGCATGCAAGTCATGTGACCAAATTAAGTGCCATTAATGAATTAAATTGGCATTAAACAAAAAAATTAGATTAAAGTTAGTAATTCAATCCGCACACCATGCAAAGCAAAAGTTTAAAAAGGTCTCTAAACCCAATGTTAATCCTCCAGGTGTTGCTCTTCCATGAAATATCTTCACATAAGAACAGTGTTGCCGTTGAGAATTTTCAAAAAATCGAAAAAAAGAGGTCATTGACGAAAAAACGGGTCAGCATAATATTTTTGCTTTCCTTTACTAGTAAGAAAATAAATCTGAGAACTAAAGTCAAAATTAATTTTACATGTTTTATAAAGTCTTTTCGCTGCTAGAACGTTCTGCTGTTGAATTTAAAAAGACAATAGCGGGACAATCTCTGCGCAAAACAGATTTGCAAACATACACAGAAATCGAGTTGCATTTCCTTTAAAAGTTTTAAGTGATTAATTTTTTCGTACCTACAGTAGGAAATATTTTTCAGTAGCATGGCTCTGTTAACATTTCCAAAAAAAATTTCTGAGTAGGGGAAAAAGTCGCACATAATTTTATAAAAGGGTCAAAAAACCAAAATTTTCAAAAAGTCGAATCAAAAGGATTGGCGCTTAGAAATGGTCAAATTGCCCCTTTAGTCGCATAACGGCAACATGCATAAGAATCCATTTACTGTTCAGAGGAGGCATAAAATTGTTTTTCTAGATCAGAGGTGCTCACGCAGTATGATCGCGAACAGAGAAATATTGGTGATATCATTTGTACTATGATCAGCCTATTTAGGACTCAAAGGTATTCATGTTATTTATTCCTAAATCTTGTCCGTTTACTTACCTAAATCCTACAGGATTCTAAGCATAATTTTTTTCATTCACAAAACTCTTTAAAGGCCTACATTTTAAGTAAACCCTCTGTATTTTTGGATACCAAGGCGACATTTGGCAGTAGATCGTAGGGATCTTTCTCGAAGGCTTTGGTTCAAATAAGCATAGATATATCCATTGTCGGATGAATCGACGTTATGCTTCGTGAGCGCAAAATCAGATCGTTTTCGGACAACACTCATGAGAAGCTTAAAGCCGAAGATGCCCACAGAAAGCTCTCTCTTCTCGCTTCCTTTAATCTCTCATGGTAAACGACTCCTCAATCAGAGCACATACGTGAGGTTACCATACCGTATAGGCATGCAAATGGTTACCGAACAAGTAAGGCAGTACTCTCTCGGACGTTGTGAATTCAAATCTTCGCGTAATTTCAAAAGGGTGTGTAAACGAGGACTTCAGTGTGTATACGCAAAAAGCTTTTATTCTAGGCCCATTCAAGGATTACGTTAGCAGGGTTTGTGTGTCTTCTTTTGTTTCTAAACTGTAACTGATGGAAATGTCTAATACGCGCAACTAAGTTCAAATGTCGAATTGGAATTTAATTGCGCAAATTATCAAAAAAATCAATATCAATTATAGTTTAGAAATAAAAGATGATTAGCATTTACGATTTCAACTGAACACTGCTTACATAATGCAGAAATGGTCCCTATACCGTTATACATCAAAGAATAATCGAACGACATTTTTGGTAGAAGTTGGCAACCGAACTCAAAGCTGATACAGTGACTTTACCATATAATCGTCAGTCCGATAGTGTTGTATTCATTTGTGGTAAGATGAGGAAAGAAGCCTAGTACAGGTATTCTTTGGAAGATTCCAGGGTTACATAGAGTTGAATTTTCTAATTCCACGACTACGGATATATGCCTTTGACAGAAGTTTTTTAATAAAATAGCAAATGCAGCGGGAATGGGCTTCCGAATGGTGCAAGGATGGAAGGCAAGGCAATTGCTAGAATAACAATTCCAATGGACAGCGGGCTCATGTTGTTTTTGGTTGAAGTAATAGCAATCTTAACCTCCACCAAATGCAACCTTATACAATTTTTAATTGGGTTTGTCTCAACTTAATGGTATTTTGTGCTTCATTTCATAAATATTCCTGATATACTAATAGTTGATGAATTATGAAGCAAATCTTATATGCATTGTTATTTGGTAAATATGGATTTACAAGCAAATAATAAAAAGCGCACTAGCATCCTTTTTGCTCTCATTCGCTTCTTCCCCCTTTCTTTACCTTTTTTGCTAATATTATTATTTACTTTAAACATAGTAATTCAATTTACTCTTTCCTTTAACGCCAATGTGCCATTGTTATTCCACCAGAGTTTGTCATCACACCAAATCATGCTAAATGGTCCATTATAAGGCAACTGCGCTGTTGAATGCGCGTAAAAATGTTACATCAGCTATTTCTCCTTTCCGTTGTAACTACGTCCTCAGCACACCTCTTTTTACTCTTCACTCGCCGAACGCAGTGACTGCCACTAATTCCGCCGCTCTTCTTCATAATACTTGTTAGTCACGCAGTCAATGAGTTGTTGTAAGGATTTTTCCTACTTACTTATTTGCTTGTTACTGTTCTTGTTCTTGTACTTGTACTTGTTGTTGGTGACATGTCATCAGTCACTTGTCAGTGCGTTTACTTACATACATATGTACATACATCCATACATTGTTGCTGCATCGCTGTTGAATAAGTAAATACATGTTAAACGAGTGTGAAAATGTAGGTGAAATGTAGGTAGCCTCCAGGTGTTCACATGTTTATGTAGCGTAAATACATATGTACACACATATATGTACATAGTGTATGTGTGGTGCTTATAACTTGCATGCAACATTAACAACAATACCAGCAGCGATGGCAAACAACAAAATTGACAGCTGAGGAAATGAGGACAGAGAATGAGTGAAAGGATATGGCGAAGTGGCATCTTTGCGTATGTTTGTACATGTGCGTGTGTACGTGAGCAATGACAGAACAGTGGCAGCACATTTTTACATATTTTTTCAATGTCAACAAGAAAATCAACGTCAGTAGACAAGTGAAGTGATTAAAATAACAAAAAGCATTGGCAACACGACTACAGCAGCAACAGCAGCAGCAACAGCAGCAACAAGACCATCCAACACAGCATGTAAATAATGTTACGCTCTTGACTTGTGTTGGAGTCGCAATGACAGTGGCAACAACATTTACATTTTAAGTAGTTTTTAAATCGCTGCAGACAAACGTCAGACAAGTGTCAGCGTTAATAATTTATCATGTGAAATGGATGGTGAATGGAGCGTTCAATGTTTTGGTAGTAGAGCGGGACAATGGAAAAGTTGCCATTGCGTTGCCGAATAACGAAAAATAAAAAAATTTTGTAAATGACGTCACTACTCTGATTAGACATTCCCACGACAGCAGCTTCTGCTCACCGGAATGACTCGAGTTTTACCCGACCAAAGGCTGCTGTATCGGCGATCTAACCCTATTTAGGTCGGCGAAATCTCTTAAACATTGGATGGGTGGTGTCCTTTCCCCGCCTCTGTTTAATTACTATATACATATATTTCAGAGCTCTCTTAGCTACCAGGGGGAGTCTATATTATCTCTTATGCTGATATTGCTCGTTAATGGCATCTGGGAGCCTTATTCTCTACTCTAAGAAATCCTCGGCAACCCTTTTTCCACCTGGAGGCCAGACTACAGCTGGGAATTCACGTCTAAGGCGGACCACTTTCCAAGGTGAATAAGCCAAAAATATACGGGATTTTCTTCGACAGTATACTCTCATTCTCGTCGCATACAACCAAAATTGTCAAGTACAGAACCGCACCAAGGTCCTCAAGTTACTATCCGGCGGCACCTGGAGCAAAGACAAAGAATCTTTGTTGGTAACATATAAGGCAATTGACCGGCCGGTTCTAAACTATGTGAGCCGTGTGGTGGCTGGGGAGTAACAGGACGCAGAGGACGAAGCTACAGACTTGCCTAAACAACACACCCTTGACAGCCACCGGAAACCTTCTGATGTTGCCACAGCACCACCTACATGACTAGGCTCAAATGCTCCCTGTCAAGGAACACAATACAATGATTTGCAAGCAATTCCTTGTAGGGTGCCAAAGACGCTGCATTCCACAGTTGCCCTCGCCTAGGCACGTCAGAAGAAATCTATACGGACTATCCTACAATCCCTGAGGTTCATAAAACAACCTCTGGAACCGAAATCGTATCGACGCTCCATAAACCGGCATTCATAGGAAGTAGGTAGTTTAGAAGGACGAAATTCGAGGATGTGGTCGAGTGCGTATTAGTCCTTAGCATATAATTTATTCGAAAATGATTATTATACAATTTCAAGGATTTTCAATGATGAAATGTGAAAAGGACGTTTTTAATACCTAATCGTCCTTATGCACCAAAAAATTTAATGGGCCTCGGTAATTCTACGGATAGAATACGATCATATTCTGCATAAAAGTTGATGCTTGACCTTATCAACTCCTCGGCATTGCTCAGCTGCAGGCCGTCAGCTCCCGTACCTTTGTTTATAATCTTCCATCCATGTAGATAATTACAAATTCGGGAATACAAAAACTGTCAAAAAACTAACCTAAGAGTATTAACTCAATCACCAAACTCCATCCTTCGCAACTCATTTAGTTTTGCAAACAAACTGCCAACCCTTTCGCCGCTCTGTTGCATTGTTAGTTTTGTTGGGCTGAGTGTTGTTTGGTGTGTCTGCAAAGTTCCATTGCATCGGGGATGTGCAATTTGTGTGTCATCATCATCAACCTCATTGCCATCATCGTCGCTAGCAGCGGAGGAACAATAGCAGCCAAGTGGCAGCCAACAGCAGGCACCCGGCAACATAATGAAAATATACGCGTGAGGAGCTGTGCTAACCGCCACTGAGCAACATAAACTTATTCGCCGTGTGGCAGCGACTACAACGAAGACAACAACACCAGCAAAACGAAATCAAAACACAAGCAAAACAGCTGACAACTAAATTTCGTAACTGTAAATATTACAAACAACACCCGGCATGCGGCATATGTACATACACACTCGCAAGCGTTGCGTTGTCTATTACAAAATTGCAACTTGTAAGCGAGTAGCGAGCGCGTTGCACCATGCCACTATTAAACAACACTAACAAACACTTTGCAAAAACAAGTTGCACGAATGGCATATTTGCAACAATACTGTGCTACTGGCGCGCACTGACACACACACACGCACATACAAATGCACTTGCGTACGCACAATTCGCTTATGCTTGTAATTGCAAAGCAGACAAACAGCTGCAACAGCAAGCAAGCGCGCAATCATTGTGCAACATGAAACAAAGTACATATCTGAATGTTGCAACGCTTTTGTTGGGCAGCCAGAATGCAAACCGAGGGCGCGAAAAATGACACAGTCACTTGCTGGGGCTAAATATGCTGCGGGCAAAAAGTGTTGCATACATAAGGGCGTTAGAGGGGGATCGCTGCGCGCTGCTGTTCTATGCGGCGGTGTGGCGTTTAGCAGTGCGCGTGAAAACTCTTTTTGAAACTAAACGATGGCTGCGTTTTATGCGAAATTGCGTTCGCTTTTAGCCATTCGAGCGTGCATACCAAAGAACACAATCCGACCTTGGACACTTAACCACTTTGATGGTGCTTCTGTTGTCTGGGTATGCAAACAAGTTTTTTTTTTTTTATGTTTTAGCTGCAATTCGCAGTTGATTACAAACACACAGATGTCTATAAAAAGTGAAGACTTCAGTGAAATGAACGCAGAAAATGATTTTGGGTACAAATTTGGAATTTTAAAAACAAAGAAATCCACTTCAATTGTGCATTGAATCTTTCAAAAATGATTACTTTAGAAACATTATGCCGCCAACTTTAGGCAGCTAACGCGAGAAATCTAAACCAATGCTGCTCTTGGTATCATTGTGTACAAATACAAGTGAGATATCTTAGCAATAGACGTCATCCTGGGCCACAGCTGCGATCATCTGTTTTTTAGAGTTGCTTATTTTGCTCTAAAGTGCGCTTTTTTGACCTGAGTTGCATTAAATAGTGTCTTAAAACTTGGTAGTATTTGTTGCTCAAATGGTAACATATATGCCCAAAAACTTGAAAAATATTAGATTATTGCTTTTTAAAAATGCTATTTATAAAATTTGGTTTTGATTGCGACATTAGAAATATTCAGATTATAAAAGTTTTTCACATATGTTTTAAGATTTTAAAGCTTTTAATATGTACGGTAGAATGCAACAATGTGCTTGAATTTGTTTGCTTCTTCGTCAGCTTATTCGTTTGCAGACTAGAAAAATGGCGAACAGCCATCAAAATACTGATTCAAAATACACACAAATGGGTGCGCGCAGCAAAATTCAGCCCTAATGGTAAGTTCATTTCATCGTGCGGCGACAAGTTAAGAATTTGCGATACATTTTCAGGCGAATGTATGCGAACGTTCACCGGGGGAAGAGGTATGGGACGACAGCTGGCATGGCATCCAGACGGCAATCTGGTGGCTTAGCATTAAGTTGTAACCGCGTTAAGATATTTGACAAAGCTGAAGGCGAGCTAATACAGTGCATTCGTCGCCGGAGAATGATGTTGCATTTCACCCAAGTGGAAATTTCTTGGTGACTGGCGGCGATGACTATACAATAAGATTGCTTGATTTATTAGAAGGTTGGCCAATTTATACACGGTAGTAGTGCACTTTAGCGGATCCATATAAAATACATTTTTTCCTGTATTCAACAGTTGCCCGTTTGGAAATCTAATTTGCATACATTTGATGCCAATAGCTCGCAACAAACAAGCCAGTTCTCAAAGAGCCCAAATTGATTTTAGTCATGCAACAGCTCCACATTACTCCGCCATAGCCACACCAGTTGCTGGAGTACCAAAAAGCTGTGATGACAGTATTTTAATTGATCCACGACAATCGGTGGCATATGGAATGCGTGATGGAAATTTTCTGGTGCTTGATAGCCAATATACTACAAGAGTGAAACGCTGTGATAGTATTTTTTCTTAAATTTCCATCTTTTATTTGCAGTTACATTAAGAAGCTCATAGAGGACAGAGCGGTTGGTGAGGAAGGTGTCGAGTTACTGCAGTACTGCAACTGGGAAAATCCGCATTTCGCACGTGCTCCACTCGTATGGAATAATAGCTTATGTCGAAAGGCTGGTTTTAGTATAATGCGGCATTCGCAGCATACCCTCACTGGCGCCGAGCCGTTGAAGAAATTTTGGATAAATAAACGTGCAAGAAATAGTTCCGATACTAGCACGTCCATATTCTTGTTAAGGGTCATCAAAAAAATTCCATGTGTTGTAAATAATAAAGGGAATGCCGGATTATACTAAAGCCAGCTTCCCGACATAAACTACTATTCCATACGAACACAGAAATATAAATGTATCTAAAACTGAATAACTCAAATCAAATTGCATTGCATGCGCATAATATACCTAATATTGGAATCTGTTTTGATCGTAAAAAATACAACTTGCAATCATTTAGATTATAGTTTTGAAAGAAATTGATTGCAATCGTAAATTATGTAAAAATTGTCAATAACAATCTGCCTAAAATTTATTTTCCCCATGTAACGGTTATAAAATACGTTAAATCCGCACTATCTGCATTAACAAAAAATATACATTGGAATATTTAAAATAAACCGATTCATATTTATTTTCTAATAATAATTGTTTCTTAATTGAAAGTATTTAATACTAATAAAATGTAGTGGTTAATGTTTTAAAATGAATTCGCAATATGTCCGCAGCTCAGGTGGATTTAAAGAAATCCGTTTAAATTTTTCGAATTACATCTACTTGAATACAGGATTGTATACAAATGGTAGTTCCGTAAATATTTAAAATATGTTAGTTCATTCAATATTTGCATCTGGGCCAATAAATAACAACAAATATAGCCGAAAAAAACAAAGTTTCAATTAAAACCAGTTTTTATAACCCCCCATAAAATTCCGATTAAAATTAAATACGAAAATAACGATATTTTTTTATGGAGATTTATTTTTTTAATATACCTTGTTTATACCTACACAAAAACCGGATTAGCAAAAAACCGATTGGACTCAACATATATTTCTTTACAGCATTTATCCCCCTGTCTTTATAGCGCACTCGATAAAGTCTTATTCAAAAGTAAACAAAATTGCTATTTTTAAACGACATTTTTTTAATAAATAATTTGCGCGGTTGACCGAAATGGAAACAAACAATAATTGTAATTTATTATAACAATAATACGAATTTAAAACGGGTTGTATAAAGAAAACCAGCCTATTGTCACTTCACTTTCCAATGGTGCTGATTGCTGCAAGAATTATTTAGCGATTTAGAGCATAATCAACACAATATATGCACATAAATATGTATTATTTCACAGATCTCAGGGTCAGCTTAGAAATACGTTACCAAAATTATATAAAATTTAAGTAGGAATTATTTTTATTTATAACGTAAAAGCGCTATCTGACCCAATCTGATAAGTATATTTCCCCTAAAGTTAACCCATTTTATTTAATTTGTCTCTCGTGGAAATATATATTTTATTTAAAATTTTCAGATATGTACATATATTTTAAATTTTTGCTTTAATTTTTGTCTCCTTTTAATATTTAATTAGATAGCTTAAAACGAAACAGCACAGCAACCCTTTTCTGTTCATCTTGAGAACACAAAACCCTCTTTTGTTAAAATTCGGCGCTGCACAAAATCCTGGCTTTTATATTTTCCAACAAAATACCACTTCGCAACCCTGGATTTTCACGAAGCGTTTCATTCGGGTCGTAGTTTGGCTACTACGGGCGATTCGGTGTTGTATGCCATATTGGCTGCCATATTGTTCACACTGTCATCGCCATATTGAACACCCTGTCAACTATCTGTCAACCCTAAGATATCTCACTTGTATTCTTCCACAATGCTTGGTATTTATTTATGACGTATGAAGCTTCTGCTACTTTTTAAATTTGAGGGAAACCCCCTCGGCTAAGTGGCTCTATGGGGGTAACATAAGACTACCCTTTCACTTGGGTTTAACGCAATGCTAAACGTTCTGCCCATAAATATTGTAGGAAAAGATAGAGCCCACTGCAGCAAGGCCACTATTCTGAAAATCTGAGCATACTCGAGTTAATTCTGTACCGAACTTGCCGCTGCGAACCGTTATGGAGTTTTAGTGGTTCCTTCACCATCCACATTCCATCAAGGAAGGCCCGGGGCAGGAAGTGGTTTGTTATATCAACGACCTCTGAATTTATTACCCGAAGGATCGTATGGATCGAGATTGGATGCAAAGGTAGGTGACGATATGCTCTTTAAAAGCTTTTCATTAACCTCAAATTTAGAGTACCAGTTCGCTGCTGTATTTCCAACCAAAAGCAGCCGCAATGAAAGGAGCAGTGGATTGGAAGCTTAAAGGAGAGACTAACAAACAAATGTGATTATACTCTGAAGGTCTGATGGAAATCAGGGCACTTGGCTTTTTAAAGATTCATACGAAAACAGTCAAGGAAGGCTTGACTCCATCCTCGATTGCATCACATTATTTCGTTGTTGAGCTCAAATGAGTTCCAATTAACAGCGAAGTCGCATGAAAGATGGCATGGCTGATGAGCTAGCAAGAGGGCTAGGGATGGGATAGGGACTTCACGTGTTGCATGTGGTCTGGTTCTGGGCAGATATAAACTCAACTAACGCCAAACCAAATTCTTGGAATTCAGTGTGGTCAGGTCCTTTTGGCTGCGAGTACGAAACGAAAATGATCTAAAGGCTTCTTCAAAGTGAATAGATCACGTTCTTTGTTACTAGTTGTGGCATGAAAACAGTAAAATGGACGGCATGTACTCTGAGTGCAGTTTTCGGCACGCGTTGCCTTGTGCCTGGTTCCGACAAAAAGAGGTGGATCTTACTGGGCATTGTTTCACTAGAGGCAGTATGGAGAATTATGAGCTCGAGTCATTTTGGGGCGCGCTTCTTTCATACCCCTAGTAAGTTTCGGGAGTAGGTATGATTCGGATTCGGAATTTCGTAGTGAGCCTAGAGGGCTTATCTACCACAATCCCCTAGTCATCAATTTTTTCCTACGTTTTGATTCAATTTACATTTTTCTCTTTTCGCTCACCCAAAAATCATTTATGCATATTTCAATACAATTCACCCTACCATGTCAAACTTCCAAACATAATTAAAAATATATCGTTCGGGTGATACTTAAATACACACCTCTATCAATGTACGAAATTCATACTCCATAAAATCAAAAAAATACATCAAAAAAATCACTCTACACACCTGTAAAGGAGGTGCAAACAAACGCACTATTTTCTTACTAAACGTGTGCCCTAACTTCATCTAATTGATATTTACCACCAAGAGATACCACATATGTCAGTAACTTGTGGCAATCAAAAGACAGCCTTTCGATCATTTCGACATTTCGTTTATTGAAATAAGATAAATAAATATATAAAAAAGGCCCGGTGACACATGATTGACACTTCAGTCATTCGGCCGACGCAGAACACTCTGCCAGCTTCCTGCTTGCCACACAAGCTCCAAGTGCAAAGGAAATGAACGCTGGTAAACATCTTGATACAGATGTTGGCGGAGTTGTGTGAGTTCGTTTGTTTGTTTGTTTGTTTGTTTGCGCGCGACTTTTCGACGCCACAACGAAAACGGAAACGCCTACTACAGCGGAAGAATGACTGAAAGCCGCCGAAATCTTGCAACAGCAGCAAAATAAAAAGAAAAGGCGCACACTCGTACACACATACATATGTACCTTAGTAGATGTAATAAAATGATGCCAAAAAGTGCCGTGTGGCATGCGGCGTGGAATAAAAATCAGCAGCTGTCAGCGAGAGATAAGATGCGAACTTAATAGACTTGTAAGACATACGCTCGAGTGACCCCGAAAAAAATTAACTCATAGAAACGCCCATCACTTGATGGCAGCGCCAGTGGTATGAGCGAAAGAAAACTTACTGAACAACAATCTATGTATTTAAGCAGCGAACGGAAGTAAATGAGGGTAGATAATAAATAAAA
>NW_023458561.1:66059292-66095918 GCF_013731165.1 Rhagoletis pomonella | reverse complement strand
TATTTAAGCAGCGAACGGAAGTAAATGAGGGTAGATAATAAATAAAAAAAGAAAATGTGCAACTTATTGGCTATGACTAGAAAGTAATTTCGCAAACTTTGCTTTTACTCTTTAGATTTCCACAATCACTTTCACTTAATGTATATAATGCGAAAAAAAAATCTATAAAAGCGATAAAGCCGCTAAATGCCGCATCTTGAGGCGGACGTACGACTGTGCCACTTGACAATGGCACAATCAGTTGAAATAGACTAAACAACAGCGTTGAGCAATTGCATGCAACACGCAGCGACTGCTTAGGGTGAATATTTAATTATTTGCAGTCGGCTGCAAAAGTATCTTGTGAACTTATATATTGTTTAATTCTTATCATTCCTATTAAAATTCAAGCTCCCAGCAAGCCAATGGTGGCAGCTTGGCTAATAGACAAACAGTTTTTATGAAGCATCTTTTTGATTTTTATGCCACAACTTCATTTGAACCTACAGCGAAAGCAGGTGGTCAGTTCGGGAAAGCCTTTCAGAGCTGATTAGGAAGTTTAATACACCCCGCAGAATTGAGAGTTGCCCCACCCTGCAATTTTAAATGATCTAACCAGCGCCCGCTAAGTTCACACAACGCGGAGTCCACAATGCACAACCACTCTCTCTTATTTCGGTTAGACCGACTCGGGGGTGACTTTTCTGGGCAACCCATACTTATAAGTCTAACAACATAGAAAATAATCAGGCCAAATCTAAAGACAATTCAGGCATTCATTATCTTTAAACGCGCGGCGAGCGATCCCAATACCCTGATCACCGATCGCTTGGCTCTCAGAGTGAATGTTTACTTCGGTTGCCAAGGTTAAAGTCATTCAATTAAGCCGTCAACCGACTAGTTCTTTAATGACAGATGGTTGGGCTAAAATACTGATTCACCGCCTCTTTCGTCTAGCTTCGATCCATTTGTATAAAAGTGCACCGATGACTCAATCCACCTACTGCCTCTTGTTCACTTTTCCCTGAGCTCCAGGACGTGACACTAAGTTCTTGAGTGTGAGTGGTCCAGTGTCCTACTAATTTAATTGAGAGTAAGCAGATTTCTGACCTGCGTAGTGTTTTCTAGTGCACTCCACTAAACGAAGACGCGATAACTATTTTTATTGAGCCAGAAAATAGTCTGAAGGTAGGCGCGCCATCTCTCACCAATTTGCCCCTCAGCAAAATAGAGCCACTAATAACTTCTTCGCTTCACCCAGAATATTAAACCTCCACTACAGCGCCCCATCAAAAACCATAAAAAGATAGGCGAACGACTGGAATTGAGGGAAGAGATATGTTATCCCAGTGGGAAAATTTAGTGTACAGTAATCGAAAAAATAATCAGTAAAACAGCCCTTTTCACATTTGAAAATGCATTTTTTTCTCCAAGGCGATGTTTTAGCTTAAGCGGGTCATTCAATTTTGCTTACTTATTTCGAGGAATGAATGTGATTTAATATGAATTTTTTGGAACTCTTTGGACACATTACAATGCTGAGTACATAGTTAGCAGTAATAGAGTCAAGAACTCTTGAGAAATACATTACACTACTTAACACGCGCGTAATGCATTACTACTTTTCGACTGCGATATTTATTCAGATCAGTTTATTGGGGGGGGTCCAGAAATGTACCCCTAATTAAAAATGCATTTTCATCTCCATAAGCAATCACCTGGCAGTCGCTCTTTTCCAGCCCTGAACTAGCAGGTCGTTTACGCAGAGAATGGTTGACAAAATACCACGCTTTGATATACCCCGTTTAATCTATGCACTGTTGTCATTGCCGCACACCGTCGCGAAGTTTCAGCCATGGAGCCAGGGGGATGTAAGCATAACCTGGTCGGCTTCAACCGCAAGTTTAACAAGGTACCTAAACCTTCCTCAGGAATTACGTTGTTAAAGGCCCCTCGATGTCGAGAAAGGCGCCCACAGTGAAGTCTTTATACAAGCAGGCGCCCTCTATCCACTTTGCGATCGTTTGCAGGGCGGTTTCAACCGATTTACCCTTGATATGCGCATGTATATGTGGAAATCGAATATATATACGTAGACTAGCCGAAGATCAATTCAAATGCGAAGACTAATTCGAATGCAAATTCGAATATGAATAGGATCCGAGGATTAAGACGAAAAAATCTTGGAGACCCTTGAAAAAAAACCCTTGTAACACAAATTTTGTCACAAATATACACATCTAAGTACAAGAACATTTCACTTCGAAATACTTGAATTGAGTTGTTCAAATAAAAGTGCATACATAGCAAATAAGAACGCATTTTTAATTTGTCTAATAGAATGCCGTCCAAAAAAAGAGTTCCTCAACAACCTTACAATCTACACCGAACAGAGAAACATCGAAAGTTTGCAACAATAACGGTTGAGGACAGCCAACAGCAGGAGTTTGCCACAGGGTGCCAATAATTTTGGTAATATTGCATTGTCGCTGCTTATTGTTGTTAATGTTGCTGTTGTCATTGCGATTATTGTTGCTCAGCAACACACACACACACACACACACACACACACACGCAAACACAAAATGACTAAACTACAAAATAATAGCTGCTTTGTGTGGCACATTGATGTTGGATGTTGCCAATCTGCTTCGTAACTGCAACATGGACTCCAACAGCCACAACAACAACAACAACAACAACAGTCACGCCAACAACAACAACAACAACAACAACTACAGCAACAATGTGTTAAACAAATCTTTTCGCAGTTTGTTGGAAACTTTTTGACACGTTGTTAAGAAAAATTTTAACTCATTGTCGCTTAGTAGTAAGTATGTTAATATGTCTGGGTGTGTGTGTGTGTGTGTGTCTATGGATGTATATGCCAGTACTTTTGCGCGCAATAAAAGTGCAACTCTGCGGGTGGCAGTCGAAAGTCAAGCGCCACCAAAGCCAAACAGACGATAACAACAGCAACAGCAGCTAAGTTGAACAAGTGTACAAACAACAAGCAACATGTAGCAACAACAATAGCCATTGGCAACAATAAGCAAACAACTCCTACATTACACTGTACTAAGAGGTGTTAGCGGCGGGGAGTTGGTGGCGGTGGTGTTAGCAGACAAGTGTCAAAAGTGTTTGTGGCGCGCGGATGAAAGCTTTTATACAAAGTAAATGCTGAAAAGTTAAAACTGATGCGAGCATTAATTTTTTGGTGTATTTGTTGTTGTTGCTCAAAGAGTTAGTGTTGTTATCGGTATTAGCTATCGTAAGTGCTGTGTGTCTGGGTTTTTTGTTGCTATTTTTGCATGCATATGCTGTAGTTACATAGTTTGTCTTGCTGATGTGAAAGTTTGCTTACTTTTTGAAGTCAATGTGGTTGGCGAGACAATCTTCGAACTGTAGGTAAACAAGGAGAAAGCGGTGAAACCGATGTGTACTTAAGTGACATAATGAAGTCAGGAAAGGAAATATGAGAAGAATAGAATGGAAAATGTAGAAGATTGGTTCTTAAAAATCAGATTTCAACTGAATTAATTTACTTACCTGTTGTCTAAGCAATTGACATAATATTAAAAAACGGGGTTTGTTTGAACTTCCATGGCTGTTAAGAAACTGTGACATAGCCAGTAGGCGATTTCAAAATAGCGCTGCAAAAGCTAGGAATCAATAACTGCAAAATCTTAGCAGAGAGGGTTTAAGAGCTCTCACTGAATACATGAGGTACCACCTACACAAAATATGACTCTCTGAGTAGACGAAATGCAGGTTTTGTATATTAAGTTATTAACCGCGTATATCCCTAATAATAATAATAATAAGTAGTAAGAAATTGGAGTATTGGCTTTTTGCATATATTTGTATTACCGTTAGATAAAAGAACATTCTTCTGACAATTAAGATCCAAAAGCAAAGACTCATGGACATTGAAATTCCCTGCTGTGCGTGTATAATATCAATGATTTTAAAAGATATTCTCAGACAAACAAGTCCTTAAATACTGAGGCTTTGAAAACTTAACTCCCTCCAAGATTTAAGCAGCATCAGGCTAGTTACACCTTTTGGTAACAAATATTTTTATGGCTTGCCTTAAACTGTCCTACATCCTCAAAAGGTGAACTGTGTCTTCATGCATAAAGTAAAGCGGAATAACTTTCGATATATAAATAGGAAAGCTAAATCCCAATAACGTGCAAAAGTGGCAACACGCCTACTCCAAAAACAGATCTGTGAAAACAGCGCGGCTCCAAATAATTGTTGGTTGTGTAGAAAAGGCTCTAGCCCATAAAGAACGGGCCTTGGCAGCAATAACATCCATCCAAAAGTAATCGTTCAATCTCAACTCTAAGCAATACTTTCAGTAACTATGGTAGAATTTATACTACACCTGCTCAGTACACGGACTAAGTAAATGCGCAGCGATGGGAAGGTATTGTCACCAGATACTTAAAGGAGCCGCCGCCACAAGGCCGAGTTCACTCCACACAGATATGGAGCTTACACAATGAACAATCTGTTTTTCAGCTTATACAGCACAAGTTATCAAAACATTGCCCATTCTATAGGACTGACTTTAAAAGCAGTGAGATAAACACTACCCTCCAGTTAAAAGGGTAAACAACGCACGCTATTTACACTGAATGCACACAGCAGCAGTTCGCCCAATTATGTTCTATGGCGTCTCAGTCCTATGGGCATATCCTTAGAAAATCTACATACTATAACGGAAATTTACAAAGTTTAGCATTTATGCTCTCTACATGGGCGATACCTTCTACCCCAACCAACTAAATTTCTTCCCTATGGAACTTCTAAGAAATTCTAAACGCCTCCACTTTGTTAGACAGCTCGAGGCACGGATGAAAAGATGGCTAGAGCCGGAGGTACGAAGTGGTACAAGCACTTTCACATAAATTATGCTATCGATAGCCACTGTAGCGGGTTCGTCGAACTGACAAACAGGACCAACCGTGGGGTAGTATGTTAAATCTGGTCCAGAAGCGACAAGGATAGTTGCGGCGCCCTCATTCATCTGAACATCCTGGATGTTGGCATCATCACTGGCCATTTCCTATGGGAATACTAGCAAGAAGAATATGCCTTTCTACGAACGACTTCTAGCATCGACTACCACAATAACGATCACTGGGAAATATGTCCCCATTTTCACAAATGTTTGCTCTCAAAATAGTAACCTAAATTAACTGTGTGGAAAAATTTTATATCTGCCAATTCTTGAAGCAACTTTGATCAGAAAGATCCCAACAATGCAAAAACAACCCTTAAACGACGAGTACTGTATCTCGAAATAATTTTGAAATATTCGCGGAATTGCTATTTCCACTTTCGCCCGTCTTTATTTGCGTCTGTGGAATTTTTCATGCCATCTGCTTGACATAATGATTAATTGCAATTGACTGTAAAATGTCATTGAGTTTCCAATTCCAAAATGTTTTGATGTACTTTCGAAATCATTGACACACGACACTATTTTGTTGGTTGAATGATTAACTCACTGGCTGCGGCATTAAGTAACTGTCACCCTGCGGAAGCAAGAAGCAATAAACTGTCTTAAATTGCATGGCATTGGCACACGCCTACATCATTTCTCAAACGCAATTTCACCATTTAACCGACTGTTAAACAAAAGTCGCTTATGTGCTTGGAAAAGTATCTACTTATGTATGTATGTATGTATGTATGTACACCATGCTAGTGTGGGGGTGGCGTGATGAGCAGTCTACGCATGTTACGGTGACATCAACAAATGGCACGGCAAACCGCATTCGAGGGAGTGGATGTTGCGGTGATGTTGCGTGGCTCACATGTCGCAAAAACTATATACATACATAAGCGCTTCTGCCGATGCAAGATTTTATCTATTGGTGTGTAGAAGTGCAAATATTTGTTCTTACTTGTACGTATTTGAAAGAGATCTTTGATAAATTGAACTAGGGCTTAGTTGTAAGCCAGCTTGTTTCAGTTCCGACTGAGTTTATCAAATAGCAATTAAACTAGATTAACTGAAAGATTGACGCTACGAGATGACATTTAAGCATTGACTAATGTATGATTGATGAGACCGGATGTTTTGCGTGTTTGGCCCCTTCGAAATCTACATCGATAACTGCCGAAAAGCTGGAGGTCTACTCTGTATTGTGATTCGAAATTCAATGCGATTCGAAAGCCGACACGGACTAATCGAAAGGCATAGTGCCATGTATTCGAATCCAAATGACTTGCTTTACGAATCGCAATACAGGGTAGACCGCTGTTATCTTCAAATCACACCAACATACATATGTACATACATAGAATTTTAAAAGGTTTGGAAGTACATCCTTTGCGATGAGAAAATCGAATCTGTAACCGAGAAGCATCGGAGAGGGGTTAAAAACTCCAATATAAAGGGGTCATGGACCACCCGCCCACCCCCTCATAAATGGAGGCAAATGGTTTTTACAGAAGAAAAAAATACTTAACTTTTTTTAGAAACTTTTTTATCGCAGTACCTTCTTCAACCTCTAAATTACCTTCGAATTTTCAACTCGTAGTGAACTTCTAAATGACTGAAAATGTTTTTATTCGAAAACGAAAATATACCAATAATCAAGTCGGCGATGCTCTATCTTTTGGTTGTATTACCGACATTCACTTCCTACCGAAAGTGGGTTTAAAAGACCCGAAGTGTGATATTTTAACCGGAAGTCAATTCCTAGAAAAATGTTCCAACAAAAGTTATGTACTTTGTCCGCAGAATCTGAACCTGTGGTAAGAACAAGCATGTCCTATGTAAAAAAAAATCGAGACTGGAAGTCGGTAATATTAGCTATATATAGAGCAACCCCGACTTGTTAATTCATATTTTTTAGTTTTCCAACAAAATCATTTTCACTAATTTACGTGAACCAATAGTAAGCGTTACGTGAACCAATAGTAAACGTTGCAAGGCTCCACGCTTACCTTGCCTTGCCCCGTCCATTGCATTTCTCGGATGGCGGTTATGGCAGCTTTGTCTTCCCGAGAACATCAACCAGCCGGGCTGAGGCACCTTCCCCATTAAGGGTCGGGATATTCCAGATGCATACCCTCAAATCATAGTCCTTTATATGCTTGCCGTGGTCGTCGTCAAAAGAAGGGTCTCATGCGTGGCATGTTTTTATTTTTCCTTTCTATAATAGCTATCAGAGCTTATTCTAGGATCTTATCTAAACTGTTTTCTTAATTTTATTGCGATAAAAATATTTCCACAGATGTTTAAAGATTTTAAGAAATGGCTCGCCTCAGTAGAACAAACTATGTCTAAATTTTTACTATGGAAGTAAATGACGCAAAAGTGTGTTTGCTTCTCATAGGTATGCGCTGCTTTGAGGACCTCAGACTTGCACCTAAAATATGAAGAAATGAAAAATTTCAAAAGTCAACTTTTCTCCCTGCTTTTATGCTCTCCCCTTTTTCCCCCTTGCTGGCAAGGCCAAGCATCAAAAATTGGTTAATTATTATCTTATAAATCAATTGTAACAGAAATACTTAAAAAAGTACGCAAGGCAACAGAAGGGAAATACGAAATTGAATGAAAGTATCAAGAAACAAACTGAAAAAAAATGCGCAACAGCAATAATCACGAGCACATTCAGTGATACTAAAAGTTTAAAGATTCACGTACTACGTATTTATATATTTCATTGCCGCTGGAGAAAGAAATACAATTTCGAAAGAATTGACGGCAGACCCATTAACAGAAAGCAGAACAAACCAATTTGCCAGTTGCCAGTTTCAATACAGTTGCAACGTTTCAACTGCAAAGTGGCTATGTGGCACACACTTGCACACACATCTATAAAAAAAAATTTCCAATAAAATACGAAAACAGCAACAAAAAATATCAGCAAGACTATAGCCATCTTGCGCTGCATATCGGCAGTAAACCGGAGTCAATTGGCCACGAAATGAGCGAAAGTAAAACAAAGCTCTCACCAAACAGTTTCGCGCCTAAAAGCATGTCGTCGGCAGATTCGCAACATGCTGGCTACTTACATGGATAGGATACACTATGTATGTGTAGTTATTTTTAAGATCAACAGCAAGTGAAATATCGAGTATACAAACACACACACACACACATGGCCGCATGCTACAGCGAATAAATGAATACATACATACATATTTATGTACATACATATGTAATCGAAATGTTGCTGTGTGTTGAAAAAATAAATCAATGCCTGGACATCTGATTTTTATTTACGCTGCAAAACTGTCAAGAACTGCTTTAAATTAATTAAAGCCTTGCAAACATGCAGGCGTAAAGCCTGTTGCTATGTTATGCGCCTACAAGTATGCAATGGGGCGCCGTACAACAATATATCATACAGGCGCTGTACGGACACCAAGGACGTGGTCAATGGAGCTGTAGCGAAAATTCAGTGCGGAATTCCCATACGGGGTCACTTTATTGTTAGTGTTGTTGCTTTCTTTATGGGATTTCCGGGTTTGACAATTTGTAGGGTAAGCATAATATTTATGCTTGCCTGTTCGTTGAAATAAATACATTTATATAATCATATGCTCAAACATTTATTGTACAACTGGAATATAAAAAGGTCGTTATTTTTTGCGGTGAAGTCCGAAATAAATCAGGTTAGAAAATATGTAAGTATATTGAAGAATACATGCTGAAAAAGCTAAACTAATTTGGGATATTTCTCAACGCCATTGCGCGCGAGCTTTTCAGTTAATGGTTACCGCGTTTCCCACAAAATCCTCTTACCCGGTACACTTTTGTCTGTGTCTACTTGTAAAGTTTGAGCCTACTTTTTGAACGGCGTTCGTACTACCTCAGTCAGTCAGTCAGTCAGTCAGTAAATCTTTCGCCAATTGCATTTGTAATGTTTCCTTCCGGGTCTATAATACCGCTAGTCGTGTAGTAGACTTCCTTAAATCTGCATAGATCCTGTGATTTCGTACTTTTTCGACTTGGACAAACCTCAGTTAAGCTAAATGTTAGATATGTTGAATATGGTTAGCACAGGAGAGAGACAATTGGAGAATCCCACGATCTTACTTTACAATATAAAGACGCTTTGTCGCACACTTTTTTCCAAATATTTATTTTCCGCTTAACATATCAAAAACAAATGTAACCAAACCGCAACATTGCAATTAAAATTTGCAACTTTATGCATTGCATTTGCATAACGAACTTTAAAATGTGAATTGCGCCACATGAGTAAGAGGAGGAGTAGGAGTTTTGCCATGCTTAACCAAGGGAATGATAAAGAGAGATGGCAAGCAGACAGCAGGCACCATTCAGTTGCTGTGCTTTAATGCAATTTCCAAAGTCCACATTATGGCGAGCCAACACCAGCAGCTGTTGAGCAAAAATTACGACGTAGCATACAAATCTACCTACTGAGTATACATAATAGTGATGTACCTATACGTACACATACAAGTGGTAGAGTATTTATGATTTTGCATACTTACTTAACCGCAACACATCAGCGACCAACGACGCTGGTCCGCTAACTGGCAACCAGGATGGTCGTTTGGGAGCACACCCATTCATTACCACCAACCAGCTACCATCAACACGCAGCCAAACAACCAACCTACGAGTATGTATATACTTTCGCCCAGCTGACAAATTTATTAAGCGAGTTTAGTCTATTGTGTGGACGCGAGCTGTTGCCACTAAAAACTTGCAATCATGGATGCGCCAAGCCGTTGATGTTTTTGAGTTTGGTGTGCGGCTGCGTGTCTGCGTGTCTGTTTATGTGGCAGCCATTACAACTAAGTAGCTGGGTGCTGGGTGCTGGGTGCTGGATGCGCATCTATCTAATCGCTTACTTTGTCGAGTGAATGTGTGCGAAAATATTTTGTTGCAACACTTAATTGTGTTGCCGGCAACACATTGTGCGCATTCAATGGCGTTCCACATGGTGTACGCTCGTGTTGCAAGTGTTGCACTAAGATTATGCTGAACAAGAAACTGTAAGTTTTCGAAGTTCTTGCAAAGCAGTTATGAAGTTTTTAAATACTTAACAAGCAGCTATCGGCAGCATCTTTAGTGGAATATTTTTGGTTTTTTTTTTTTTGCTTTTTTTGCTTTGTTATTTTGTAGATTATTTTATATTTTACCTAAAGTTTGCTGAACTATGCAACATTTTGTATACACTTGGCAGCACTTGTCGAATATTACATTGAATTTATAAATACTTAAGTAGGTATTTCTTCTATATAAGTACATATTTTGTGTGTTGCTACTCGCTTGTTTGCGAATTATTGCTATTCAATTGCTTGTAGTAGCTGGCAGCAGACAGCAGCCGATAGCCGCAATTAATCAATTGCAAAGAACTTTTACTTGTGCGAGCAACTTTGAGCACATCTTCAAGATTGCTGGCATCAAAATGCCTCCAATAGTGCAAAGGACAGACCGAAGCAGAGCAAAGGATGCTGCATGCCGCACACTACCGCACTCAGCTACATTGATGTGTGTGTGTGTATGTAACTTAACCTCACATATGTGCAAACAAATCAATTATTGAAAAGAAAAACTGGCCACAACCACAGCCAGCAAGCGATGAGTGCTACGTAAAGAGGAGTTGCGGTGGAAGAGTCAGCAAACGCCAGCGGCTAGAAAAGCGAAGCAATGACCAAAGATACGAGAAGAGCGACCAAGGCCAGCGGCAAGCCAGGCAAATCATACGAGACACAACTTTTCCAACAATAACAACACAAACGCAAACACACGCTGCCACTTTGCTCCTTTTGCTGCAGAAGGACTTTTTTTTTTGTTTTTTTTTTTTTTTGTTACACATGTGATTGTTGTTGCCATGCTTTGATATGCCATCAGCAGCAGCAGCAGCAGCAGCAGTAGAGCTCATCCTTTTCGCCATTGGCCGCTTGGTAGCGCATAAATCTTGAACGGCAGCACATAAATCCTCTGCAGCGGCAAAGTGCTAGAGACTCCGACAACACTCGCATGCAGGCAACTCATACGCCATGTAGTACCCAATTGCAGGCAAGTTTTGGCAATGGCACACAGCCCTAACACTCACACATAGTTGGTGGTGTACATGTTCGTGTGTGCGCTAAAAGAGCAACTCATGAAAATCGTTGAAATTGCTGGAGCATGTCGAAAATGCAACGACAGCAACAACATTTAAAAGTTAAAGTGCTGCAAGTTCATACATATTCATGTAGCTACTTCAGCCTTGCAGCAGCAGTTCGGACCCAACTCTGAAAGAGTGCCTCCAGCTCTTACTTCGCCCACAAACCATAGGCAACCAGCACTTTGGTTAAGTTTGTAAAATGTTGAAATTTCTAGTGAAAGGCCAAAATGTGGTTGGCCAAAATACATTTTAGTTGTGGTAAAAGTGAAAAGTGTCCAATATTTGGCAAACATAAAAAAAAAGAAAAAATGTTTTATAACTTGGCGCAAAAATAGCTTTATAAATGCGTACGTGAAGAGCATGTGCATTACAAGTATGCAGGCTGCAATATCTTTACAGCGAATAGAGTAATAAAATGCATTATGTCATCGAGTAAGTGAAATTGAGATACCTGCATGCACTTGTTCTCACATTAATCGGTCAAGAAATGAAATAGATGAAGCAGTTGTGTTCTCAGACAAAACATTTTCATGTTTTAGCCGAAGGCGATATATTTATTTGCGTTTACTAAATTTGCTCGTATATAAATATTGCATTAAAAGTACACAGCATAAAAAATTGTATATCAAAAACCCAACCCAATTATGTACGTATGTATTTATTTCCTGCCTTCGCAGTTGTTATTTTTGTATCGGTTACTTCAAGGATGATATGATACCAAACTCGCTCATTTTGCTTCCGAGAATCTAACTTAAACTCATTTTCTGACTCGGCAGCACTGTCAAATAAAGTTGGACTGAACAGCTGACAAGCAAACTAGCGAGCTGCCACTAGTTACGCACAAAACGCACCGATTTAACTCCAATGGAATTCCTGCAATCACATTACAAAATCTTGTAAAACAAAAAAAGTTCACCAAAATTTACTGAATAAATCTCCCAATATATATTCCGCTGCTGTGGGAATATTGGGGGATTAATATCCAATTGTTTATTTTTTAATATTAAAGATTTTTTATTTGTCCCGGCATTGCATTTTCTGGGGGTTTTAGAGGACCTATAAAATGTAGCTACCATGAAAAAATGGTTAAAGAAACAATTCGGTATTATTACTGGGAATCTCCTGAAGATAAGCAAAGTTTTCCTACGAAAAATATTGATTTTCGAAAACTCTACACTATTTCTACGAAAAGTGTTTTTTCCCCCATATAAAATACATGGAAAACTTTGAGCGCTCCCGAAGTCTTTATTTATTTGAAGATTAAAAAATAGGGGTATATTTTTTCGGCAAGAAACAATCGTAGGGGGGCGGCATTAAAAATCTGACCTTATTTTTTCACATATGTACATTTTTGGACCACTTTAATGTACATATGTATATCCTTGGCTTCACTTAGGGCCAGTTTTTCAATGCACGGCCATGGTTTAAACTCAGTTTAAACGCCCGATCTTGCTGCTTTAAACTAAAATCAGCCAACCAAATGCCAGCCAGCCATTCAATTTAAACTCAGCTTACTTAATCTAAGTTTAAACTGGCACTGGAAAACTGGCCCTTAAAGTAATATAATTTTCAAACGTGTTTTTTAATAGCTGCAAACTCTTTTCTTACAGTGTTAATGTAAAATGGCATAAAAACTTCAAACAATAAAATGAGTTGCCCATGACTCCCAGCGCAATATGGTTTTGTAAGCACTCAACAAAGAATCAAACTCATCACATCGAAAATTTTACAGACTCAATGGCCAACGGTCAAACCAGTCATGTTACAAGCTTGTAGTATTTTACTTTGTTGCCATCAGCGCTTTACGCAAAAGCAAACTCATCCAACACCTCCAACACAAAAAAAAAGAAACACCAAAAGCAACTCAGCGTCGAACATGTAGACGACATTGGTCGTCTAGTTGCTGCCGACACTGCTCTCCTGCTGCAGTCTCTTGGTCCATTTCGTGGTCTCGAATATTTCATTGAACCGATAATTCGCGCTTCATTAAATCTAACCTCGACGAGTGCCAGAGCGTAGAAGTGTGACGGAGCTGCCAGCCACTACATAGCAATGAATGAACGGAATAGTTTGTGTGCGGTCACTGGTGTTAAGCAAAGTAAGTACGTACGCTTGTATCAGTAGTGTAAGTCGCTTGAGGTTCAATGCATTCAGTGCGAGTTCAACAAAGTCATCGTTCACTCCTTTTTATTATTAGTAGAGACACTCACACATTTGCAGCGAATTTATAGTTTTCTTCAAGTATTTTTATGTAAATAAATAAATCACCATAAACCATGTGGAAAAATTGCGAATGCACTAAGTTTACGAGGCTCCCATACAAGACTGTATACTTTTAAATTCCTGCAGCGCTCACTTAGCAAAGGGTGTGTGATCCATTGCTGGTTGAGTTCTACTTGAAAATTCAGCTATTTTATATTTCAGTAAGTTTACTATGAACACATTTAAGTGTCTGCTCCAAAGTGGTTTAGTTTTGATTATCTAAGTAGTACTGCTTAGCTGCTTGCTCTCCAAACTTGTCATTTCATCTTTATACATCTTTCTCTCTGGATCACTGCTTTAAGTGCCGACGTCTGCTTAGTCTTACGCTGAAGCTACTTTCTCAATAAGCGGCTATTATTGTTATTAGTTCAATGTTCATAAAAATAACCATAATCCTTGTCTTGTTTTGCCCTTTGCTACATGCATACATACATACATATGTACACATTACAACAGCAACTACGCCCATTTAGTACTTTAAACATTTATTTAGTCACTTTGTTGTTGCGGTTGCCATATCAGTTCATAGGATTGAATGCTTTCTACTTTAGGCGATGTTGGTCGAGTAGTTTTGCGGTGCGCCGCACTTTGATTTCAAGTAAATATAATCTTATAAAATAACATGTGTAACACATACTTCTCTACCCTCACCTTCAAATGTACCTACGTTCGTTCGCACATCTATTTTCGTATTGGCTTGCAATTTTGGCTTGTTATTTTTACTACACTACACTCAAACCCCCAACATTACATCTATGTTTACTCGACGTGCTTGTTGCTGTTAGCCAAGTGTTGTCTATAACATAATCATAACGTTACCAGCAGCAACTGTCACCCAACAACAACAACAACAACAACAACCAGTCATCCGCATGAACACTAACGCAGCGCAACATTGTTGTCCAAATGAGGGTCAAAGTGTCATCTGCTGCTCATCTTTGACATTTTGTACATCGTATACTTTTCAAAAAAAAAAAAAAACATTAAGTATGTATGTATTGTATTTACAACGACAGCATCAACATTAATGACCAAGATTATCTGCATTGCTTTTTGTTCGGTACTTGGCAGCTTTGTACTATTATTCTCAGTTTTCTTTGCTTTGTAGGTCGATCGGTCGGTGCGCCTGTTGTTGGGTTGGTTTTGTTGCTTAGTTAATGGTTGTAAAATCTCACCCATGTTGCTGTGTATTGTGAGTAGGTACTTTTTTGGTATGAACTGTTGAAGGAGCTAAAATGTTAAATTTTAATTGAAGAAGAGACAGATGTCGATAAGCTCTAATGTGGAGTGGTTGTGAGCTCAGCTGGCTTTCGGTTGTTTCAGCCTGCAGTGAACATGGAAGTCCAACTCTTGTCACACCCTCAGCTAGGTATGGCGCACCTGCGAGTATATTACTCTAAAGAAAAGACTTAAATGAACAACTTTTCAGACTTTCAATTTTCTCTTTAATCATGTTTTAATATTAAATATTCTTTATAGATCCCCCCAAAATCCCCAGAAAATGCAAATTGGAGGACCCATAAAAAGTCGTTGGTATTAAAAAATGGTCAACTAAATAAACGAATATTATTATTGGAAGCCTTCTGAAGAGAAGCAGGGGTTTCCGATCGCAAAATATTGATATTCAGGAAGTCTATACCATTTCGACGAAAAATAATTTTTTTCTATATAAAATATATAAAAAATTTGAGCTCTTTGAGTGGCCTCTAAATATTTTTTGATTTCGAAAAGGATTATATTTTAACGCTATATATTAATCCGAGGGGTGGGAGCATTAAAATTCGGACTTTACTTTTTTCAAATGTCTCTTTGTACCATCCTAGTGTGCATAAGAAAATTCTTATCTGGATGAAATCCCTGCCAGTCTACTGGAAGAAGGCGAAGGTAAAATCCGCACAGTCTAAGCTTAAAAATCTTCAAAGGCTGGCTTGCATTGATATCATGGGCAAAGTGAGAACGGTTCTGTCCAAAACCCTCGAGATGCTAAAACCTTCACTAAATATCGCCATTAAGAAAGAGCTATTGACATCAATTCTCCCCTCGGGCCAAGAAAGGAGGAAGGACAATTTTTTTTTGTAGCTTTGATGGATAATGTAATGCGAGATATAACTTTCAACACAACATTAATGTTTAGTTCCAAAGAAGATTCTATTGGGAAACAAACTAGTGATGGTTGCTGGACTGAATATTCAATCTCGATCTCGACCGTCACTGCACTCACTTTTTTGATACCGAAAACGCCTATACCGACATTTTTCAGATTTGTACCACGCGGCCCGATATCTATCACTCAATAAAATTCAGATGATTTTCAAATTAATTTTAAATCATCTAATTTCCGTAATTTAACTTAACTTAATATTTTGGGCAACGTGTTATATGAGAAACTGTAGATTTTAGATTTTTAAGTTACGGCCTTACGGAAACTGAGAGGGGTCAGAGAATCAGGCTTGCCATACTCTCGTTTTTGTATTGCCTAAGGCCGCCTACACAGAAAGCAGTTATGCCACTCTTCCTCGGCAACACGAAGCTTTCGGCAAATCCCTTCCCAGACCACAAAAGTAAAAAGCTGATACCATCAGTCCGCATAAATTCAGCAATTCCTACGATCGACCCATAACTACTTCTACAACATTACGAGTCATTCTCTGCTCGTATCGGACAGCGAAAGTATATTCTTCTAAATTTTTTTTTTAATATTTTACAATCTGCAATAATCCCAAGCTCTAGCAGTACGTACATTGGCGAAAATATAAGTAGGGAAGACACATTTTAGCATTCTTCAGATATTTCCCTTTCGTTTATTTAAAGTTTTTTATTCTTTTATGAAAGTGAAGCTCGTTATCTAACAAAAACCATATAAGTAAAAATTTCAACTTTGTACAAAAGTTAGAAAAATTCCAAAAAGCTTAACCCAAATTTGGAGCTTTTTAATTAGACGTTTTAGAAACATTCTCAGTATGCAGTTTTGTAGCCCAATAAAAAGCAAGTTTAAAGTATATTTCTGGTAATTTTTTTTTTTTTTTTGTGGAAGGTGTTGATAACTTTCTCCATACAAAAACAATTGTCGAATATATTGAATTTTGTATGGAAGAAAATGAGGGAACAAAAAATTTCCAAAAGTCCTGGCTACTTCAAATTCGTACTTTATTGGCTGAAAAACTGCATATTCAAACATTCAAAAAAATCTGATTAAAAAGTTTCAAATTTTGATGGGCATTTGTAAAAATTCGTAAAATTTTTATAAATGTTCTAAAAAGTTAAGTGTTTTTTTTTTTAGATAGTAACCTATATTTTCATAAAAAATAATAACCATTTTTTAAAAGAAAAACAGAAAAAATTTGCTGAAGTATCTGTTCCCTATTTACATTCTCGCCGCCGTACATGCTCTTCAATGCAATTTAATGACTTCATTCAAAAATTCAACCCATCTGATATACCACAATGACTGCATTATTTGGCCACAGCTTGTCGGGATGTAAAATGATAAGCTTAAACATCTACATAAGTGGTGCGTTGTTGGCATTGCTTTCTATTTTTCTTTTTTTTTTCAATATTTATTCTCTCAATTGGGCAAACATTGTCGCTGCTATTATTACTATTATTGTTGTTGTGCAAATATCTTTAGCCAGTTGACAGTGACACTGAACGAATGAAACAAAATATTTAAAGACGACACCGAGTTGGCTTTGAAGTGGCGCAACCGAAATGTGAAAGGACATCATAACAGTGAGCTACTCCTCAGCAAGGCAAGTACATAGTTAGAAAGGAGTAGCTGAATGCACAATGGCAGTTGGTGTGGCCATGACACAAGCAAACGTTTAGCCATTGCAGAGGCTGTCGTACGAGTTGGTGTGGCAGGTTGCCAACGCAAAAGACCGCAAATACTAGGCAGCTGCCCGAACGAACGCCAGTCAAGGCGGGTTCAATTCGCTTCCATGCCGTCCATGTCAAGCTGGTGTGCAGCAGCTAGCAGAGGCCTGCGCATGGCTGCGGTGAGAACATTTTGGTATAGTGAAAGCAATTAGCACTTAGGTTGCTTGCTGCTGGCAGGCTAGCCAAGGGTATGCGACCAGCGGCGTAGCCACACTGAAACTGCAAATGAGAAGCGCTACACATTACTCAGCCGTTCGCTTCTATTTAAAATAAATGGAAAATGCAGCAACAATGCAGTGCGATGACAACCAGCAACCAACAGGCATTTGCAAACTGCAAACTGGTAAAGACGTTGACAGTTTCGGTTGAGGCAACGCTATTTGGCATGGAATGCGCCTCTAAGCCGCATGCAACAAACAAGCAACAAATTGTCATAATGCGATACGATATGGAGCAGTAAGGCTATCTAGGCGTGAGACAGCTCAACTGCATAGCTAGCTGCTGGACTGCTGAAAGAGGTGGTGCGGTGTGGCGAATTAAAAGGTTAAAGATATGAAAAATGAAGTGTGACAAAAACCGCAACCGCATGTTTCTTGCACCAGTAACGGCACCGAGTACAACAGCAACTGCCACTTTAAGTGAGTTGCTTATTGTTTATTTATAAGTAGGTCGGTGTGTCTTACCGACAAACGCCTTTAGCTGCAGCCACTTACTAGGATTGTTTAAAAGGTGGAAACTTGAAAGGAATCAAATGGTTTCATAAAATTGCCTGAGACGTGCAACCAAATAGCTATAACTCTTTTCTTTTTGCTGTGTCTTGAATGTTATGATTTAACAAATTTGTGGTTTCCAAAGGGAAACAATAATACAAAAGGATACATAATCCGATAGGTGGTCGACAATGAAACTCTATTTTATTTACTATGTAATATGGTTGAAAATTTGTATCTTAAATGCGTGCGGCTTAGCGATTTCAGCGTGAAATGAGCTGAGGTTTGAAATACTGAGGTAAGGCAGGAGTACTTCTTCTCTAATCTATATTTTTAATCCAGGCTTTATCGATAGGATTAAAATTCTCTTACGGAGTTCGAAATTACATTCATCGGTTGCGACTGCATATCGATAAATATAGGTGTATAAAAGCCATTATCTTATAATAAGTGGTTCCAGCGATCCACCAAAATCTACCACTCTTCTTCATAAGTACGTGATTGATATCGCAAATAATAATAGATTGGCGCTTACACATATATATATCAGTGTTTGGCCGAGCTTCTCCTCCGACTTGTGACGTGCGCTTTGATGTTGTCACACAAAGTGGAGGAACCTACAATTTTACGCCGACTCCGAACGGCGATTGTATTTTTATGAGAAGCTGTTTTTCATGGCAGAAATACATTCGGAGGTTTGCCATTGCCTGCCGAGGGACGACCGCTGTTAAGAAAAAACCATTTTTCTATATTTTTTGCGATGTTGCTTTGACCAGGGCTTGAACCCAGGTGCTGATGAGTGAAAGCGCGCACTTCTTACCACTACAGCACAGCGGCCGACAAATCAATGATATCGTAAATAGCTGTGTCAAATTTCAGGACGTTAGCATAGGCGGTTCCAGAGATAAGCGATATGAGAATTTCAGTTTGTATGGGAAGTGCCACGCCCACTTTCCCAGTACCTACCTTTTTTCACCATAAGTAGGGTATTTATATTCTATGCATCTGTGCTTAAGTGTTTAAGTTCCCCAGCACAGTTGGTTTAAGACATATAGTGGTTTTCACATTTTAGTCTATATGTCAGATGCCACGCCCCATATGTATCGGGATTGACATTTTTAGATAAGAGGAAGTTATATCCTTTAAATCGGTGTATGTTTCATTGAAATCGAGCGAACGGTGCCTTCAAAAAAGTGATTGCAAAATTTTCTTGTGATTAGTGAAGAAAAGTTCTTTTTCATTTCTTGTGCGTCATTTTATATGAATTTTTCATTTTTCTTGAGAGCTGCAGACCGCCCTTATGTGTGTACGTTGGAGTGGTCCAAAATAATAAAGTCGGAAATTTAATGCCGCCACCCCGTAGGATTGTTGTGAACCGAAAATAAATATACCCCTATTTTTTATTTTGAAACCAAAAAATATTTAGGGAGTGCTCACAGCACTCAAAATTTTCCATGTATTTTATGTGGGGAAAAAACAAATTTTCGTAAAAATGGTATAAAACTCTGCAAAATCTATATTTTTCATTCGTAAAACTGTGGTTCTATGGTTCAGAAGACTTCAAATATTAATACCCAATTGTTTATTTAACCATTTTTTATGATTAAAGATTTTTTATTGGTCCCCCCATTTCATTTTCCAGGAGCTATAAAATATAGTTACCATGAAAAAATGGTTAAAGAAACAATTGGGTATTATTACTGGGAATCTCCTGAAGATAAGCAAAGTTTTCCGATCGAAAAATATTAATTTGCAAGAATTCTACACTATTTCTACGAAAAATTGCTTTTTCCCCATATAAAATACATACATTGAAAATTTTGAGCGCTTTGAGCACTCCCTAAATATTTTTTGATTCTAAAATAAAAAAATAGGGGTATATTTTTTGTCGGTATAGAACAATCATAGGGGGTGGAGGCATTAAAAATGCGACCTTATTTTTTTTACATACATTTTTGGACCACTTTAGTGTACGTAAATATTACAGGTTTTCTAGAAATTATTAATTTTTGAATTCAGTTAATGAATGGTAATAAAATTCGTTGCACTAAATCAAATTCAACTCCTTATTTTATTTAATAATTGCTTTAAATTTTTCCAATGGAGTTATTTAGAAATTTTAATAAATTTAAATTACACAAATATTCATTAATCATAAATTCAACCCTTTGAGTCTATTAAAATTGAATTACGTCAATATCTTGTGACAAACAATTCATTACAGCTTAATTTATGGTTACACAAAGGCGCGCACAAATAAACCAGTGCACTCATAAACACAAACAAACACACACACACTTGCACATTTCAGCAACTCCACAAACATTTGCATTGCAATTAGAAGTGCACTTCAATTCAGAGAATATCCATCAGCACGCCACTCTGCCGCAGCGCCAATTACCTGGAGGGCGATTTTCAAATGCAATTCCCATGAAATCTGATATGTTTGTGGTGTTTAATGTAATTTTCCATAACTTGAACTGCACAATTACAGCTAATGCAGTGGTGTCAGCGGGGAGGACAATGGCGGCGCCCACACGCCCACACGATAAGCTGAGGAGTCGAGTAAATCAACGCATTTTACGTTTAATCTGGTCAAGGAATGCATTCATTTCAATAAAAACCGAAAACTAAAGCACAAAAAAACTAATTCTATACAAAAATAAATTTTTTAAAATTTAGCAAAAAAGCGCATTCACTTCCAAGTTAGTTCGTTAAATGCGAGGAAATTATTTTGAAATATGATGTGCGACAATTACGTTACACTTGCAACATACTAATTTGCGCCACAAAATACACTCACGTCAACCAAAACACGCACTCGCGAACAGACAAAAACGCCAGTCAGTGTATGTATAATCTGTGCAATTGCAAATAAATTGTAGCATAGAGGTAGGCGCTGGCCGTGGCTGACATGCCATTGCATGCAGTAAATGTTGCGGTAAGTTCATTTCACTCAAAAATTCCGCGAATTTTTGTATGTCATTTGAGTGAGTGAGTGGCATGTTGAGGACGAACGACCTGCAGTGCTGTGGTGGTGGTACGGTCGTTACGAGCGCCGCGGTGCTCCAGTTTGTTGTTTAAATGGCTACGCACACACACACACACACACAGCAATGCGCAATGAAATGTATGTCTGTAACGTGAAATGCACTGGCGCCTGCAGTTGTAATTTTTTCACTTTTTTGTTCTTTTTTTTCTTCTGCATGTGGCAAAAGCAACTTATTAACGCGTTGCAACTCTACGAAGCACTTACACACACAGGCATACATAAATTGTTACAACCTCGTAGTAGCTGCTATTCGTGTTGCTGCCGACAAATGGAAGTCATCAACAGCAACTACACCGGCAATAAAGGTTGTAAAAAGAAAAGCCACCCAAGCTCTATGACACTTCATGCCAGCCAACCAAGTTGTGTGATTCTGGTTGGCTGTTGTTGGCAGAAGCAGCCTCGGAAATGGAAGCATCCAAATTGCAAACGTAAATGGAATTCGCACGACATGCCACTTGGTCATTGATACACGGAATACAGATATTTGCGATACACAGTTGCTGCCATGAGTATTCTTTTCGGCGGTATTTATCTCTGCCTCCAGCTCGTCCGTGCTGCTGTGGTGATCTTAGAGCAATTTTTCAACGTTTCTCAGACGAAACAGTGGAGTGTCTTCCCTTCTAAATATTTTATCTGCTTTATACTTAATTGAAATCTTTACTAATGAAAGACCGAGCTCTTTTGCACATTACGCGAGCCCCACTCCCTTTAAAATTCCTGATCCTCCGCATTTGAAGATGAACTCATCTATATCACTTCGCCTGTAATAAGCAATGAACAAAATCTTAAATGAAATGCGAAATTTCTTGTCAAACCCCTTCGTTTATATGTAGGTATGCTTGAAGACTAAGTAAATATTTTTTGGAATCATATTTTTATAGTAGACTCTTTACCAGTTATTTCGCTGTTGTTCTCTGGATTTTATGAGAATCTTTTTCTTACCAGAAATCGGAGGTCGGTGGTTTTCCATTGCCTGCCGAGGGGCGATCGCTGGTAGTAACAAAGTTTTTTCTAATTTTATATGTTGCTCGGACCAGGGATCGAACTCAGACACTCTACGCAGTGGTAGTACGCACTTTTAACTATGTACTCGACTACTGCAGCGCACAGTCTGATAAACAAACAAGCGCTCGTTTTTTTCGCCGCTTTCGTGTCGTGGTAGCATAAATATTCTCGGAAATTCTTAAAGTGATTAACCACCCAAAATGCCGCCAAGTAAGCCTCACGCCAAGTATCCTCACAAAAAGGACATGGAAATAATGAAGAAGACAAAATTTAATGGATCATGAGAAATGTAATTTGTGGTAAGTTTTTTTATTGTGCCAAACAATTTTTTAAAATCATTTATGTACAAATAATCTAAGGTTAACCAATATGTGCGAGTATTACTCCTTCAATTTGTTCTCCCATATCTTTGGCTGGCATTCTGTGACGATTCTGGTGGTAGGTGTAGTGTGTTCATTGGTTTTGAAATAATGTGAAACGACATAGGAGCAAGAGAATCGAAATGAAATGAATTGGTACAATGTGAAATGTAAGTGAAATTGAACCGAAATGAAATTAAAATTGAAATTGAAATGAAAACGAACTAAAAATACAGTGAAATTAAATGAAATCAAAGAAATTGATAGGAGGTTGGTTGAAGTAAAAAGAGGCTCTCTCTTTTCTCTAATCTCATTCAACAAAATTTTATGACGCCCCTAATGATTAAACGAATGCTTGCACTGGAATTGAAATCAAATTAAGTAATTGAAATTGAGTGATTTGAAATGGAGTGAACTGAAATGAACTGAAGTGATATGAACTAAAATGAAGTGAACTAAAGTGAGATAAAATGGGGATTAAAGATCAAATGCAATTACTCATGACGATAAATGAAATAAAGTGAAACGAAAGATTATAAAATGAAATTATATGAATCCACATTAAATTAAATGGAACAAAATTAAAGGAATTGCTACAAATTGAACAGAACAGAAACAGAGAAAATTGAAATGAAATGGAATGAAATGTAATCAAATGAAATGAACTAAACTGAAATGAAATGAGTGAAACTGAAGTGAAATGGAACGAAATTATATTAATGCAATCCATTTTATTAAAGGAAATGAATAAAATTAACTAAAATTAAATGCATCGAAATAATATGAAATGGAGCGAAGTGAAACAAGATGGGATGGAACGGAAGGAAATGAAGTGAAGAAAAGGAAAATGAAATGGAATGAAATTAACTAAAATAAATGCGATCCATTTCCATGAAGCGAAATGAAATGAAATGAAATGGAATTAAGTGAAATGAAAATAACGAAAATTAAAGGAAACTAAATGAATCGAAATGAAATATAGTAAAATGAAACGAAGTGAAATGCAAAGAAAAACGAAATGAAATAAAGGAAACTAAATACTATGAAATGAAGTGAATGTAATAAAATGAAGTGAAATGAAACGGAATGCATTGAAACGAAACGAAGAAAAATGAAGTGATATGAAATGGATCCATGATGCTAAAGGATGAAAAACTAAATGAAAGCAAATGAAATGAAATAAGTAAATGAAATGAATTGAAAAACAATGAAAAGGAATGTAGTAAAATAAAATAAAATGAAATGACATGAAGTGAAATGAAATGGAATGAGCTGGAGCTCTCTCTTTTCGCCTATATCATTCAATCAAATTTAAATTAAATGAAACAAAAGAAAGAAAAATTAAGTTAAATCAAATCAAGTTAAGTGAATTTAAGTTAAATGAAATGAAAGGAATGAAAATTAAACGAAACTAAATGAATCGAAATGCAATAAAGTCAAACTAAATGAAATGAAATGAAGTGGTATGGAAAAAATGAACTTAATGCAATCGATTACCATGAAGCGAAATGAAACGAAAGAAAGGAAATGAATGAAATTAGTTGAATGTAATAAAATGAGGAGGAACGAAATTAATTTAATTGAAATTAAGTAAAACGAAATGACGTGAAATGAAATGGAGTGAAATGAAATCAAATTAAATTAAATAAAGAAAAATTGAATGAAATCAAATGGAATTAAAAAATTAGATCAAATGAATAAGGGTGAAGTAAAATACATTAAAATGAAATGACATAAAATTAAACAAAATGAGCAGAAATGCAGCAAAATTAATTGAAATAAAATGAATTGGATGAATGAATTCAATCAAATTAAAATTAAATAAAGAAAATTTCAATGAAATGAAATGAAATAATTTGATGGAATGAAATCAACACAATAAACGATCATGAAATAAACTTAATTAAAATGAAATAGCATGAAGTTAAATATTATGAAGACTAACGCAATAAAATGAAATGAATTGCATTGAAATAAATTGGAAATGAAATGAACGAGGGCTTCAGAGAGAGAGCTGTTCGCCGATATCGTTCAATCGAATTTTATGACGCTTCTGATGAGCATGCGATTGTTTTCATTTGATTAAAATAGAATGGAACGAAACTAAATGTGCTATGATGATAAGTTACGGATGATAACATATTGATGTTCGATGAGATGTGATACTCGAAGATGACAGATGATAAACGATACCGGCTTCGGGTGAATAATGGATAATTAAGATGACTACATTTTAATGGCTTTAATGTACTTTACTTACTGGTTTTTTCGTCAACTTAAAACTCATGAAATCAAAAATGTGATAAATGATTTTATTGTTAAGCGCAACATGAGATCTCTTTCAGTGAAATGGGAAGAGTAAAATGTATTTTAAAAAGTATGAGCTATGAAAGTAAATACTTTATGTCAAGGATGTAGAGCTCAAAGAACATTTGAACTCCGACTGGTCACCCCTGCTCCATGTTTTTCAAAATGTGTATATGCATTTCAATGGTGAGATATAAAGTTGCGATGGAATTCTGATTATGGAATAATGTGTCAGTGTGTGTGTATGTGTGTATACTTGTGTGTGTGTGTGTGCTTTGCGACAGTTTTGATGCAATGATTTCTTATGAATTGAGTTCAATGCGTTAGCTATTGCACTATGTAAAAATGGACCTATAGAACAAAAATTAAATAATTACTTAATCCAATGTCAACGAGTACGTTGAAGCAGCTCACCTCGCCCAGATCTAATTTCAACCATTCGAGAAGACCTGCTGATATAATTTTCATCCTTAAATTCAATTAACTCCCATTTCCACCAGCGCCTTAGCCGCTGCCACACCCATTTCGCGCTCGCTCGATCCCTCCGGTTCCAGTAGCATGATATCGCGACTCTCTTGCAAACATCTGATAACATTTTTAATATTGCGCTTAAATTCGGATTCACCTATTTCGCCTGCCATCATTAATCGCTGTGAACGCATCATTATTGCGCCATGCAATTCATACAAAATTAGTCCTAGAAGGGTGGTAAAACACCGTATATAAGTTAATTTTTAAATATGTACCCACACTTACCTCTTAAGCGTGTCATGCCCGGTTCTAGCGCGTCTACGACACGCAAAAAGTCGCGACAATAATTTTCCTTCTTCTCCACATCTTCCAGTGGCATTGTGTGCAGCAGGTAGCCCTCTATGCGACCATAAATTTGACAAAGTAAATACTTGGCGGAAAGAAGTAGGTAATGGTTGGGTCCTAGAACACGCTCATATCTGCAGATACAAAGGTTGGGAAGTGCATAGATTTAATTTATGTAGAGGCCTTCCATTTTCCGCAATCGCATGCTTTACTCACTTTTTTAAGAACGCCTCCAGCCCCGGTATATTATGCGCATCGATTGACTCCAAATTATTGTTGATTGCATCCAACAACTTAACAATTTCCTTAGACTGCAATTTATAGTCACAGCGATCACATCTGAAGTTTCACAAACAAAAAAAGTTACAAAAAATTTAGCTTCTTCGAAAAGCTACTCACTTCCATTCAGCCTCCTGATTCAGGGGTTCAACTGTGCGCACTGATCCACCTCTGCACTTCGGACACAGCAGCGCACTGCAGTCCGTGCCCAACTCCTTGGGATCCGCGCAGCGAGAACAACTACACCAGAATAGCTTTCCAGCATGCATGAACTCGCGCCGCTTCAAGGTGCCCTGCTCAGCAAGTTAAATCATATAAATTTAATTTTAAAATTTAAAACTAAAAACTACACCGCCCACCCACCTGCAGCGTGTACGCGTAACTCAACGTAATGCCCTCATCCTTTCGTATGGCTCTGGAGGTGCGCAAAATAATCGCATATGTTTGTGGATCATCGGCGTGTGCGGTGTTGGGGCAGCAGTCGTGTGCAAGCAAAAATGCGCTCCTATACAGACAGCGAGCCTTGGCCGAATTCTGGCCGATTTCAAAGCAATTCACATCCAAAATACCACAAATGGTATGTATCTCAGCGGCGGCGGCCATTGAGCGCATACCCCAATCGCGCTGCAGCCGTTGCACCACATTTTGCTCATAGTGTTGCCACAATTCGGTATTAGCCTTGCGTAGCTCGGTGTGAGATTCCATTTGCAGAATGTCCGCATATTTGTCCGGTGACTGCTGCTTGAGCAGGCAAATGCGCGCAATCAGTACGAGTTCGTAGAAGTTCTTCACCAAATCGACTTGGCCAGAGGCGGCGCTTAGCGCTGCGCCCAGATTGTGTGTACTCAATAGCTCACATTCCTGTGCAGTGTGGCCGGTGGGCTGATGTAGGCCACGGCATTGCGGTCCACACATGGGCCATTTGCAAGCTGCGCAGCTGGTGGGAAGGATAATTGGAAAGGATTAAAATTCGGCAATGATTGAAGAAGTAACGGTAGGCTCATTTGTTAACACAACCCTTTGTCTTTTGTACGTTAAAGTTTTTGGAAAGACGCTCAAAAATCAAAAAATTTCAAGTTTTTTTTTCAAATTATTCCGATCGATCTGCACTCTACTGGCGCCTCTGCGTGACTGTGGGCTATCTATTCGCAGCTGCCTACTTAAATAGTCTCCAGTACAATTTCGAAATACTATTTGTTCACATTCATGGAAAACTACAACAAATACATACATACACACAAGCATATTAAACAAAAGCATGTATTTTTAGTTCCCCAGTTTGATCTACGTGATCGAACGCATTCAGCTGCAGCGGCGCTGCGTTTAAAAATAAATCTTTTAATAAGCAAAAAAGAAAAAAGATGCCCTATTACAATTTAGTAATGGTGAAAACATCTCAAGCTCAAAAGCAGGAATCTCTTAAGTCGACTTAATACAAATTTTAGTGCTGTGTACCTTCCACCCCGAATAAGATAGTAGATTCCATTAGCCTCCTAACGTTCTTTTCAAAATGTTAATAAGTAAAAATCTAGTGGCCCAAGTTTCAAAATACTTTATTTATGATTTTTCACTGTTCGATTTGGAATTTGTAATTCTGCTTTAATTTTTTCTTAATGCATTGAAAGAACGTAAAACGTATATATGTATGTACACACATATCACTCATTTACTTCAATAGCGTAGCTCACTAGAACAAAATATGTATTCATTTTTACTATGGGAGTATATATATGTACATACATATATATGTAAATTCACAACTTTAAAGCCATTTTTCTCGAGCTTGGTTTTTTTTTTTTGAGTTCTGACACTATTGACGTAAATGAGCGATATAAGTTTGAAGTCTTTTCGGACTCGAGTTAGACCATTAATATTTATCACAAATTCACATACATATCGCCCATTTACTAAAAGATTGTCATAACTCAAAAAATAAAATTTTGTAGCAAATAATGCAGAATTGCGCATTGTGCCATGTTTCAAATTGTGTAAAAATTTTACTAGTTTCCGCGTAAGAGGACAATATCCATTCCTTTTTTCTTCGTTTTTAGAGCAAAATTAAAACTGTAATCTCCTATATCCCGTATCCTGAAAACCCTCGCTTTTTGAGTTGTAACAATCTTTAAGTAAATGAGCGATATGAATGTACATTAGACTGCATCACCAAACAAAAGGTGCGGTTTTACCGCCGGGATTACAAAATTTATTTGACGACTTTCACCAAAATATTTCGAAGTAATATTTAGATTAACGTTAGCTGGTCCGATTAATGGAATTTTTATGTATAAAAATAGTTTCTTAAAAAAATTAAAAAAAAAATCCCCTCAGATGACAAAACAGTTTAAGCTTAAATAAACTGCATAAAAATATTAAACTTGTTTTCAACGGAATCATAATAATAAGATTTTGTATGCTCTTTTTTTAACTTTTTTCAAAATTGGTTTAAAAAACTTGAATAACTGGCCCAAAATTATATCGATTTAGACTTATGGGGTATCTGTGGAAAGCAATTTTTTCACTATTTTTATAATATAGTAGATTTTATAACTCCAACGGAAAAATAGAACCAATTTTTTCTTGTATGGGGAGTAATGCAGTCTAATATATGTACATATATACATACATGTAAATAGATTAAAAAATGTAAACAACAAAAATTAAATTTGTTTTTCCAATTAGTTAACCTTCACTGATGTCACCTTTTGTCCCATATTTTTTGTTTTGATTTCGAAAGTATTTTAAATTTCAAAACAAATACATTGTATGCACATACATAAGTGTGTGTGTACATACGTAAACATATTAAAACATGAAAAACATTTCGTTTGGATAATAATAATTTAAGTGGGCGGTGTTTTCGTTAGATTCTCATCGAAGTATACACATCCAATAAATATGAGCAAATCGATGGGAAATTTTTAATTTTTTTGGCCCGGTTTATGGTCATACGGTCTGATTTATGTAGATACGAATTTGGAAATATTTATTTCTAACTGGACTTCGGCAATGATATAAAAATGCCTATATAATGCCATATTCCTCTAACAATGGTCATTATTAACACTTCTTCAATCAAATGATGCATTCTTCAACCAAATTCTGAAAGAGGGCGTCCTTCAAATTTTTTCTGAGATAAAGCATTATGGATCCAGCTGCCGAGATTCCACTCAGAAGTGAAAATAAACTAGATATTGGTAACTAAAAACATATCATCTAACTTTCACTTCTCGTACTCTTCATGCAAAGAAAGAGCTTAAACAATTCATCAAACCTTTTTTTGTTTATAAAATTCATAACGTTTGAGGCACATAAGTACGTAAGTATATATATTAAAATGTGTTCTCTAATATTAAAACTTGAAATTTCCAATTCTAACCGGTCATATTTTAATCGGCTAAGTATTGATTCTTATCAGAAAATTGGCAAAAATTGTAATACCAAGCTAAAACTTTTCGTAAATCATAAGGTGTATCAGTCGATAAGTATATAAAGTAGTTAGGGCATAGAAGCATTCATCTGAAGTCAAACTAGTGTAGGTTGTACAACTTTCAACTCACACTTTAACTCTGGTAACTAATTCGAATGCTGTTCATAGCTGCCACGCCTCGACTCCTCACATCGCATTTAACGAACCTAGACAAACCGATACACGACGGACTGGAACAGCTTCTTCGTATACGAGAGACTGGGAGGCAATGTTATCAAATTCAGAGTTTTAGTTGTAAATTACAGTTTTAGGCAAGCTCACAGTAGAAATTCTAATTTTTAAATTTGCAGATTTGAAAAATTTAATGCAAATATTTATTTCGGTTATTTTGGCAGTACATTTTTATGATAAAAACGGGCGATGGTGATAAATTGGCTACATACAGCTACATTCCAGTAATACGTTTCAAAAATACTTTAATGATCCAAAAATCTCTCTGTCGTTGAAGGTTACAGTTCTTTCTTTTGTTAAAAATATATTCTTTCTTGAGAATTCTTTGTTAAAGAAAATCTGGCAACACTGGAAAAAGGGAGAAAATAAATGGTCTAAATTTCGTGAAGACCTTGAATTATTATAATCCAGCTCTACATGCCTTCATGAATGCTTCCGCAACATACATACATTCAATCTCTACTTTGTATCTGGACTCACTTTGGTGACTTCTTCTGTTAACTGGGCTTTCTGTTTGAACTTGGAACCGATTTCGAAAACGTTTCACATATATTTGACCATTCTTAAGACTTTCACGAACTGAAAAGTTGACTATACTAATGTTCCTCTATTTCATTTGAATATAATGCTTCAAGGTACGAGCAAGGAGCTTACATATCAGAAGCGTCTACCGCAATTCTATCAAACCCGTGTGATGAAACTTACCGGTACTGTGATGCTTCCAGCTCTACGGGCATGTAACAACCTAAACAGACTGCATCTGCTGATACACAGGGTCCTATTACCAAGGGCTCCTCCGTTATCAGCAGTTCACCTGCCTTCAGGTCGCGATTTGCCACCACATAACGTCCCAATATTGTCGATTTCTCAATTCTAAAAGGTGACTGCTTGGTGGACGAATCGCTCGACTCATTTTTTCCCGACCCTTCTGCTTTAGAATTTGACGGTTTATTCAGCACTTGTTGCTGTTGCTGATGTTGGTGATGTTTCTTCTTGTTTTTCTGAAAATTGCGAGAAAATTTACGAAAATAGAAGCATTAAACTTCAGAGAAAATAGTGATCACTTTTCTGCCAATTGATATAACATTATTCCTTTCCATTGATAAAGCAATTTACCGCTAACCGATAGCAAATGCCATAAAAATTTATCTGCCCACAGTGGCTGTATTTCTTTGTACATAAACAAAATTTTTGGCACGCGCTTCCACTTATGAATAAGAAAGCAAGGCGTAAGCAAAACAAACAATTTGCACAAAAACAAAAAATTAAATTATTTATGAACGTGAGAGAGAGCGCAGCGTGAATACTCTCCCTGAAGTCAATTGCAGTTGTGGAGCAAAGATCAATACACAAACAGCACCAAAGAGGCACGCGTCCATGATAATGAATAATTTTTGAAAGGTAGTTTCACTTCTTCTTTTTATCCGCCATGTTAGCTAACTAACAGAAATTGTGCTTCGTATATTTTATGATACCATTTTTCCCAAAAAAAAAATCCAGCTTTTGACGTTGGAAAAATAAAACGAAGCAAAACCAAACTTATAAGTAGAGAATTTTTCAAAAATTATTCAATAATTTTCTTCATAAAAATTCTGAAAAAATTATCTGCTGAAAAGTCAAGCAAATAAAATTAATTTTCGATAAAAAAAAACTTTTTGTTGCGCGCCTCCTCATTTTTTTTTCTCTCGCTTGCACTGCATTTGGCGCACCAACCGGTTTGCTCTAATTTTATGCCGGCGATCAACGCGTTGTCAAACATTGCGCTAACTCATCTCAGCGATGCTAACGAAAATGTGAGCATTTTACGTTGTTGTTTTTTTTTTTGTTTTTCCACATTTATTTTTAGCGTTCAATGAAAAATCGTTGTTGTTGTTTTTGCTGTGGTTTCGGTTTGCTGCTAAGTAATATGCCGCGTGGCGTGGTTCATGATTTACATACATACATACATACATATGTACGTAGCGGGTGTGTGCCACTTGCCGGGCCGGTGCCCGGGCCACCGCTGCGTATACGTATTACTTACTCGCAGCTATTAGCAAATATGCATAAATTTCGTTATTTGATGTTTTGAATATTTAGGTGGGGTGAAAATATTTATTGGATTTTATCGATTTTATGCGCGCCTGTAGAATGCATTAATGGGGGTATGTTGAATAGCTTTGATGGCTCTTTGTGTGCTGTTATAAATTATTTTTGTTAGCCTTTTAATTACTAAATAGAATTATCGATGGTCGAAAAACAATGTAAGGCGAAATTTCAAATATTGGATTAAAATGTCGAATGGAAAAATTTTGGAAAATCAAAAACTATATAGGCAATTTACTCGTATTGTTTATGAGATGCTGTAGGGCATTTATGGCAGACATGTACATACATACATACATATACAATATAATGAAGATATATGCATGTAAATAAAGTTGTTATATGCCGAAAGAATTTAATCGCTTTTTTTAAATAATTTTAGTTGAAGGCTATTCAAAACAATTAGCTTTAAAACTATGATTTCCATGTGCCTACATACGTTTTTACATACATGCATTCGTTTGATCTATCAAGAATAGTGAATTTCGAAGATGAGCATACAAAAAAAATTAGAGAAGGCTGTTCTGTTTATTTGTGTGTTGTGTTATCTTCAAGCATATTTGTTAAATTTTGCTCACGTTGATCTATGACTCGGCTGTTTTAATTAATTATAAGGATGTACGCATGTACATAGGTGTATAATTAATTTGAATAGGAGGCTTTTTATTTTTTGTGAAGCATTGTAAACGAAAAGCTTTTTAAGTTATCCGATTTTATCAAAAAAGCTCTTTTTTGTTTCTCAGCAGATAAAAAAAAATCGAGTTGTGGTAGTCCAAAAATTCGAAAACTTTTCATGGAAATCAATTCCCCTGATTCACAGTAAATGAAAATCCAAATAAACGGAGGCTGACAAGTATGACCATATGGGCAAGTTTACTGAAGGTCTCCAGATCTCCAGAAGTTAAGCAGTCAGTATTGCGGCGGGCCTACTATCAGCTGCTTGGGAGAAATTCAAGCGATCTTATAGAGAGTTTTTCACGGAAGGATCAAAACTTGTGGATTGTTTGTGAAACTTTTATTAAAACTGACTACATAGATAACACTATAGGCATATATTTAGATTACGGATCTCTATACCGTTGTCTAGTACAACTCCCCATATAATAAGCATGCATTTTTTTAGTTTTCTGGCAGAGTTTCGATTTAATACACATTTGAAGAACGTGCGCTATATATTCACATATGTATCTGGAATTTTAATACTCTCTACTTTACTTGTTTTCTTGCCGGCATTTCGCACTTGAAAATTCCTCAAATTCCACTTGAAATTTTCACTTCTATTTCGACTATTTCGAGCACATCACATTCACTCGTCGACAAATGCAAATCTCATCTCGTGGCTACACACATGCCCCGTAGCCCTTTCGCTTGCAACTGACCGCGGCATAATTTGTGAATGTCCCAAACAGTCTCACCATTTCGACACAGTCGAAACGAATAATTCATTTTCGTCATTTGTTTTCAACATTTTCATGAATTTCCACTTTTGTTCTGCACGTCCGTTCCGTTTTCAAACATATCTCCTAGGCACACATTCACAACACATATTGATGATGTGTATGAATATATATGAAGGACAGAATTTACGCCGATTTCGCTGGTGTCAAAAACATAAAGCAAATAATCATCTCACTTTGCCAGCCGCCGCTGAACGACTGAGCATTTTGTAGGCGCATCATTCTTCTTTCAAGCGCAAAATGCTCTACAACTGCCAACGCTCGTTGATTGCATCTTTTTTTTCAATTTATTTGTTAGTGTCCATACTTGTGTGTATGTATGTATGTAAATTTGTCTGAAATTAGTTTAAAATTAGAATTTTTCGATCAACTTCCGCCTTCTGCTTATCGCGACAGTTGATTTGGAAGATTCGATTTTTCAAATATTTTTAGTATTTAAAGAAAAATAGCATAAGTTAAAGATGCGAGTGTATGAAAATTTCACATTTTGTTACTTTAGTATGATAGTATTCACAACTGTCTGGTTATCTGGCTATTCGGTTTACAGCAATAAAATACACAACAGCATAATAACTTTTAACCCGATCACCAGGCAAGTGCGAACACCCACAATGTAAACTTCTATGTTTACCCTATCATAAAATCATTGCTGACTTGGCCTCTTTACTTTAGCAACATAAAAGATTTTGAAGTTATTTGTCATCTGCCACACCCCCAATTCAAATAATAAATACGAGTAGACCCACTGCTAAAAATCATCATAAGCGAAAAAATTAACAAACAACATCACAGTCATCGTAAACAAAAGCATATACATTGTATTTATAAAATCTTAAAAATAAATTTTATTACGCAAAATAGTGACATTTGAAATGATATACGATAATTAAATCGAAAGCATACTTTTTAATTTAGAATGGTTCCGTGTGCAGAAGCTAAAGCAAAGAAAACAAGTTTTTATCGTAGTACTTTTGACAACTTTTTCTCGAAAAAAAAATGCAACCAAGTGAAAAAAGTCGTATGGGATATTCACAACGGTATCGTTATTGTTGTATTGTTGTATGTCTTACAATGTAAAAATAATATGTATGCAAAGAGGAGGTGCTAAAATTCAGCTAAGCTAATTAGCATTAGGGTGTGTGACAGAATCCTGAACAAAATAGTTTTGTAATAAGAAATCGTTTGGGTTGGTTTTTCTGTATTGAATCCATGTTTTTCACAAACACACGTTGCTAGAGAATCACACTTTTATTTAAAAGCACAAAGTGCCAGATTCTTTCTTCTGTCGGAAAACTTTTCGACACCACAGTATGGCTTTCGCCAATAATGATTCAAGCCAAAGTCAAAGGATGAACAATCAATCTCACCCGCTTCCACAAATGGTTGCAGTTTGCGTACAATTTAAAACCTATCTCGGCCATCCAAAAACCCCGATGGGTCCATTATGTTCCAGGCCAACAAGTGGATCTGGATGGGTTCTGCGACGCTATGCCCTTGGTCATACAACATTTCTTAGGTCCGTTTGTTCTTTCATTTATAAAATGAGTTCATTTATAAAATTAAGTGTGTTCGATTACAATTCATAATAATTCAAAGTTTGGCTAGTGATTCGCTTCGTAAACCCACTATCAAATTATAACAACAAGCATCTGCTGATTACGGTACTTCAATATCTTTTATCCCCTACAGCGACCGAGAACAAACGATATGGTCGAAACTAAATATCGTTCTCGTAGTTTTGTTCCCCAGAACGCTTCAAAACCAAAAGCGCAATTAGAAAAAACGTTCCGAAAGAGAACAAAATACAAACTAAATGATCTGGAAGATAAAATGATCCAACATTCCTCTGGCTTAGAATTAACAATCGTGGTTCCTACTGAAACGATTTTTCATCCCAACACACAGACGCCCCTCTCATTCTTAACGTTAAGTTCTCAAAACTTTTTTCTCGTTTTGTTCTCTAGCAGAACGTTCCCCAGACTTTTGATCTTATTTCCTCCTCATTGAAAACGTTCTCGATACTTTCGTTTTCATTTTATTCTCATTGGAGACGTTCCCGAAAGTTACGTTTTCGTTCTGTTCTTCTTGAGAAAGTTCCCGAACCAAAACTGGAACGCGTTCTCGTTCCGTGCACTGAAAAAAGGGTCAGTCAAATACATTTCTCTCAACACAAGACTTAGTAACTTTAATCAAATTATTTTACTCTTACTAAACAATGTACTGAGAGAGATACCACCTTTTCTTTACAAAAAGAATTATAGAAATCGGTTGGCGTGATCCAAAGTTATGCGGTAACATACATAAAAATAAATATTCCGACGGATTGATAAGCTCCTACTTTTTTAAGAGGGATAAAAACTGGCTAAAGCTCTTCATATTAACCTATTTTTTTATAAATAATAAATACATTAGTCGGTTAATTAGAATCAATTTAGAGAAGACTCCAAAATGAAGATTGCAAACAAAGTACAAAAAAGAGTCAAAAGGATGCGATTTCAAGTATTCCTCCTCCTGTAATAGACAAAGGGTATTACAGGTTTATTGCCAGAATCCGGTAGAGACTTCGGACTAATCTTAAAACAGGTTTTATACTTCAAAAAATATATTTCCTCCCATTGTACGTCAGGATCTGTTAGAGACGGAACCAGAAACGTAAGAATAATAAAATTTATGCGTAAATTATGAATTTTGTCAACGTATTCAATCGATGTGGTTCATAAATGCAGGGTGCCCTAGTCCATCCGTCCACCCCCTCTAAAATGAAATCTTATTTACGGACTACTAAATCGGAAATTCCGTATCTTTTGGTGGTACTATCGACTCCCGGTTTCGACCGGAATAGGGTTAAACCGATCGGAAATGCATTTTTTAAATTAAACATACATATTTTTGCTACAGATTCGGATCCTGAGAATAAGAACAAGTAAAGTGACTTTTTCAACCACTAAATTACCTACGAACTTCAACTCGTCCTGCACTTTTAAAATGGACGAAAAGTTTTTTATTAAAAAACACAAAAATTTCATCGGCGATGCTTTTGGTATTATTACCGGACCCCCTACTCTGACCGGAAGTAATTTAAACAGACCGGAAGTCCATTCTTTTAACCGGAATGCCATTCCAGAAAAATTTTTTCGGCAAAAATTATGTATTTTTGTCCGCAGAATCCAAATCTGCGAAACCGGAAGTCGGTAATACCCCCATATTTAAGCTTTTTTCAACAACAACAAAAAAAAACATTTCCCTCCATTTTATTTTTTCATCTACAAAAAAAATACATATTTCTTTGTCATACAAAGTATTCAAATCCACAGCCAATTTCCTCTTACAATTGTTCCCTAGCATTAAAATAATGAGCGGAAATTTGGGCTACATTTCTCTTCAGTTTCTCAATTTTTAATCTGCGATTTGTCTACCTTTTCAGCATGGAAATGATTGCACGCAATAAAAACAATGTCGGATGGCACAAATATACCGCAAGACTAATGAGTTTAATTACTGTACATTGTACTACAAATTCCTGCCTGCAACTGCAGTACACAAAAAAGAAAAAAAAAAAACACAAAAGAAGAGAACAAACAAAGTGAGTGCGGCATGCGATTACAGTTGTTCTCATTGCTAATGATTTCTTGGAACTCCATTCGCCGCAGGTAGGCCTACAATT
>NW_023458561.1:66056375-66059192 GCF_013731165.1 Rhagoletis pomonella | reverse complement strand
GCTAATGATTTCTTGGAACTCCATTCGCCGCAGGTAGGCCTACAATTTCACAGAAGTAGCAATACTCTCGATTTGTTTTTTTTTTTTTTGTTTGCGAGCTATTCGTCTGCATTTCCGTTTGTGTGCATTGCATTTGCGTGCAACTTTGTATCGCATGCGAGCGCAATTACACAAAAATTACAAAAATGCAATGGCAAACAACTGAACTCAACACAGCACAGCACAAATCGTGGCGAATTTCACTGGTAGCTACTCTCTTCAATTTTTATTTTTGTTTTTTTTTTTTTTAAGCTAGCCCCAACACGGCCGCGTGTTTAACGGCAAATAAAGAATAATTGAGCCGCGTGGCGGCGTCAATGAAGCCTTCAATTACCGACATGAATTTGTCAGCCGGCCAGGAGTGTCTTGCACTTTTCGCTGGCTGTTCGCTATCCACCGCTTGCTGACCAACAACTGTGCCGCAACTATGTTCTGCGATAGCCATTCCCAACACCCCTTTATAGACACCATTAACGCAAATAACAGTTTTATTAACCCACGCCGATTGCACAAACAAAATCTCACTTCCCTCCTTACTACTACTCGTTCTCACATAACCATCGCCATTAAGCATTCACCGACACCGACATTTACCATTTCCATGGCTCATTTTTATTTCCGACTAGCAGTTAGCTTTTGTATTTGGTTGTTTCACCTTTGAACTCGCGTCGCTTCTTATGTATAACAACCGCTGTTGTTATTATTTTGCATTCATTTAACTACTAGCATTTTATTTTGTTCACTTTTTTGCTGCACATTCGTAAAAGTTATTAGTTGTAATCATTTCGCCAGCACTTCCCCCGCCCCCAAAACTGCTGCTTGTACTATGTATTTGGGTGCACCCTGCGGCAATGAATGTCCTTTGTGCGAAGCGTTAAATTGGCACTTGTTTAGTTTCGATTAGCTGGTAAATAAAGCGTAAATGACGAGTTTATTTTCACTCTAAAAATACTAGCGATAAGTTAAATGAATATCTATAAAATAAATGGCATTATTACTTACTACGCCACTTGCATGTCTGGAAACGAAACGATATGGGTAATTTGGAAAGTTTTTGTTTTGTGAATAGCGTGGCGTATGTATGTACATGCATATGTATATAAAAATGTATGTGCATATAGAGCTACACATATAGCCATACATATAAATTACTTCTAAATGTTTCTTACAATACTTGCAATGTGTGTGGATTGTCTGTCCTCCATGTCGTATGAGTAACAATTTTCTTGAGATGCGACAGTATTTTAGAAAAGCACGGTAAACATGAGTATTTAGTCCCTAAGAGTTCTTAAATCTTCAGCCCGTGAGTCGAGTAAGGGTCAGCAAACTCTATATTTGAATTTCAAGAAAGCGTCCCACGTTTAGAAAGGATAAATATCAGCCTTTCCATTGGAGAAAACTTGTCTTAATATTAACTTATCTTTACAGTGTTAGTGCATTATGAAAAATTTCGCAGTAATGTACAAGTATCGCTGTTATTTTAATGACGTCGAATGGTGTTAAGGCAGGCTTTTGGTTCGAAATTTAGCGAAAACTTTGTGGTACGAAGCACCAGACCTCATCCCAGGTCCGCATAATACCAAAAGATAGAAAAAGTTTCTTCTAAGATGGTCGCACATTGGCAGTTTATACAAATCTCTATGACAAAAATGGTCCTTACAAGAGTCATTTCGTAAAATTATAGGTCGGTCTACCAAGACGCATGGCGCACAATTGAGGAGAACTCGGTAAATTACGTAAAATTTCTTGGCATTTAGCTCGAAATATTTTGTCTATGGTGCAGACCATCTCAATAGAAATGAACAATATATCAAAAGGTAGGTGGTCAGGGTATTTCGCTAATATTGTTAATTAATGAAAAATGGATGAAATTTTCTTGAAGAAAATAAAATTTGTTTTATTCATGTTTTAAAGAGTTTAAAAGTAAATTCAAAATTTAATTGCAAATAAACGGTTTGATCAAGAGCAGACATGCCCAGCGCAGGCACTTGCTTATGGAATGCCGCCAGCGTTGGGCATGACTGATCTAGAGCATCACTTCTCAAATGTGCTTTGTAGAAAATTTTCTGCTCTTTATTCTGAAATTTTTGTTTTCTTGAAGGGCAGAAATATATTTTGGATAGCAAGGCGCGCAAAATATAAAGTTTTCTAGCTAATTTTTCAGGGGCCGTTTTCAAGCTTCCTCGAACCACTCCTCAAGGCCTGAAATTTGATATTCCACAGAGTAGACACCAAGTTGCGCATACGATGCATTAGAGCGAAGAATGAGGAAAGTACACGCCGACAACAAAGTCGTAAAAAGGATAGATAGCGAGAAAAATTGGACCGATATCGCAAAATATGTCGAAAGTATTCTTAAATTAGAAAGGCGGAAGATGTAACCGTATAAATGAGCGACAAATTGGCAAACCATAGCAACGGGTGTAACCCTTTACGAAGAGAAGACAAGCCAATAATATGGCGGCCCTGGACGCAGGGAGAGTTGATACTGACCAATTAGGATCGATCCTGGATTCTCTACCTTGAAGTAATGGAAAAGAGGTCCCAGGGTAGAGAAGTTTTCAGGGTAGAAGGAGAGATTGTGCAACGGTTCCTCTATGGTGCAAAGGCATTTTTTAAACCCTTTCCTCACAGCAACAAAAAAAAACCTAGGGAGCATAAGTGTTGTTACGGTGTGGATGAAGCTAACAAACCTTTTGTGATGAGGTGGTGGGTAATTTGGCTTTTCCATAGTGGTTAGCTGCGGGAGAGCGGGTGACTAGAGAGGCGAGTTTGCTC
>NW_023458561.1:66053462-66056275 GCF_013731165.1 Rhagoletis pomonella | reverse complement strand
GAGCAAACTCGCCTCTCTAGTCACCCGCTCTCCCGCAGCTAACCACTGTGGAAAAGCCAAATTACCCACCACCTCATCACAAAAGGTTTGTTAGCTTCATCCATATCTTAACAACACTTATGCTCCTTAGTTTTTTTTTTTGTTGCTGTGAGGAAAGGGTTTAAAATGCCTTTGCACCATAGAGGAACCGTTGCACAATCTCTCCTTCTAACCTGAAAACTTCTCTACCCTGGGACCTCTTTTCCATTACTTCACGGTAAGGAATCCAGGATCGATCCTAATTGGTCAGTATCAACTCTCCCTGCGTCCAGGGCCGCCATATTATTGGCTTGTCTTCTCTTCGTAAAGGGTTACACCCGTTGCTATGGTTTGCCAATTTGTCGCTCATTTATACGGTTACATCTTCCGCCTTTCTAATTTAAGAATACTTTCGACGTATTTTGCGATATCGTTCCAATTTTCCTCTATTTATCATTTTTACGACGATGTTGTCGGCGGATACATTCCTTACTCTTCACTCTAATGCATCGTATGCGCAACTTGGTGTCTACTCTGTGGAATATCAAATTTCAGGCCTTGAGGAGTGGTTCGATGAAGCTTGAAAACGGTCCCTGAAAAATTAGCTAGAAAACTTTATATTTTGCGCGCCTTGCTATCCAAAATATATTTTTGCCCTTCAAGAAAATAAAAATTTCAGAATAAAGAGCAGAAAATTTTCTACAAAACACAAGTCACAAGATGCTTTAGATCAGTCATGCTCAACGCTGGCAGCATTCCATAAGCAAGTGCCTGCGCTGGGCATGCCTGCTCTAGATCAAACCGTTTATTTGCAATTAAATTTTGAATTTACTTTTAAAGTCTTTAAAAAATTAATAAAATAAATTTAATTTTTTTCAAGAAAACTTCATCCGTTTTTCATTAGTTAACAATATTAGCGAAATACCTTGACCACCTACCTTTTGATATGTTGTTCATTTCTATTGAGATGGTCTGCACCATAGACAAAATATTTCGAGCTAAATGCCAAGAAATTTTACGTAATTTACCGAGTTATCCTCAATTGTGCGCCATGCGTCTTGGTAGACCGACCTATAATTTTATGAAATGACTCTTGTAAGGACCATTTTTGTCATAGAGATTTGTATAAAGTGCCAAGGTGCGACCATCTTAGAAAAAACTTTTTCTATCTTTTGGTATAATGCGGACCTGGGATGGAGTCTGGTGCTACGTACCACAAAGTTTTCGCTAAATTTCGAACCAAAAGCTTGCCTTAATACCATTAGACGTCATTAAAATAACAGCGACATTTGTACATTACTGTGAAATTTTTCATAATGGACTGGCACTGAAGATAAGTTAATATTAAGACAAGTTTTCTCCAATGGAAAGGCTGATATTTATCCTTTCTAAACGTGGGACGCTTTCTTGGAATTCAAATATAGAGTTTGCCGACCCTTACTCGACTCACGGGCTGAAGATTTAAGAACTCTTAGGGACTACATACTCATGTTTACCGTGCTTTTCTAAAATACTGTCGCATCTCAAGAAAATTGTTACTCATACGACATGGAGGACAGACAATCCACACACATTGCAAGTATTGTAAGAAACACTTAGAAGTAATTTATATGCATGTCTATGCATGTGCATACGCCACGCTATTCACAAAACAAAAAACCGCTTACGATGGTTACACAGCAAAAACTTTCCAAATTACCCATATCGTTTCGTTTCCAGACATGCAAGTGGCAAGTAGTAAGTAATAATTTATTTTATAGACATTCATTTAACTTATCGCTAGTATTTTTCGAGTGAAAATAAACTCGTCATTTACGCTTTATTTACCAGCTAATCGAAACTAAACAAGTGCCAATTGAACGCTTCGCACAAAGGACATTCACTGCCGGAGGGTGGTGCACCCAAATACATAGTACAGGCAGCAGTTTTGGGGGCGGGGCAAGTGCTGGCGAAATGATTACAACTAATAACTTTTACGAATGTGCAGCAAAAAAGCGAACAAAATAAAATACTAGTAGTAAAATGAATGCAAAATAATAACAACAGCGGTTGTTATACATAAGAAGCGACGCGAGTTCAAAGGTGAAACAACCAAATACAAAAGTTAACTGCTAGTCGGAAATAAAAATGAGCCATGGAAATGGCAAATGGCGGTGTAGTGAATGCTAAATGGCGATGGTTATGTGAGAACGAGTAGTGGTAAGGAGGGAAGTGAGATTTTGTTTGTGCAATCGGTGTGGGTTAATAAAAATGTTATTTGCGTTAATGGTGTCTATAAAGGGATGTTTGGAATGGCCATCGTAGCACACAGTTGCGGCACAGTTGTTGGTCAGCAAGCGGTGCATAGCGAACAGCCAGCGAAAAGTGCAAGGCACTCCTGGCCGGCTGACAAATTCATGTCGGTAATTGAAGGCTTCATTGACGCCGCCACGCGGCTCAATTATTCTTTATTTGCCGTTAAACACGCGGCCGTGTTGGGGCTAGCTTAAAAAAAAAAACAAAAAAAAATAAAAAAATTGAAGAGAGTAGCTTACCAGTGAAATTCGCCACGGTTTGTGCTGTGCTGTGTTGAGTTCAGTTGTTTGCCATTGCATTTTTGTAATTTTTGTGTAATTGCGCTCGCATGCGATACAAAGTTGCACGCAAATGCAATGCACATAAACGGAAATGCAGACGAATAGCTCGCAAAAAAAAAAAAAATAAAAACAAAAAACAGAAATATAATCGAGAGGATTGCTACTTGTGTGGAATTGTAGGCCTACCTGCGGCGAATGGAGTTCCAAGAAATCATTAGC
>NW_023458561.1:66041515-66053362 GCF_013731165.1 Rhagoletis pomonella | reverse complement strand
AGTGGTTAGCTGCGGGAGAGCGGGTGACTAGAGAGGCGAGTTTGCTCACAAAAGTGCAAAGATATTTTTTAGTAGCAGCCAATAAGGGACAAACCACTAATTTGGATTATCCTGGTTTCCAAGATGTAGCCTCCATTTAACGTGGTACCTTGGGAGACACAGCAGCAGCAGAACTTCCGGCAACCACGCATGGAGATTTCTCCTGCCTGCGTTTTGCTGTCTTCTTTCTACCTGTTCTGTGCCATTGAGCCAGACCTTTGCCATTACTAGGCGGTCATTGACTGACAAGTGCTACCACACACCTACTTATTGTAAGTGAAACATGGGGCTCTGCCTGAAAAGAAGATGGACAGGTACAATCGCTCCTCGGGAGACTTGTATAATAATTGTGCCCATCAGAATCCATGATTCTGCTACAAGTGCGATGGGATTTAAAATCCAATGAGTACCACTTGAAATATAATTTGTAAGTTCATCCACCACATCATACATCAATCATAAAAATGTCTTTAGTATCAAGAAAAACGTGTATTCTTTCGAGTGCAAGTTTTTGTTTGTTTCTTTAAACAAGTTAAGTGTTATTGCCATTCATCAAAATTAAAAAAAGTTTAGTACATTAATAATTTAAATGTTTAACTGAAACAACAAAACGTGGGGTTTAAATGACCCAAAAAAGTTTTAAATAAATAAATAAAAAAAAGCATTATTTTTTGAGTTAATTAAGCATACCGCAACCCTTCATATAAAAATGCAACAAACTGCAAATTTACCAAAATGTTTTACATCTCACAAATCCTTCCGCCAATAGCCGACAATTTGACGTGTTTTTTTTTTATAACCAACAATATACACTGAAATAAATAGTAAGCGCAAAGCAAAGTCCAGCCAAGAAATATTAAAGAAAAATTCATATAATTTTTTTAACGAATTAAAACTACAACCAGCCATTTAAAGGACAGCCAAGAAAACTGAACTTATGCACTTATGACCATTGGTGCAGTTGCAACTACTAAGAAATGCATAAGCGCTAGAAGTGCCATAAAATGTGCAAAGTATGCGCGCAAAAGTATTGCATACCAACAGGCGCCATTAGCGCGTAACTTGCAAATGGGGTTAGTGCGCAAGGTGAAGTACACGCATATGTATATATGTATGTATGTGCGTTAATGTCATATCTTTACCTGAGACTGCTTAAGGCGAAAAGGGAGCGCTGGCTGTGTGAACAGCTAGACGGCTTTTTGATCTATTATTTACGAAGAGCTGTAAGCAACTCTCCAAGCAGAATGTCCACTCGAAAGCAAAATAAAAAGGGAAACGAAAAATGTAAATTGTAGAACAACAAAAAAATAGTTAATAACCGCCATTACATACTTACAGCAATTTTACTTCCTTGGCGCTATCAACTGCCATTTGGTCGAATCGTTCAGGTACCTACTTATTAAATTTAGCGATTTTTTTTTTTAGTTTGCAATTTGCTGCTTTTCACAGACTTACACCCCCCCACTTTGTGGTGTTTACTTGTAAGCGTATTATTTTTCTGCTTTTCAAAGTGGCACTCAGCGCATTGGGAGTTGAGACTCTTTGATTAATAAATATGAAGAACGCCACCCTACTTATTTTGTATAAAGAAATGGAGGAGCAGACAACTAGTTTCCGTTAGTCAGTTAGTTGAGTTTCACCTAAAATTGCTCATATCATCCACCCACTATTGCTTTTCTACCCACACACACACACACACACAATCGCTCCACTTGTCCGTCACGGCAATGCTTTTTTTACACACAGAAGAGTGACGAAGTGACATTGTCGATATTTGAGGCGATTGCTTTGTTGGAAAATTTCAAGTGAATTTTCATGGCGACGTTAACACGTAACTGCACTTTTAAGTACAGTTATAAAGGAGTCATGAAATTGATATGCTTTGTTTGACTTGTCATTGCATTTACTCATACATCTGGGTGTACATAAATACATATGTACATACGGGAATATGTGAAGGCACACACATATATTTGGTGCATACACGAGAACGGAAAATGCTTGTAAATATCCAAAACTCTATGATTTTCTGCTACAAACATATGTTCATAAGTGCATTGATATGTGAACGTGTAGATTGGTATATTCATGTCTGTGTTTACTTGCATTTAAGCTGTGTACATTATCCAATTATGTACACGATATTGAAAACGTTTTAAAAAACAATGAACACAAATGACGCATGAAATAGCAACGGCAGCAGCTCCACCACGCAGCTACGAAGCAGTGACGACAAGCGGATGAGTGATTGGGCGATAAGAGTAATGGCGGAATGGCGGCACTGTGAAGTGATGACGCGTCATCATTTAACCGCAACGCTACTCAGTGTGTGGTTTTTGAAAAATTTTAGCTGTTGTGCCATTATTAATAATTTATCGATGAAAAATATTCGTATATTTATGTGAGCATAATAGGAAAATGGGGATAAATATTTTAAAGCCGTAAATGTCATGTTATATAAATATGTATATGTGTATGTATGTAAAGCGATTTGCGAGTTACTAATTACATATAGCACTTTCTGGATATATGTAAACACTGCCAAAAAGGCACGACATTCGGTGCCTATAATTGGTAGTTTCTTTAATGCATACTTCGTTTATAATACCCGAAGCCCCCATCCTGTTCTCGCCTTTTCTTAACCTATTAAAACTATGATATGGGGTGATGCAGATCTTTTACAGCCATTATTTTTGATATGTTAATGTTAGGTTAGGTTAGGTTGAAGTGGCAGGCCCACAAAGGGGACTCACTTAGACATTCAATTATCCATTGTGATACCACATTACATAAATGGTTGGAACCGTAACTCTGTTAAACTAATAGAAGTGCTGGGTGCTTACAGTAAAGTAGTCCACTCTGGAGAGTCCTTCGGGAGTGATGATGAAATGCGTACCGAGGTGCTTAAATCTTAATCTGGCGAATGCCAGACGGCTGCGGAGCTTTAGTAGCTCCCTTGACCGCCCGCGGTCCCACAACCGGCCAGAAGGACCTTGCCACTTTGCATGTCGGGGTTTTCGCCCAGCGCTCGCTAAGCCTAGTGTAAGCTCATCTGTTCAAGAGCAGGCCAACGGAACTCCTATGCCCTTTCTCTCCCAGATGATGGCCACGAGGGTGCCCTGTCTAGCCAGTTCATCAGCTCTGCAATTTCCACTGTGCCCTGGAACCCAAATCAATTTGATTCGGAAGCATTCCGAGGTATTTGAGAGAGAGAGAGAGAGGTATAGCATTCCGGGACCAGCTTTGAACGTATCATTAGCGATCACAGCGCCCTGGTTGCCGCTTGAATATCAGTGAAGGTATTTACTCACATTTTCGACAATACATTGGTGCCTATCCAATCGTCTGCCTCTTTTATAGCGGCCACCTCGGCCTGAAAGGCACTGCAGAGATCCGGCAGTCTGACGACTCGTCCGTTAAGATGTTTATTTTACCTCTTCTCCAGAGACTACTCTTCTCCCATTCGTCCTTTGGGGTGATGTGCGTGGAGAAGGATCCTTTTGGTCCGGCCTCAGAGGACTGCGGTCCACTACTTCCGGCAGGAAGTCGAAGCCTTCGAGAATTGTCGAGTGACCGTGCGCTGGGTTGAAAAAGTACCCAGAGCTTTTGAGCCTAGTGGCTGAGCGAACCGCCGCTACATTTCCCGCAATTTCGACAAGTGCGATATTGACCATAGCATTTAGCGCAAGAGTAGGAGTGGTCCTGAGTGCCCCGCTGAGTCCAATGAGGGCCGCCAGACAATGACCCCATATAACATTACTGGATTGATGATGGTTTCATATAGCCAGTACATCACTTTTGGAGAGAGGCCCACCTCTTCCAAATGACATTTTTACAGCCGTAGAGAACCACCGATGCTTTATTTTGGAACGAATTTCCGTAATCCCTTTTCATGTTTGCTTTGCAGACAAACCGTTTTCGGCGTTTTGCCTTTTTTACTCACCCTCAATATTTGCCATCCATGATAACTTTCCATCCAGGATCACACCCAAGAACTTCACCCTGTCAGAGAGAACAAGTGATTCGCATCCTATTGAGGAGCTGGACTTGAGGCACTTTATACCTCCTGATACATATATAATGAGCTGCGTTATTCCAGGATTGACAGCAAGTCCGCAGCTAGTAGACCAATTTGTGACCATGTTTAGGTACCCCCGCATAAAACTTTATTGAAAGCCCCCTCGATATCAAGGAAGGCTCCTACTACAAAATCTTTGTTCTTAAGAGACTCCTCTATGACTTTGGCAATTGTGTGCAGGGCAGATTCCGCGGATCTACCCTTCAGGTAGGCATGCTGAGAGAAGCTCAGTCGCTCTCGAGGGGTCCTGTTTCTTATATGCAGGTTAATAAGTCTCTCAAAAGTTTTCAACAAGAAAGGTGAGGGACTGATTGGTCTAAAGTCCCTCGGGATGTATGAGAGCTCTTTCCTGCTTTGGGGATGAACGTGACCCTCACACTCCTCCAAGCCCTCGCAATGTGCCCTCTTTCTAGGCAGCTCGCATGGATGGGGGTTAGCCAGCGACACGAGACCTCCACAGCCTTTTGTAGCTGCGCAGGAATGATACCATCCAGTCCAGGGGACTTGAAAGAGCCAATTGCCCACAGCAGTTGGCGCTTATCCAGTAGTTCACCGGTTATTTTACTTTTTATACCCGAGCGCACTTGTGCACAAGGGTATATTAATTTTGTTCACATAACGGTTGTTTGTAACAGCCAAAACGAATCGAGATAGATATAGACAAATGTATACATAAATGATCAGGATGAAAAAAGAAATCGATAAGCCATGTCTGTCTGTCCGTCCGTCTGTCCGTCTGTCGGTCCGTCCGTGTACACGATAACTCGAGCAAAAATTGAGATATCTCAACGAAATTTGGTATGTAGGTTTCCCTTAATCCAAGGTAGGTTGGTATTGAAAATGGGTGAAATCGGGCTGTAACCACGCCCACTTCCCATATAACGGTAATTTCCAGAAATACGAAAACTGCGATATTTTAGTAACTACTGAAGATAATTCACTCAAAATAGATATTTACAATAATTTTTAGACGAAAAATAAGAATATTATACATTTTTGGAAAATGGGCGTAGCCACGCCCACTTATGGTTACATGTGTATATCTTAGGAACCGCTGCACCAATTTCTTCCAAACTTGGCACAGTTGTTGGGCCTTCGCACAGCATACCAAATGGCCGAAAATTTTTAAAATCGGACAATAACCACGCCCACATCCCATATAACGGTAATTTAGAGAAATACAAAATCTTCGATAAATCAGTAAATATTGAAGCTAATTTATTCAAAATTGATGCTTGCAAAAATTCTTTACCAAGAAATACTTTTATGGTACAATTTTGGAAAATGGGCGGGGCACCGAAAACTGCGATATTGAACGACCCCAATTTGTACCAAACTCGGTGTGGTTATTGTGCTTGCCACATATAAGCAAAACGTTGAAAATTATTGAAATCGGACTAAAATTACGGCCGCTTTTCATATAACGGTAAATTTCAGAAATGCTTGAAACTTCAATATTTCGAATTTGAAGGACGCCAATTTGCTCAAAATTGATACACCCCGGCTTACCATCTAGCGGAAGGTTTCGGAAAGGTGAAGAAACATATATTTAATACTTGCGCCGGGTATTTAATGTTCGGCTCCGCCCGAACTTAGACTTTCTTACTTGTTTTTACATACAACTGGTAATACCAGCTTTGATAAACTAAGTCATGGAGCGATACTCAGTTCAACAACGCATCATGAGCAATAAGACACATTTTCACAAAAAAATATGAATATGAAAAAAAACGAGTCACTGTTTGATGTGCCTTTTGGGCTGGTAGAATCATCGGACCGTACTTCATAAAAAATGTTGGAGGTAACGCTCTTTCGGTGAGCGGACGTTTTTGTGACATGATGGTCTGACTTAAATGATAGGGAATTGGACAATATATAGCTTTAACAGGACCTCACACAGCGCTAGAAACAACTGACCCATTTGCGAACAACTGCGGTCTTATTTGATCACCCTATGCTATAAAAATGCAATTATAGCGAGAAACATTGGTGAGCCAGAATTGTTCCACTTTTACGACGAGAGCGTGGAGTGCCATAGCAAGACATTTTGCATGGCCGAAGACATTTTATCACAATAGCTACATATCTTTGTGAACTCTCTTGATATTCTTAACCAGTCTTGTACAAAATGGATACTGAGCGATTAAGTTCTTCAGCTGTACAATAGTGAGTTATCCGATGTGTTTGCGAAACTGGTGTATTTACTAAACTTAGTCTTCCACATTCGTATTAGTTTCACGGATATACCAAATTCAGACATCGCGGAGCAAAGGCAACTTTATTCAGTTCGTGCGGTCAAAAATGGCAATAAAATCGAACCTGTTCTAGGAAAACTGAGGGCTCAGGATCATCTTATCTTATATTATCTTATCACCGTGATTTCTCTTTTTGGCCTGAAACCTTCCGTAAATCGCCTAACTTTCTAATACAACCTTCTAAAGTTTCTGCTGTCGGTCAGCATTCAGCTCTATCCAACTCTGAATTCGGCCTTTTTTCTGGCCAATCCAACGTAGCTCATATTACGCCCATTCTCGGCGTGGTTCTGTGTTTATAGTACTATCATTTAACGGCGCTGACGTTTCGTCGTGGATTTTCCTGACGCGCGTAACCTGTGGTTTATTGATTTGACGATCCAAGTGCTCATAAAAGATAACTTTAGACACAGCGTCATTCTTTTTCGTCGCATATTCCACATGTATTTATACCCTGTAATCATGGTCCTCATTGAAACTTTATATAAAAATATATAAAAATTTTAAACGGAGAGCCTCCTCTTTTAGAAGTAAGAAATATGTGAATGCCTTATACAAGTAGCAGCCTACTGTTTTCTACATATCTCTTACCAAATTCACGTCCATTTTAATGTAATTCTGACTGCATAGATACTTGCTTTGTTGCTTTAAATCAGCCATGGTTTTATCTGAAACGCAAAAATAATTTTGGCCCATTTTCTACAAAAATAACCTAAACCTACTCACTTTATCATCCTCGCTCTCTCTTTCCTCTGCCACTTATGCACATAGCTAACATTGTTAGATGAGGAAAAAAGTACAAATTCACATTTTCCGCGCCACAGCAATAAAATGTGGCCACTTAAAAATCGATTAACGCCAAACAACATGAACGCGGCAAAATTAGTTTAAACTGCTGAATAATTGCATTTAAATTGAATGCCGCCACACGAATGGACCGAAAGCAACAAAAACAAATACAACTCAGTTGCAATGCGGCGCCGCAAAACAATATCGCGCAAATTCTCAACAAAACTATATACACACATACACACATATGCATGTATGTGTGTATTTACGTTAGGAAAAGTCGCAGCACAGAAGCGGCGAGAAGTATTAGTGGCGGCGGTGGGCGCAGAAGCAAGCGAAGTGGCGTAGGAAAATGCAACAAAGCGCAAACCTGATCATTTGGTTGAGGCGTTAACCTAATTAAGGTGGCTGCAGTGCGGAATGTAGAGCACGACCGCAGCGATACAAGCAATAACAGCAACAATAGCAACAATGGCAAGCAGCGTCAATAACAATGCAAACAACAACAATACAAATAAATGCACTACAATGTATTGAGGATTTTAGGGAAAATAAACGAAGGCAGGAGACAAGCTGAAGGTAGTCGTAGTAAATTTGCATCACTTACACTTAGCAAGGTGCGCACACACTGCAGGTTGGTTGGCAGTGTGTCCTGTAAGGCATACATATGTATGTAGATATGTATTTGTTCAAATGATTCATTTACATATTTATGTAGATAAATGAAGCTGCAGTTGAAGTTAAAGCCTAAATTCGCCAAATGCAGAGAGAGAAAAGCTAAATTTTGTTTTAAATTTCATACACAAAGAATACCAAAAAAAAAAAAAACACACTTACACATTTACAAACATTCGGCGCATATCAGGTCGAATGGCAACTGATAATTATGCAGAACTCCGGGGCCCCATTGCACGCCACAAATAAGTGTACATTTACCTACATTTTTGCCAAATTTTCATTGTTCATGGCAGCCGTGGCCAAAGCATGAAAACGTAACAACAATAGCAATAACCACATCGAGGCTAACAAATAGCGGCTACATTAGTGGGCAATTGTGTAAATTCCATGTGATAAGTTTTTGTTCGCTTCACTTAGCATTCTCGCGCTGCTGCCGAAAATCAAAACCAATTTCTCTATAAAGTCAAAATACATATGTCGGTGTGTTTGCTTGTAAAGCCACAAAAACAAATACAAACTCCCAAATTACACAAAAATTGGTTTAAAAACCGCAACAAAAAACTCATTAAGCGCCACATAACCGCAACGTGTAAAACTCCGTTATGATTGTGGCGCAAAGAAGCACGCGTAGGCTTACAACCACTAGCGGCCACCACGACACGCATATACATACATACGTTAGATACGTATGCATATGTATGTACACAGCTATGTTTAAGTACTTTCGCTTTTCCAAGCGTTGAGTGGTTTTGCAAAGTATGTATAACATTTCTAGTAGACCGTGAAGCAATAAAGAACATCTCTTAGGGATATAATATAGATAAACGTCTATACGTACTACATACGAGTAGGTGGTATACTTTAATTGGAGTTATACAAATATGAACCAACATCACTTTATATGGCTGAAGGCGAACCGAACGGAACTACTGCTTCAAGGTTCGAAAACCTGAATTTTTTCCCCCAAAACCTACATATCACAAAATTCCACTGGTCGGACCAAAACGTGTGACATGCGTGCGACATGTCCAAGGCAGGGCTGGCGTCATATTTTTAGTTTCATACAGTCAGTCAGTCCATCTTCTTCGGTACCCCTCGACCGCACGAACAGGCCACAGATCTTGCGTAGAAACCCCCCAAAACCCTCTCATCTTTTTCTCATCATTCCCGCTTCTGCGCAGTATAAAAGGGAGTTGCATGGTGTGATTTTGGTTGGAAGCCAACATGATAAGGCCCAGTCAAGTGGTTCAGACTTTCACACAGTATCGTCGATAGAACTTTATAAGCAATTTATAGAAAGCTTACCCGGCGATAATTTTGTTAAACAGCATGGTCACCCTTTTTGTCTATCGGGTAAACTCGGTATACCGGCAGCTTGGGGGGCTCTCTTTTTTGATTATTCCTGTTATCACCACGTTTTGGCGGGGTGGGTTCTTTTGTCAAAGGCGTGACTGGTGTCGCCATTCATAAGTATTAAGAAGTGTTCTCATGTGCGCTTAAGACGTCTGTTACAGGCGCTAACCACGGTATTGAAACCATTCGAATGCTGCCTTTTCGGGCCACTTTTTTGTCTGCCAGCATCCGAAGCTCGTCGTACAATAAAAGAGATTAATTTCGTAATTTTCGCGTCTAACAGAAAATTCATATAGGACTTTATTCTACGCATTTAATGCCCATTAAATATGTATGTATATATGTAAATTGTACATATGTATGCTCCTCCCGCACAACTACAAGAATATTTAAAACCTCTGCGTAATGCGCACTTCGTGGCCAAAACTAATGCGCAGTCAATCTGGCGAATTTTTATTGCCATCGTCGAATTAGGTAAATGGAGCATTCGAAGTGGAAAATTTGTGTATTTTGCCACATTAAGCTGGTGTCAGCTGCATGCGTTGCATTGCAACACTGATGTACGCATACACACTCTTCTGAATGGCGATGTTGTGGCATAACTGAAAACAATTTCTGGCATTTAGTAAATGTTTGTATTGGAATTTGTGGTTAAGTGACCTGAAAGTATGCAAGGAAATTCGCGAATACAATAAAAAACAAGAAAAATCTGATAGCACAAAATCTGAGCATAGTGCATAGTAAGCTTTACAATAAATCAGCCTCATTGTACGACTCGACAACATTGGCATTGTCTACTGTCGTGCTGAATTAACTAAGCCGTGCTGCCAAGATTTTCCGTTTTAATATACTAGTCGAGTGGAAATTTTAGGCAATGACATTAAATTTTTGATACGATTCGACTCTCGAAAAACGACTTGCATTCGGCACGACTCTCGCAATGAAGCTGATTATTGAAATTTGCATTATTTTTATTTCTTGGATATTTGTTGCTTTTCAGTAGATATTACTATCGATTTCCTACTGAACTTACAATATCGAAATTGGAGTTTTTATTAATATCGTATTTCCATATACATACGTACATATTTAGGTATAGCGTCTCATCTACATAATCAACTAGTTGCTGACCTTTCCGGGTCCCTTTTAGACCCATAACAAAAACAATAAGAAGCAAGACAAAATAATCAAAAACGCCTTAGTCGCCCTCATCTAGCTGAGAAATGACAAATCCAATGTCAAAATAATCCTTTAACAAGTTGGCAGTGGGTGGAAGCCGACAAAAAACTACCATAACAGTCAAGCTACAAATTAAAACTAAGGACAAAAACAAAAGCACAGTAATACGATAAAAAAAAACAAAGCAAACAACTACAACGCGCCACATTACTACTCCATACGCAAAATTGAACCACAGCAACACCATGTCAACACACTAATCCATCACTCGAAACATGGAAAATCTTTTGTGTCACTCCAACAAGCGGGTAAAGCAAAAATCCCAACCATTTATAGCCGGATCACCCGTTGCGCTCGCAATCGCACACTCACCCACGCGCTCACACGCTCGCGACTTACTATTATCTGTTATTGCAACAAAGCAAAGCGAATGGAAATGAAACAAAGGGAAAAGCGTAAATGCCTACATACATATGTACATTAGACTGCACCACTCTCCTTACAAAAAAAAAAAAAATCGGTACTGTCTTTCCATTGGAATTATAAAACCTATTACATTTTAAGACGACCACCAAAATATTTCGGAAAAATATTAAGACTTACGTGAGCTGGACCGATTTGAAAATATCTCCAAAAATGGAGTTTTTTATGAATAAAAAGAGTTTCTCAAAGATGTTTTTTGAAAAAATCCCCTCAAATGACAAAAAGGTTTAAGCTCAAAAAATTTGCATAAAAATATTTTTATAAAATTTTAAAAAAAAATTTAACGGAATCGTAATAATGAGATTTTTGATGCTGTTTTTTAACTTTTTTCAGATGTTTAAATATTTTCATTTTTTAAGCCTAATCTGTTTTGTCATTTGAGGGGACTTTTTTCAAAAAGTTCATTCATTCATTTTTATTTATAAAAAACTAAATTTTTTTAGGCATTTTCAAATCGGTCCAGGTCACTTAAATCTTAATATTTTTCCGAAATATTTTGGTGGACGCCTTAAAATATAATAAGTTTTGTAATCCCTGCAGAAAAACCGCAACTTTTTTTGGTCTGGATGCAGTCTAATGTACACACTTGCACATGTACATACATACACACAAAAATTTAAACAGGAAACGAACCCCAGTCTGGGCAACTCGGTGAACTTTGATGAAAAACGCTGGGGCCACACTTTGTCTGCTGTGTCGTCTGTGTTGCTTTTGTTAACCCTGTTGATTGCATTTAAATGAACTCCAACCAAAAAAACACTGAAAAAAATAACACCGAATTGGGTGTGTGCGTATTCAGCAACATAGAATAACTCATACGTATACGCCCTGTTGTCGCAAACGATAGCGATTACGAAAAAATAAAGATACCTATGTAGGGATAGGGAATAATATAAGGATAAGTATAAAGATTAGGATAAGGAAAAGATAAAGAAAGGGAAAAGTAGATGATAAGGATAAGGATAAGGGTAGAAATGAGGATAAGGATAAGGATCA
>NW_023458561.1:66015593-66026515 GCF_013731165.1 Rhagoletis pomonella | reverse complement strand
CATACCTAAAAATTCCAGATAAAAAGTTTAAAATTGTTGGGTGCAAATGCTAAAGTTCGTTCGATTTATGTGGCGCTGGTTAGATAAAGTGCTAGACTTTTATAAAAAAAATATAAGATTTTAATTAAAAACGGCCGCAAGCTCAATAAAAATTGTTGAAAAAAATACGAACATTAAATAAATTAAAGCAAAATATCCAAAACTAGCAAAAATGTCACTTGACTTAATCAGCTGTCCATAAGGGTACATACATACTCACATACGAATATATGACAAAATATATACATTTGTATGGAGGTATGTACTTTGGCAAGAGTATCATATCAGTTAGTATTGAGTAGAATCATAAGTAGATAAATATACCAACTTGAGTACCCGATGGTGCGGCTAATTGATTTATGTATATGCATAAAAAACGATTTAAGCGCTTTTTCTTAGGCGTGCGAATTTTTCAGTTCTCTGTGCCTAACCGCAGACAAAGCTGATCTGACAGTAAAGTTGCGCTAATAAAAAGACTTGTACATATATACATACATAAGTATTTACCCACTCATATGTTTATTTGTACAGTTTTAATTTTGTTTCTCAATGTCTACATATTCGACGTAGATTATGTAAGCGTAAAGTGCGTATTTGCCTTAGACAATTAAAGGAAGTATGCGAATGACACTTAAGAATACAACAAATGAAATTTATACAGCTAATACAGAAATTCTCTGCTCTTTCTTAAGTGCTAATTAACCCTGGAGCAGCGAACATAAATTGAAATACAATACACATTTGTTTAATACATTTGTGTTGCATTACATTAGACCGCACCAGAAAAAAAAGTTCGCCGTACACGCCTGAGACTAAAGTATTTTTGCAAGGCGATTTAAAAAAGGATTTGTTTTTTTTTTTTTATCGAACGTAGGAATTGCCTTTTTACATTTTTCATCATATCTTCCGCATTTACAGTCGGACCTAAAATTATGCTATATCGATGGTTTTACATCAAGTAGAAAATTTCTTTATTTCAAAGTTCATTGACCTCATGTACTCCGTACCTATCAGATCTCAGTTCTTTTAACCTGAACATACCACCCTAATGTCAGTAAATTAAATGTCTAAAAGCCCCTAAACTTGTTTTAATGAAGTTTTTTGATTATTCCGGTATAACTATTTAAAAAATAAAAATAAAAATTTCAAAATCTACATAGGTGTCACCTAAAACCGTAAAAAGCGACCCCCAGCATAAGCCAAAAAAAAGAGGGTTTTTTTGGAATTGCCTTGCAAAAATATTTCAGACCAGTTATGCCCAGCAAACTATTTGCACTTGCTTATGGAGTTATGCCAGCGCTGGGCATGGCTGCTTTAGACTTAGGGTCAGAACATAGTGGAGCGGCGAGCAAAGAGCATCGAGCAAAGCGTCGATTTCAAACGCATATGTTTCAATGGGAAAGCGCATAGTGAAGAGCAAAGCGTACATACACATTTGTAATTGAAGCTTTGCTCGATGCTAGCTCTTCGCTTTCCTCGCCGCTCCACTATGTTTTCACCCTTAGGTGTACGGGGAACTTTTTTGTTTGCTTGTAAGGTGGTGCGGTCTAATGTACATGGCAACATATGTATCTATCTGAATATGAAGTTATATGTATCTACGTACATATGTATAGTATATTCTTATGTATGTATGCGCACAGGCACATACGGAAATTCCAGAATAATTATCTTATTTTTTTCCTTAAAAATATTTAATATGCCCTTTGTATGGCGAATTATAACTGATAGCTTGTCAGTGAAGAGAAAAAAGTGTCATTAATTTTTTAAAGGTGTAACAATAGCTGACAAATGCTAATATGTATATTTAATTTATTAGGCACGGCTTCTTTATGTTTTCTGCATACAAATTTTACAAATTATAAATTGCGATTGAAAAAGATATTTTCTTGAGTACGGGAATTTATGGGGAATGCAATAAGATTTATTTTTATGAAAGTGTTTCAGAGATGCTTTATAACGGGTGATTTTTTAAGAGCTTGATAACTTTTTTTTTAAAAAAAACGCATAAAATTTGCAAAATCTCATCGGTTCTTTATTTGAAACGTTAGATTGGTCCATGACATTTACTTTTTGAAGATAATTTCATTTAAATGTTGACCGCGGCTGCGTCTTAGGTGGTCCATTCGGAAAGTCCAATTTTGGGCAACTTTTTCGAGCATTTCGGCCGGAATAGCCCGAATTTCTTCGGAAATGTTGTCTTCCAAAGCTGGAATAGTTGCTGGCTTATTTCTGTAGACTTTAGACTTGACGTAGCCCCACAAAAAATAGTCTAAAGGCGTCAAATCGCATGATCTTGGTGGCCAACTTACCGGTCCATTTCTTGAGATGAATTGTTCTCCGAAGTTTTCCCTCAAAATGGCCATAGAATCGCGAGCTGTGTGGCATGTAGCGCCATCTTGTTGAAACCACATGTCAACCAAGTTCAGTTCTTCCATTTTTTGGCAACAAAAAGTTTGTTAGCATCGAACGATAGCGATCGCCATTCACCGTAACGTTGCGTCCAACAGCATCTTTGAAAAAATACGGTCCAATGATTCCACCAGCGTACAAACCACACCAAACAGTGCATTTTTCGGGATGCATGGGCAGTTCTTGAACGGCTTCTGGTTGCTCTTCACTCCAAATGCGGCAATTTTGCTTATTTACGAAGCCATTCAACCAGAAATGAGCCTCATCGCTGAACAAAATTTGTCGATAAAAAAGCGGATTTTCTGCCAACTTTTTTTGGTAATAAAATTCAATGATTTGCAAGCGTTGCTCGTTAGTAAGTCTATTCATGATGAAATTTCAAAGCATACTGAGCATCTTTCTCTTTGACACCATGTCTGAAATCCCACGTGATCTGTCAAATACTAATGCATGAAAATCCTAACCTCAAAAAAATCACCCGTTATGTTGTAATTACTAATTGTAATTACTGCATTTAATGCCATATTTTTAAGAGTAAAACGACAAATTAAGTTTCAAATTAACTAATAGTTAAATGTTGTTTTAGTAAGTTATTAGAACACTTGATTGTATTTGTGAAAATAAATTTTATTTGAAAGCAAAATGTTGCTACCGTATCGCGAGTAACAGATTTACTATAATTAAGTAGTTGCTTTTTTACAAAATGTCGTAAGAAGCATAAATTCTGCTTTGAAAGCTCAAAGCAAATAAATTATAATTCATAAATTTTCAAAACAGTGAGATTTTCATGATAACTGATTGACTAAACTTCAAATTTCGAGGACCTTAAAGTGCAGCAAGCGGGCAGTAGGCCAATGTGAATGACTCTTGAAGCGCGTGCTGTGACATTTTACTACATGAAAGTAACGATTTTCTATTGTCAAAATTAGTAGAATATTTCAGCGCGTGAAATAAATGACAGTTATTAGGAAATCGACTTTCATTTGGTTAATTGGCAACACAAAAAAAAAAACAGCTGCGGCTGGCTTCACACCTACTTTTGAGTTCCTTCCGCTTTTAATTAAATTACCACATTTATACAATTCCATATACGCACCCATACATATAAACATACTTACATATGTACCTAAGAGTAGATGAGCTCACGCCTTAAAATGCGAAAAATGTCTACGTTGGGTTTGGTTCTGGCAAATCGGTGAAAGTCTTTTGTATCTTTTGTTCGTTTTTCCATAAAAATACATGGATAAATGAATCGCAAACTAGTCTGGGATTACGTAAGCCAACTATCCACCACTCATATGTACAAATACAAACATATAAACGACCTTTTGTTACGTTTATGCAAATACGTTCTTATCCGATACTTTCACTGACCATCAGCTGTCGCGGCAAGGCTTCAGGTAGGAAGAATTGACTCAGCAAACTTTGACTTTGATGTTGATGAATGCGCAAGAAATGCTGATGGAACATGCAAAATGTGTTTGGAATAGAAAAGCAATAATTACAAGTGGAAATGCTTTGATGGTATTGTAGTTACTACTTGGTAGTTCTAGAAAGATCTTTGCTTCTAATGGTCTCCAAGGACATTGTCATTGCTGTCTGAATGAAAAATGAAAGCGGAGAAATCAAATGCGACAATCAAAAGTTTCAATTTGATTTGATTTTCTCAAATGAAAAATAAAGCGATAAACTTGAGCAGATGAGGTATGAAGAAAAATAAACTAAATATTTGTAAAAAAATATGTACATAATTGGTTAGGTTAAATGGGTGAATATTGAAAGTTCCAGATTTCTAAATACTTGCAGATAAAACTGCCTTTTGTGCACTCTGTGAGTAACTGTAAGGAGTGTAAGGAGGAGGCACATTTTACTAACGGGGTTCGTTTAAAAAGTGAAATGAAACAATTACTTGCTTTTCGAAATGAAATTAAGTAGGTCCAAGAGTTTCAATCCACTATTTTTGGCAGACTAGTGAAGAAGGGAGTACTCACTCAGCCAAAGTTTTCCATGTATTTAATACGGGAAAAAAACAACTTTTCGTAGAAATGGCTTAGAATTTTTGAAAATCAATATTTTCGATCGGAAAACTGTGGTTCTCCTCAGGAGACTTCCAATATTAATATCCAATTGTTTATTTAACCATTGATATTAATTTTCAAGAATTCTACACTATTTCTAACAAAAATTTTTTTTTTCACATAAAATGCATGAAAACCTTTGAGCGATTTGAGCACTTCCTACATTTTTTTTAATTTCAAAATAAAAAAGTAGGAATATATTTTTTTCGGTATAGAACAATCCTATGGGGGGGGGGCGGCATTGAAAATCCGACCTTATTTTTTCACATATATTTTTGGACCACTTTAATGTACATGGACCAGCTGCCTTCTCAATAGCATAAATATCAGCTTTGAAGAAGTCTATGTGCAGGTCCGCCGAGGAAAGGCCGATGACGATTTCTCGCTCCATATTTGAACCATCAGCGGGTATGGGTATAACCTGTTTTCTACGACAATCGGGTCTACGCAACTGGAACTACTCAGATTTATATCAGACTGCCGCTCCTGCTGCGTTCCCCAAAACTTGTTGGGGAATATTTAAAAATATGTATGGGTGAAAAACCATCGATAAGTTGCTCATTTTATGGGAAGATATTTGCAATTTTGTAAAAAGGCGGTACTTCTGTCACAAAAAAGTATTTTTTTATGAATAAAATACACTTACATATTTTTTTGTTATTTAAGCGTTTATGTATTGTGGTAGACAATTAAATTTGCGATCGAAGTAAGTTAAGATTGAAATTGTTCGAACACTTTACTTGCATTGAGCGAGCCTAAGATATTTACCGAAAACCTTTATATTTCGCAAAGTTTTTTTAAGGCACACTGAACCAATAAAAATTCCAAAAAAATCGGCGCACCCTATTTTGAATTTAAATAAAAATCACATACATATCTACATGTATGTATCTTTCCAAACACAATGTCTTGCGGGGCTATAAGTGCTAAAAGATTATTTAGATACTTAAATGAATTTTGAATAAGATTTACACATTTGCATCTGTGGTTCTATGTATAGGTATTGTTTAGACTTTATCAACTGTCTACTTTGTAGAATTGTTATAATCTTTCAGTGGTGCTCAGTGGTTTTTAAAAGCGGTGGTGTCCATTGTGTCTATAATTAAGTTCTATACTTTTGCGTGTTACTTTATGACTTTAGATTTAATGCGAAGCGGTCAATTGAATATTTATATTTTTTTTTTGTTCGTGGGTGTTTACACAAAACAAAGTTCTTATGAGAACGTAATGATTGCAAAAAGATTTCTAGCTAATTATGTATAGAATTAATTTTATCTTAAATGCATGCATACTTAGGTTCTATTAAAAACTTCAATCTATGCATTACATTTGAGAAGTACTGAAGAAGTAATGAAACTTTTATTACCCAATTGGAGGAGTACAAAAACCGCAGTAAAAAACATATGTTTGTATGTACGGAATGTTTTGCGTTTTTTTCATTTAAGTTTATAGGTTGCAAGTAGACGCACATAAACACATACCAACATGGGCGTAGCCAGGTAGGGGCAGGGGGGTGCTCGAGCCGCCCCCCCCTAACTTTCAAATTTTCCTTATATATATATAAAATAACACCCTCAAATGCCAGCTTAATAAGGTCGAGCTCCCCCCCCCTAAATTTCATTCTGGCTACGGCGATGCATACCAATACATTTGCATATAATTAATTAGAAGTTTTTTTTCCCCCTCATAACTATTGCCCACACTCAAAGCAGTAATTTACTTTAGCATTACTTATTACAGTTATTTAAAATTTATATTTCCTAGCCACATATTTCATGGCGAATTAGATGTGAAAGTTAAAACAATGTCAAGGCCACTTATTGGCGGTGGAAGCAAAACCGACAAAACCCATGAAAACACATAAAAAATTGCAATACTTAAAAAAAACTTCAAAACACTTCCAACGCCAACGCACGCAGCGCTGCAGCTGCTTGACACTTGACACGCCAGCAATCAAGAAATAAACAAATAAACGCATAGCAAGTGTTAAAAAGCTAAGATCGCTGCTAGCAACAATAACGGTCACAAGGCAAAGAAGGCGCGGACGGTGGAGTATATGGCATTCAGCAGATCAAAAAAGATGCGTCACCGGAGGAGGTTGGTAAGTATTTAGACATAGTAAATTCATATGCATACATATGTACATAGATACCGTTTAAATTCACCATGAATTTTGTTTAGTTATTTGTTTTTCTATTCAAAATATGTATCTTTTGTTTTTTATAATTATTGTTGTAATGAGCTATTGCTGTTGTAGTGATTTCTCACGACACTCGACTCGATCAATGCGCACTCCAAATTTAGGCTAAGTAAAAAGTGTGTGTGTGGCGAAACGAAAAGCACTGAAGCCGCAGGGGGGAGCCGACGAATTGGCAAATGATATATGGCGAAGACAACTTTGACAGCGGCACAATCATTGAGACCCAGCTAGGCTAGCTGCCAAGATGCCAAGGTGTAACTGCAGAATTGTGTACTGATTCAGTTGTCAAGATACATAAGTACGAGTAGATGCAAAGCCACTCAAATGTTTGTGTCAATGGCAATGCCATTAACGTTATTAATAACAATAACAGAAAATTGCTACAAAAGCTAATGATTGTTGCCTATTTAGATGACAAGAAGAGATCGAAAGAATGATAAAATCGCAAGAGAAGAAAAGCAAGTAAAGAGGAGGGGGGCGGGCGCATTGTGCACCAGATAAGTTAAGATAAAAAGAATAAATATGTCAGTGCTATTCACCATGTGTGGGAACGAAATTGTCAAATGAGTTAGCAGTAAACCTATTAAGTTTGGCATGTGCAAACATAAGTAAGCATGGGTCCAAATTATATTTAAATAGAATTCGATTATGTGAAAATTTTTTTCTGAATACATATTGATGCGCTTGAGCTGCCATCTGTAGATATGCCCCCATGGTCGGTTGGTAACGGGTAGAAAAGCAATTTTTGAAAGTATTTATGAGTAAAAAAAAAACAAAACTATTGTATATATTTAGTACATTAGAACCACCTTACAAGCAAGCCAAATAAAGTTCGCCGTACAATTCTGAATTAAAAGTATTTCTACAAGACAATATCGATTTATTTTACCGAACCAAGGGATCGGGCAAAATTTTTGTAGCCTCTCAGTCTAGTTAATCATAATAATATACCATCGATCTCAATAAAGGTGTACCTACCTAGGAATCTTTGTGCCTTAATAGTAGATTGAATGTAGGATCAGTTCTTTGCCGTTGCTGTAGATTTATTCCGAAGAAATAAACAAACTTGTGTAAGTGCTCACGTGTTGATTTTTTTTTAAATATTCACAACGTTTCTCAAGCTTTCTTGTTATTTTTCTATAAAAATATTGTCCAAGCTATAGACAAAACCATACAAATCAGAGTTTCAAACTTTATATAAAATTTAGGAAAATGCATACAATTTTCATTTCAAGCTTTTTAATTTTTTTTTTTAAATTTTTGTGTTTTATATCCCTTACAATTTTAGTCTCATAAACTGCAAGTTTGAAGCGTCTAAAAACCCGCGTTGATTTTTAATATTTTAGTAGGCTATAAAGCTGCATATCTAAAAAATTGTTCTAATCTAATAATTTTTAATAAAAAGTGTAAAGTTTTCGGGTGTAATTGCTAAAGTTTGTTGAATTTGTATAATTTTTGTGCGAAGTTTGAGCTGTGGATTTATGAGATGCTTGTTACTTATGTATGTATTTCTCATTTCGTGAAATTTTATGGTATGCCAATTTTTATGGCAAATGTGTATGTATAGCGTACATCAATTCAGTAATCCAATTCATAACATTATAAAATCAATTTAATACTAAAGTTAAATTATTTACTTTTTCTCTTCCCTTTGCTAAAAAATGCCTACGACTGAATTTCGAAAACCAGCTCGAATGGTTCACTTCTTCAAAAGCGGCAAAAAATTGTGAAAAATTTTGAAGTGCAAAAAGCAAACAAACTAAACATTTGATGAACAATGCAATAATGAGGTAAATATGGAGAGAGCAATAATGAAAAAAAAATAAAATTGCAATTAACTGTAATTGCGCGTTTAATGAAATTTCAGCTCAGCCACAATAAAACGAAATGAGCGAAAATTAAAATTTGTAAAGAAAATAAAATGCAAAGTGCAAAAAATAAATATTCAAACGTGATTATAAAAACAAATTAAGAAACAACGCCAACTGAACAAAAGCACCATGCGCATGCGCTCAAATGATCTGTCAATTGAGGTATCTTTATATGTATGTAGTTAATATGCAGTAATAACACAACATAATTATATTTGCAACAACAATTAACCAAGCAAAAACAAATTTGGTTAAACAACCAATACAAAATTTTTAGTGTTTACCTCGCCCTGACCTTAAATTTGAAGTATTACTTGGCGATAGAAATTAGTTTTCTTTCTGTTTTTGTATTTGTGTTGTTTTTTTTTTTCTTTGAATACTTTTTGACCGTAAATATCGCACTTGGCACTAGTCACCTACAACAATGAAATAACCATTTTTTTATTACTTTGCTAGCGCTAACGAATTGCGTGAATTGGCAACATCGAATGTTCGCAATGCGTTTTTGTGATATTTGATGCCTTAATGCATGTTCGTACTTGTACTTGTGGGTGAGTCTATAAATACCTACTCGTAAAACATTTTAAAATAGTTATTGATTTCTGCTTCTCAGCAAATGATTGCCGTTAACATTTTAAAGTGCAATCAAGTATCGTTCACTGCGTACAATGTAATACATATTTTGCTATCACTTACCTTATTGTTGTTATTTTTCGTGTTTGTTTTTTTTTGTAATTTGCTTGTTGATTTCGGTCCAAGGTAGTCTGCAGTGCTAAACCTTTGCAAGTACTTATGTATCTACTTGTGTGGGAGTACACTGAAAGAGTAATTTGTTGGAGTTTTGCTTAAGGGAACGATTTTGGTAGTTTTGCTCGAAGAAAAGCACAGAAAAAGATATTGGATCATTAAGCTCCAAACTAAAGTAGAGCCTTTTAGGATGCTAGCTCGTGAGAGAAGCTTTTCACCACAAGATCTCGAAGACGTGCCCGAATCTCGGTATTCTTTATAGAATCGAATAAAATCGCATTTCTTTCCTCCATTATACAATTTTGATTCCAGTTACGTCCGATATAAAATGCTGCGATTTGGGTTCAGTATTTAGCATCAGTATTAGACTACTCCTGTCAACTTCCATCTGATTATAGATTACTCTTAAACTTTAAGCAAGTAAACAGACAAGCTCATAAATTTTGCCCAGAAATTCTGTTATCATGCCACCACAATTTCCGCCAAAAGTTGACGTAACTTAAAGGGCTCGCCACCCCAGAAATCGTCGATAAATCCACTTAATTACATTAGACGATCGGATAATAAAAAAGTGCATAAGGTGACTGAGGGTGGAGTCATTTCAGTCGACTAGAGATGGGCGCGGGATATCGGTACTCGTAGGGCCCACGGTACTGATTTTAAAATGGCGGGGAGAGACAAAGCAGAAATCAAAACAATAGACTGAAAAAGGAAGGCGCAGGCTATTTCATCTGCAGGCAAGGTCATGGCGTCGGTTTTTTCGGATGCCCGTTCAATAATTTTCATTGACTATCTTGGAAAACGAAAAACTATCAACGGCGAGTATAATGCGAACTTATTGCAACGTTTGAACGAAGAACTCAAGCAAAAACGGCCGCATTTGGCCAAGAAGAAAGATTAATTAATTAATGTTTGAATTGCTACCTCGTGCACCCTATTCACCAGATTAAGCTCCGTCGGATTATTTTATGTTTCCCAACTTGAAGAAGTAGCTCCGGGGTCAAAGATATTCTAACGATGAAAAAGTGATGTTGGCAGTTATTAGCTATTTTGAGGAGCAAGACAGTTCTTATTATAAAAAGGGCATCGAACTTGCTGAATCTCGGTGAGACAAGTGTTTAGAGCTGAAAGGAGATTAAAAATAAATATATATATTTTTTTTCAAATTTTTGTGTTTTCTTTGTTGGGTCGGGTACTTCTGGAACCACCCCTGTATGTAGCTAGAAAAATATCCACAAAGTCCCTTCCCTCGAATGCAGTCAGACCTTCCTGTCTAGTCTATATCAGCTTAAGTATTTTCAAATAGGTTTCGGATCATTTCAGAAAAGTTGAATCTTTACTAAAAAGGGCAAACACGCGCAAGTAGTGAGAAGTGGATAAAGGATACATTCCCGTTTAAATTAATCTCCCGTTTAGTTGACTCAAAAATAATTTAGATTTTTTTCAGTGTATAGCAATTTTAAAACTTCTTTAGGCTTTTTGCAAGGCACATGACTTGAACATTTTTGCACAAAACGCACTTTTTGACTGAATCATTACTAGCCGCAGGTTATCATCACACGCTGAATATTTATA
>NW_023458561.1:66012745-66015493 GCF_013731165.1 Rhagoletis pomonella | reverse complement strand
AAATCGCATTTCTTTCCTCCATTATACAATTTTGATTCCAGTTACGTTCGATATAAAATGCTGCGATTTCAGTTCAGTAGATAGTTAGCTTCAGTATTAGACTACTCCTGTCAACTTCCATCTGATTATAGATTACTCTTAAACTTTAAGCAAGTAAACAGACAAGCTCGTAAATTTTGCCCAGAAATTCCGTATTCTATAATTCTGTGATCGTGCCACCACAATTTCCGCCGAACGTTGACATCACTTAAAAGGCTCGCCACCCCAGAAATCGTCGATAAATCCATTTAATTATATTGGGAGGTCGGATAATAAAAAAGTGCATAAGGTGACTGAGGGTGGAGTCATTTCAGTCGACTAGAGATGGGCCATCGGAACTGATTTTAAAATGGCCGGGCGAGACAAAACAGCAATCAAAACAATGGACTGAAAAAGGAAGGCGCAGACCGTTCCATCTGCAGGCAAGGTCATGGCGTCGGTTTTTTGGGATAATTTTCATTGACTACCGTGGAGAAGGAAAAACTATCAACGGCGAGTATTATGCGAGTGAAGAAATAAAAAAAACGGCCGCATTTGGCCAAGAAGAAAGATTAATTAATTAATGTTTGAATTGCTACCTCGTGCACCCTATTCGCCAGATTAAGCTCCGTCGGATTATTTTATGTTTCCCAACTTGAAGAAATGGCTCAGGGGTCAAAAATATTCTAACGATGAAAAAAAAATGTTGGCAGTTATTAGCTATTTTGAGGAGCAAGACAGTTCTTATTACACTATGCGACAGTCAAAATCGGGATGGGATGAAACCAACGGGAAATGTTATATCGGTCAAAAACAAGCGAAACGCCGCACAGTGCCGCGACTCCATACAAATGATGGACAAAAATAGAAGGAGTGGTCAGAATTGGCTGAAACTTCACACCTAGAAGTATTATGCCCCTCTAATTTCAAAAATGAAATCGGTTTTTCTGTACCGGTTACTCATTTCGAGAAAACCGAGTTTTTCTTGCATTTTTATATGAAAATAGTCATTGTGGACATGTGTTGATATAAGTGAAAGGAGGCGTCAGAATGGGCTGAAACTTTACACCTGAAAGGACTATATCACGGAAATTTAAGAAAAAAAAAACGTTTTTCAGCATCTGTTACCATTTAATTAAAAAATTTTTTTTTTTACAATTTTATAAAAAGGTAAAATAACTCATAATCATCGTAGACATATGTTTATAAAAACCGAAATAGTATTCAGAACTTGTTGAAACTTTACACCTAAAAGGACTAACCCATGCTTATTTCAAAAATGAAATCGATTTTTCGGTACCGGGTACCCATTAAAAAAAAAAAGATTTTTTTTACATTACTATATGAAAGACAAATAAGGCATAATCATTGCTGATTGTGGTGTTTACGAAAACAGGAAGGAGTCGTCAGAATTTATTGAAACTTTACATCTGAAGTGTCTATATTACTCTAATTTTAAGAAAGTAATCGGTTTTTTTGTAACGGGTACCCATTAAAAAAACACCGAGTTTTTGCACATGATTATTTAAAAATGAAATATGGCATATCATTGTTGCTAAGTGTTCAGAAAAATAGTCTTAATAGTCAAAATTCGTCTAAACTTTACTTCCTAAATGAATACATTATGGTAATTTGAAAAATTAAGTCGGTTTTCCTTACATGTTAACCTTTAGAAAAAAAAATTCTTTTGATTTCATTTAAAATAAAGCATAATCACTGTTAAGTAAGTAAGTAATAATAGCTGTTATATGGTAATAACATATAATATGTTAATAAAAACCGAACTAGTTGTTATAATCACTCAGTTTCAGAGTCCTCAGAAGAGGAGGAAGTGATCACTGATTCAAATGATTCCATGCTTTTGTCTGCTTTGTCACTTTCAACAATGTATTCATTAAAGCTGAGATCAGAACCCTTTAAATATTTGTTTCTCTGTTTTATATTTCTTTTAAATGCAACTAATGGATCTGACGATAATATCAAACGAGTCATTAAATCCGTATTGCTTTGTACTCTTCCAGTTTTTCGAGAACGATTAAGCCGATATTTTCTTATGTTTTTGTGTGAACATTCTAAGGCTTCTTCTGATAATGAACCTGATAAAATAGGTGGAAATACAGAATAAGAAAATAAATGAAAACATAGCTTTAAAATCATTACCTATTGGTAAATCAAAGTATTTAATTACATCACGTCCACGTACTAAAACTTTATGCACTGAACTTGGCATGTTATACCAACCATAATTTCTAAGGTATAACTCTCTTGTTTCGTTCAACAAAACACTAAACTCTTGGGTTTTTATTTGTTTTCCACAAGAGAGGACTCTTAGCACCAGAGAAAAATTCATGAAATTTTAAACTCGCGTTGAGCTACATTTTCCACTAATAGTAAATCGTTGAAATTTTTGCACAGGTAATGTAATTAGTTAGGTGAACAAAATTATAAAAAGACTCAATCAAAAAAAAAATATATATAAAAAAATTGGACCTCCATGATGTGCATACATTTGTACTATCATTTTCGCAAGCTGTTTGCTGCTTAAGCAAAATAGTACTCTTTATGCAGATGAAGAGTAATAGGTATGTTATTTATTTTTATTTGCTTTTTGTTCGCCTTTCGTCTAATCATTGGTTAACATATTATTTGTAAACTGGTGTCATTGCTCTATATATATATATATATATATGTATATATATATATATGTAAATCTTCGTATACCTTTGTTTT
>NW_023458561.1:66006265-66012645 GCF_013731165.1 Rhagoletis pomonella | reverse complement strand
TGAATCATTACTAGCCGCAGGTTATCATCACACGCTGAATATTTATACATAGTTAGTAGTACTTAAACATGTATGCCTACTTCTATAAATAGCACTCATGCATGGACATATGCAAGTTCGAATAGCTACATACATACATACAATGTTTCTCGTTCGTGTGCGAATCAAATGCAGATTTATTTTAGAGTCTTATTTAAAAATATACTCACAGCAGGTGCTAAGGCATTACACCTCAGCAGCAATATAATTATGTTTGAGTATCTCCCACAGCCTAAAGCCCAACTATTAGATAAGTTTAAAATGAAATGTGCGTTGAACCAGCACGCAGTCGCCATCGTTCAGCGTGCGCCCATAGCTGTTATTAATGATGATGTTGTTTATGATGATTATAACGGCAGCAGCAGCAGTGACGGCGGTGAGACACGAATTGTTGATTATTTGCCATGCGTGTTGGTCTTTTGGATTTGCGCATGCGCGTGCTCGTGAACTGAGCAAATTACTACATATTTACAAATTCAATGTCGTTACTTTTGCTTAAGTCCCGCTCCACACTTCTCTTCGATTTAATAATAATCGTACTATATATCTACGCATGTACATAGAATCGGGTGGAAGTAAGAGCCAACGGCCAATCAACTATGGGATATTCCTGTAGACTTAACTTTTTTAAGCCTGCTTCACGCAGCATAGACTGTGAAACCCTAACCATGATTCAAAAGTTTTTGTACCGTTGGAATTGAAATGGTTAATTGGACAAATGCGATTTAGGCGGCTGGCTACTGTTTAAGCTTTGTTGGCACGCACACATAAATACATGCATACATACGTAGATACGTACATTCCGGTCTTTTGAGATACATATGTATATATGCATTAGGGTGTTCCAGAATATAAGACGAACATATTAATTCTTGAAGATAAACTTTTGCCAAATAAGTTGCACTGAGCTTAGCACCGCGTGGGGAAGTATGTAGTTAGGTACTTCTCTTCCTGATAGTTAACATTTTTGTCGCTTTCCTTATAATGTTTAATATTTCGCTGTTGGGGAGCAAGACTATGTGCACTATTGTACGATGAGTGGGAGTGCCTGAGTTTAGCACTTGGAGCATATCTGAATCCACAAACTTTTAAATGGACTTATTTTATAGTTCACAACCTCGTACAGCTTCGCGGATCTTCACAGGCAGCTGTTTTTCTCCAATAATCAGCGCTTGTAGACGATGAGCGCGGATCTGCGTTGTCTTTTTTCTCTTGTAGAACTACTTCCGCTTCCTGTAGAACCTACGATGTTCCATTTGCTTGCAACGCAGCAAGAGATCGTAAACAGATATTATTCGTTTTGGCATTTTCGGGGTCATTACTGGAATCATCTTTGCTACGCGTTGACATTTAGCGACCTGCCCTTTTGTCTAAATTCAAAATGATTAAATTTACCCACAGAATATACTCCTATCCTAGCTCTTCTGATCCTGCCTGATCGCTGACACCTGGCAATAAATCTGACCCTATGCCCATTCCTATCAATCTCACCAGCCACTGTTCGCTGAGTGGCAAGCTTACCACTGAAGGGAACACGACGATCGGCGCTTACGCTCCAGGCCTCCTAGTTCCTTTAAGGCTTGTGGGGGAAACTCACCTTAGATAAACATACATATGTTGTTATTTTTGTCGACCTTTTTAAAAACTTTTTTCGTGGTCTACATAATTGGTCCCAGGCGTGGTGGAAAAAAGGTAGACCACCCACGCAGATATCCGCTTTAACCGGGAAACGTTATTAGCTTTTGAGATCGCTTCGTATCCGAAGCACTCACTCCTGCGATTGAGCGTTATCAAGGGCGCCAGTGGGGTTTGTCCTTGTGGTCGCATCTTGATCCGGTTCTAAAAGTAAAAAGGAAAAAGTAGTATCGGTGAGATTGATACATATGTAAGGCAGCTCACAGTAGTGTTTATCATAACTTTATGACACTCACATATTGACAAACTTTGACTATTTATTTTATTATTTTTTAATTTTATTTATTTGTTTATAAAACTCAAGTTTATTCTTTTATAAAAGCCTTATGAAGCTAAGTTTCGTTCTTCGCTCAACATTAAAAAAAAATCAGCAAACTTTCGTAAAAATTTAGAGCTTTTTAATAAGATTAATAAGAATAAGATAAGAGAAATATTTTGATTATGCAGTTTTTTAGCCCATTTAATTTTAGTGCAATAAAGTGCAAGTTTGCAAAAGCAAGGACTTGCCTTGATTTTCGGCAATTTTTGTTTTTTGAAAAGACTGATTTTCTTCAATACGAAGCATGTTCCACGATTTTTTTTTTTTTATGTGGAGAAAATGTTCAACACCTTCAACAAAAAAAATAAAATAAAAATCAACGGCAAGTCCTTGATTCTTCAAATTTGCACTTTGTTATACTAAAATTTTTATGGGCTACAAAAATGTAAATATACTCAGAATCTTTCTAAGAAATCTAATTAAAATGCTCTAATTAAGAAACTTGGATTTATAAAGTTCAGAATAGACTATACTTTGTTATACGTATAGTTATAATAAGCACTATATATCTTGAAAAACTAAAATCCCTAGATTTCCAACTATTGAATGACAAGAAATTCTGTGCAATTACGGATTTGTTGTTACTGCGCATACACTGCGTATACGTACAATTTCAACAAACAAAAAAAAAACACGGAAGTGTATATTCCGCGCAAATTTGAAAAAAAAAAACCTTTTCTAGATATCAAACTCATATTTTGTCACAGGCAAAACATAACAACTATGTAAGTTTGTATCATTATTGACATACCAAAAAAAAAGCAAAGAAGTAGAGGAGGAAATAAAAATGAAACTATTCGCATTCCTTGGACCGATAAAAGTGAAACAAGGAACCCGTCTCTATCAATACTTGCACACGCATACATTCACATATATAACATACATACATATATTTGTTTTATCAATAAATTTACAACTGTTGATTGTGACAAAAGTTAATGATGCATATATGTACATACATACATATGTAGGTAGATAAAAGAAAAATTACAACAACAAAAGTGAAAGAAGCATATGTACGCTTAGGCTTCTGTGCGATATGAGGCTTGCATACATATTTTCTTGTGTATATTTTTTTTTATGTATTTACTACGTGAAAGCGACACAAATATTTCATTTCACATTGACCTTCGCCCAAATTATACAAGAAATTATATTTTAATGGTGAAAAGCTTTGTCTTTATGTATGTATAACCTCTACTAAATATCAAAAGTATGCACAAAAATTTTAATCTACCCTAAACAAGGAAGTCGTTGAGTATAATGTCACTAAAGATTAAGTTAATTTGATTGATTTGATTTGTTAGCTTTCTTACGAACGACTCTCTTTTCTGCTTAATTCAAAATCTCTGATTTCATTATAGATAATCGCACTTATTATTTGTATCAAATTAAATTCAACACAAATTAAATTTTGAAAGCTACTTAGAAACCTGAAAGCAAAGAAAACAGACACAAAAACAAAACTTGTTGCAATTTTCTTCAGCCACCAAAGATAACCAACAACGAACAACTAAAATCGCACATAAAATCGTAATAGCAACCGCACGTGACTAACCTGCCACACAGCCGGGTTTATCCGTTCACCAACTCAAACGTACTTTTATACATACATACATACATTGTATTTGAATGGTTTGTACATATAATTTTAATATTGCAAACATTATGCATGAAATTACCGGCTTCCGAACTCAGCTGACTTTAACTCTAGAAAAACATAATTAAAAAATCAGAAAACAAACATACATATGTACACACATACATACATGCTTGCAAATTATTGGCAAAAGAAAACTTCGATGGAAAGCGAGTTATTTATTATCTGCTCAATACACCACACCACACCCCATCATTTCACATTACGAGTAGCAAAGCATAAAGCATTTTCCGCCAAGAAAGTAGCATCGCCATTGAGGTTATTGTAAATATTATGGCCAAGTTGAAAGTAAAATGACAATAACTAACTATGTTTAGTTTGTAAATGAAAGCAATATGTAGCTGCAATTGTGACAGTAAAACGAATAAAAACAATGGCAATAGCAGCAGCAGCAGCAGCAGCAGCAACGTCAATGTTAGCGCTCAGTCAGCAGCAAGCGTCGATCATTAACGCAGCGACACACTCTTTAAGCGCAGACGAAATGAATTTTTTCCAATAAATATTTAGTTAGTATTGTTTTTAAATCTGAGCGAATTTTTGAAATTATGGGCACCTACTGGAGAGTGTTTACAGACTCTCAGCTTGAATTCAGAACATATATATAACTGGACGAATAGACTACGTGATTCCGCTTCTGAGTTTCGAAAAGTCTCCCGAAGCTGCAATGATCGTGGAGTTGAAAGAGAACATAACGCATATTTAGTTACACAAATGGTTTCAAAGTGGACGAAGTATTAGGAGCTGCTGCTGTATACTGCGCCGAACCAGAAATTCATAGCTCGTTTATGGTACCAATGTACCAGGTTGACCGTGCTTTGCTCGAATATATATTTTTTAAAGTTTTCAAGGATATCAAATAATGAATAGTACATATCTTGAGCGTATATGTACTGTGTAAACACAAAAAAAAAAATGCTGATTGAAATTACCGAAATAAAAATTTGTATTACATAGATGCGTGGCAACCCTGATCGAAAATATTTTCGGACCAAAGTTCTCAACAATACCTTTCATTTGATATCTATATTGCGAGGTTTAAGACAAATTGTGTAGAATTGAAAATAAGTGGCAACCTTGCACTATTATCCTAAGGGATAAAACTTTGTATATAGGGAAAGCATTGTTTAAGAATCTTCTCTTGGTACCTATGAATAGTAATAGTATACCTTTTTTCTAAACAAAAATATAAATAAATATGCGATTCAAAATAGGTGGCAACCATATTAAAAATATTTTTGAATTAGGTGTTTTTAAAATACCTTCCATTATAATATTTTAATTAATTTGTAGCTAAGTCGAAATAGGTGGCAACCTTATACGAGTCTTCTCGGAGGTAATACCCATTCAGATAACCTTAAAATGCAAAACATTATCTGTGTACAAAATTTCATCAAAATCGATACGCAGGTTTTCCATGCATTAGTATCTGTGAATATATGTGACAAATTCATTCAAGCGAATTTGACGTATCCTCAGCAGCGCTTAAAAATAAATTTTAAGGGAATTATTTTACTCTGGGGTGGTTATGCCCCTTGGTTGACAATGTTTACTTAAACAAACTGAAACTTTATGATGAAGTATTTATTTTAAAGCTACCTGGTAATTAAAATTATTATTTTGGAATGTATTCCTCTTCGTTGTCAATCAATGTTGACAGTACCTTCTCCGACAGAAGTACAAGAAAATGATGATTCCATACCATTATTCCTAAAAATGGCACTGAAAGTGACTATTCCGTGCACTTACAAAAGTATACCTTATGATTTTTTTTGTCCCTCAGTGAATGACCAACTTGAGGAGAGAATATGCAATGTATGTGGTAAGTACTTTGCATCAAAGAAGGCAATAAGCATTCACAAAAAGCTTCACTTGATCTTTTCTGAGCCTCAGCGTCGAAGAGCAAAGAGGATAATTTCACGACGCGGTCGAGAGCTCATATGTGTCAAAACAGGCGAAAACTCCCATACGTAATATATGGACAGCCCCTAAGAGCCTACAGTTTTCATATTTTAAATTTTCAATAAATTAATAATTTTTTTTTACATTCGTCAATCAAATGACACACTGTTAGCCGGCCTTTTCAGCTACCACCATAAACAAGTTAAGCGATGCCAATACCAAACGTCAAGCGTCGATATGAAGCTGCTGAGCTAAACTACTTTGCTATGATAGACTGGTTGACTGCTATTAGTATTGCCAGCGCTGCTGCTACCTCTGCTAACGCCTCTGCTAACTATCCGGCAAGTTGGCAGATTGCCATTATGGCTAGCTAGCTTGGCTGGCTGGCTCACTGCTTGCCTGCCTGGTTAACTCAATGACTGCCGTGCTTTTGGCCGGCTTGATTGACTGCGGCAGAGGCTGGCAGCGACGTTACGGCTGGCGTTGCTGGCTGCCTTTGCTAGCTGCTTGTGCGGTGGTTGTTGGTGCTGCTGTTGCTTGGGATATGTGCGCGCACCATTTTTGCGCTTCCAACTACTATATCAGCTGAAGTCAGCTGCAGATTGTGTTTATTTACGCTCGAACACCGAACGTGGTAGCAACGCGAAAAAGAAGAAATAACCGCAGCAAAAGTACAAATTGAAAATAAACAAATTTAAAAATTAAAAATCTAATAAAATACTAACTCAATTAAAAGTGCCTGCAAAAAGTGATTACCTACACCTATAC
>NW_023458561.1:65999138-66006165 GCF_013731165.1 Rhagoletis pomonella | reverse complement strand
GTATAGGTGTAGGTAATCACTTTTTGCAGGCACTTTTAATTGAGTTACTATTTTATTAAATAGATTTTTAATTTTTAAATTTGTTTATTTTCAATTTGTACTTTTGCTGCGGTTTATTCTTCTTTTTCACGTTGCTACCACGTTCGGTGTTCGAGCGTAAATAAACACAATCTGCAGCTGACTTCAGCTGATATAGTAGTTGGAAGCGCAAAAATGGTGCGCGCACATATCCCAAGCAACAGCAGCACCAACAACCACCGCACAAGCAGCCAGCCAGCAACGCCAGCCGTAACGTCGCTGCCAGCCTCTGCCGCTGGCAATCAAGCCGGCCATAAGCATAGCAGTCATTGAGTTAACCAGGCAGGCAAGCAGTGAGCCAGCCAGCCAAGCTAGCTAGCCATAATGGCAATCTGCCAACTTGCCGGATAGTTAGCAGAGGTGTCCGCAGAGGTAGCAGCAGCGCTGGCAATACTAATAGCAGTCAACCAGTCTATAATAGCAAAATATTTTAGCTCAGCAGCTTCATATCGACGCTTGACGTTTGGTATTGGCGTCGCTTAACTTGTTTATGGTGGTAGCTGAAAAGGCCGGCTAACAGTGTGTCATTTGATTGACGAATGCAAAAAATGTAGTCTTATGGTTTTATTGAAAATTTGAAATATGAAAAGTGTAGGCTCTTAGGGGCTGTCCATATATTACGTAAGGGAGTTTTCGCCTGTTTTGAATAGTGTTTTTGTAAGTGCACGGAATAGTCACTTTCAGTGCCATTCTTAGGAATAATGATATGGAATGATCATTTTCTTGTACCTCTGTCGGAGAAGGTACTGTCAACATTGATTGACAACGAAGAGGAATACATTCTAAAATAATAATTTTAATTACCAGGTAGCTTTAAAATAAATACTTCATCATAAAGTTTCAGTTTGTTTAAGTAAACATTGTCAACCAAGGGGCATAACCACCCCAGAGTAAAATAATCCCCTTAAAATTTATTTTCAAGCGCTGCTGAGGATACCTACGTCAAAATCGCTTGAATGTATTTGTCACATATATTCACAGATACTAATACATGGAAAACCTGCGCATCGATTTTGATGAAATTTTGCACACATACAATGTTTTGCATTTTAAAGTTATCTGAATGGGTATTATCTCCGAAAGGACTCGTATAAAGTTGCCACCTATTCGAAATCAGCTACCAATTAAATAAAACATCATAATGTGGTTATCAAATGGAAGGTATTTTAAAAACACCTAATTAAAAAATATTTTTAATATGGTTGCCACCTATTTTGAATCGCATATTTATTTATTTTTTTATTTAGAAAGAAAATGTAAAATATATAATGCTCTCCTTATATACAAAGTGCTATCTTATTTTCGATTCGACACAATTTATCTTAAACTTAGCAATATGGATATCAAATGAAAGGTATTGTTGAGAACTTTGGTCCGAAAAGATTTTCGATCAGGGTTGCCACGTTTCTATGTAACACAAATTTTTATTTCGTTAATTTCAATCAGTATTTTTTTTGTGTGCATATACCCTCAAGATTCATTCCAGCGTATTTCCAAATAGGGTGGCCATCTAAAGTTTAAAGTAAGAAATTTACTTTCTTAATCGATATCGAAATCTAAATACATGGGGCGTGGGGTGTGGGGTGGTGTATTATTTATTTCCAAAATATTTTTTTAACGCTATCCAAATAACCAGTATTTGATATCCAAACCTTGAAAACTTTAAAAAATATATGGACTTCGAGCAAAGCTCGGTCAACCTGATACTTCGGTACCTTAAACCAGCTATGAATTTCTGATTCGGCGCAGTATACAGCAGCTAGCTCCTAATACTTCGTCCAGTTTGAAACCATTTGTGTTAGTATGCGTTATTTTCCCTTTCAACTCCACAATAATTGCAGCTTGGGGAGACTTTCCGAAACTCAGAAGCGGAATCAAGTGGTATATTCGTCCACTTATGGATGACGCTCAACTACTGTGACCATATGTTCTGAATTCAAGCTGAGAGTCTGTAAACACTCTCCAGTAGGTGCCCATAATTTCAAAAATTCGCTCAGATTTAAAAACAATACTAACTAAATATTTATTGAAAAAAATTAATTTCGTCTGCGCTTAAAGAGACTGTTGCTGCGTTAATGATCGACGCTTGCTGCTGACTGAGCGCTAACATTGACGTTGCTGCTGCTGCTGCTGCTGCTGCTGCTATTGCCATTGTTTTTATTCGTTTTACTGTCTCAATTGCAGCTACACATATTGCTTTCATTTACAAACTAAACATAGTTAGTTATTGTCATTTTACTTTCAACTTGGCCATAATATATTTACAATAACCTCAATGGCGATGCTACTTTCTTGGCGGAAAATGCTTTATGCTTTGCTACTCGCAATGTGAAATGATGGGGTGTGGTGCGGTGTCTTGAGCAGATAATAAATAACTCGCTTTCCATCGAAGTTTTCTTTTGCCAATAATTTGCAAGCATGTATGTGTGTACATATGTATGTTTGTTTTCTGATTTTTTATATATTTTCTAGAGTTAAAGTCTCAGCTGAGTTCGGAAGCCGGTAATTTCATGCATAATGTTTGCAATATTAAAATTATATGTACAAACCATTCAAATACAATGTATGTATGTATGTATGTATGTATAAAAGTACGTTTGAGTTGGTGAACGGATAAACCCGGCTGTGTGGCAGGTTAGTCACGTGCTGTTGCTATTACGATTTTTATGTGCGATTTTAGTTGTTCGTTGTTGGTTATCTTTGTTGGCTGAAGAAAATTGCAACAAGTTTGTGCTTGTGTCTGTTTTCTTTGCTTTCAGGTTTTTAAGTAGCTTTCAAAATTTAATTTGTGTTGAATTTAATTTGATACAAATAATAAGTGCGATTATCTATAATGAAATCAGAGATTTTGAATTAAGCAGAAAAGAGAGTCGTTCGCTGATTGTGCTTAAGAAAGCTAACAAATCAATTCAATCAAATTAACTTAATCTCTAGTGACATTATACTCAACGACTTCCTTGTTTAGGGTAGATTAAAATTTGTGTGCATACTTGTAACATTTTAGTAAAGACAAAGCTTTTCTCCATTAAGATATAATTTCTTGTATAATTTGGGCGAAGGTCAATGTGAAATGAAATATTTGTGTACCCGTGGTAGGTCGCTTTCACGTAGTAAATACATAAAAAAATATACAGAAGAAAATATGTATGTATGTAAGCCTCATATCGCACAGAAGCCTAAGCGTATGCTTCTTTCACTTTTGTTGTTGCAATTTTTTTTTTTACCTACCTACATATGTATGTACATATATGCATCATTAACTTTTGTCACAATCAACAGTTGTAAATTTATTGATAAAACAAATATATGTATGTATGTTATATATGTGAATGTATGTAAGTATGTGCGAGTATTGATAGAGACTCCAAGGAATGCGAATAGTTTCATTTTTATTTCCTCCTCTACTTCATTTATTTTTTTTTGGTATGTCAATGATGGTAGAAGTTTACATAGTTGTTATGTTTTGCCTGTGACAAAATATGTGTTTGATATCTACAAAAAGTTTTTTCAAATTTGTGCGAAATATATCTACACTTCCTTGTTTTTTTGTTTCTTTGCTGAAATGGTTCGTATACGCAGTGTATGCGCAGTAGGGTGGTCCAAAAATGCACGTAAAGAAGTAAAGTCGGAATTTTTGTGCTCTCACCCCCTAGGAGAGAAAAAGATATACCCCTACCTTTATACCTTTCATGAGCATGAAATGGTATTATAACTTTGGACCGATGTTTGTAAGTACCAGAACAAAAAGAGATAGACCCATTAAAATGTATTCTTATATGATCAGAACGTCGAGCTGAGTTGATTTAGCCATGTCCGTCTGTCTGTCTGTCTGTCTGTCCGTCTGTCTGTCTGTTTGTATGCAATCTAGTCTCTCAGTTTTCGAGATATCCGGATCAAATTTGGTAGATGGGTGTATTTTTATAATGTATTAATCATTTGTCGGAACCGGAAGAATCGGACCACTATAACATATAGCTCCCATACAACTGATTGTTCAGATATAAGATTTTTCATTATAACTTCTCCATTTATGCAGCTACGAACATGAAATTCCGCACTGTTTTCAATAATTATCAACAGAAAACTTACAGTGAAAATTAAAAAGATCGGGTAACTATAACCTATAGCTCCCATACAACTGATTGTTCAGATATAAAACTTTTCGTTATAACTTCTCCATTTATGCAGCTAGGAACATGAAATTCCGCACTGTTTTCAATAATTATCAACAGAAAACTTACAGTGAAAATTAAAGAGATCGGGTAACTATAACCTATAGCTCCCATACAACTGATTGTTCAGATATGAGATTTTTCGTTATAATTCATCCATTTATGTAGCTAGGACCATGCAATTTCGCGCTGTTTTCACTCATTATCAACAGAAGACTTACAGCGAAAATAACAAAGATCGGGTCACTATAATCTGCAGCCCCCATACAACTGATTGTTCAGATATGAGGTCTTTTATCATAACTCCTCCATTTATGCAGCTAGGAACATAAAATTTCGCACCATTTTCACTCATTATTAACAGAATACTTACAGTGAAAATAACAAGGATCGGATGATTACAACATATATCTTCCATACATCTGATTGTTAAGATATGGGATTTTACTGTAAAACTTCTTCATTTGAACAGCTAAAACCCATAAATTTCGTAAGATATTTTATAAATAATAATACAAAGTCTACTGAGAAAATCGTCAAAATCTATGTTGTATAAGCTTTATCTCCTATAGCACTGATTGTTCAGATACCAGTTTTTGCCATATATCTCCTTTATGTAGGAAACTAAACCCAATAAATTGTGTTACCGGTTTACATACCGATCACATAGCAGTGGAAATCACTTAGATTGGTGCCATATGAAGTATATCTTCCATACCTCTGATTGTTTAGATGCGATTTTTTATATAAGTATGGATCTCCTCTATCGATGTATGCAGATGTATTCAAAAGCAGTAATCTGTCAAACTAAAATTTACAGATGTTCATGAAAGGTATGAAGCCTTCGGCATAGCCGAAGTTAGCGCTGCTCTTACTTGTTTTATTTTGAAATCAAAAAATATTTAGAGGTCGCTTAAAGCGCTCAAAGTTTTCCATGTATTTTATATGAGAAAAAAACAACTTTTCGTAAAAATTTTATAGAATTCTTGAAAATCAATATTTTTCCACCGGAAAACTCTCTTTCTCTTTAGTAGTTTCCCAATAATAATATCCAATTATTTGTATAGTAGAAAATGCCAGAAAATGCAATGGGGGATAAATAAAAAATCTTTAGTATTAGCATATTGTTTTTGGAAGTCTCCTCAAGAGAACTAGAGTTCCGATTGAAAAATATTGATTTTCAAGAATTCTATACCATTTCTACGAAAAGTTGTTTTTCCCCTGTAAAATGCATTCTGTGGGCAAATTCAGTCATTTTGAATTTAGGTCGGTAATTGCCAACGCGTAGAAAAGGAGATTCCAGTAATGACACCTAGAATGCCAAAGCGAATGGTATCTGTTTCCAATCTCTTGCTGTGATTATAAAAAATTTGAACATCGTAGGAATATACGCGAAAATAATAAAGAAGGCAGGATCCTTGGTTCTACAGGAAGCGGAAGTAGTTCTACAAATGTAACAAGACAACGCAGATCCGCGCTCATCATCTACAAGCGCTGATTATTAGAGAAAGTCAGTTGCCTGTGACGATCCGCCTATTGCAATCTGCGAAGCTGTAGGAGGTTTTAATCTATAAAATAAGTTCATCTAAAAGTTGGTGGATTCAGATATGCTCCAAGTGCTAAACTCAGGTATTTTCACTCATCGCACAATAGTGCAGATAGTACACAACGAAATCCCTAACATTATAAGGAGAGCGACAAAAATGTTAACTATCAGGAAGAGCAGTACTAAACTACATACTTCCCCACGCAGTCCTGAGCTCAGTATAACTTCTTAAGGAATATTTAGTTTATCTACATTCGAGTTTCGAAAAATATGTTCTGCAACATCTTAATGCATATATGGATACATACATATGTATGTATGTAGATATGTATGTCTAAAGCACTGAAAAATTAACAAAATTATATAATGGCAATGTACTTGCAAACATCTCAAAAGACTAGAATGAACTTATCTACATATGTATATATGTATTTATGTGTGCGTGCCAACAAAGCTTAAACAGTAGCCAGCCGGCTAAATCGCATTTGTCCAATTAACCATTTCAATTCCAACGGTACAAAAACTTTTGAATCATGGTTGGGGTTTCACAGCCTATGCTGCGCGAAGCGGGCTTAAAAAAGTTAAGTCTACAGGAATATCTCATAGTTGATTGGCTGTTGGCTCTTACTTCCACCCGATTCTATGTACATACGTAGATATATAGTACGATTATTATTAGCCCGTAGAGAAGTGTGGAGCGGGACTTGAAGCAAAAGTAACGACATTGAAATTGTAAATATGTAGTAATTTGCTCAGTTCACGAGCACGCGCATGCGCAAATCCTAAAGACCAACACGCATGGCAAATAATCAACAATTCGTGTCTCACCGCCGTCACTGCTGCTGCTGCCGTTATAATCATCATAAACAACATCATCATTAATAACAGCTATGGGCGCACGCTGAACGATGGCGACTGCGTGCTGGTTCAACGCACATTTCATTTTAAACTTATCTAATAGTTGGGGGAGATACTCAAACATAATTATATTGCTGCTGAGGTGTAATGCCTTAGCACCTGCTGTGAGTGAGTATATTTTTAAATAAGACTCTAAAATAAATCTGCATTTAATTCGCATACGAACGAGAAACATTGTATGTATGTATGTAGCTATTCGAACTTGCATATGTCCATGCATGAGTGCTATTTATAGAAGTAGGCATACATGTTTAAGTACTACTAACTATAAATATTCAGCGTGTGATGATAACCTGCGGCTAGTAATGATTCA
>NW_023458561.1:65993209-65999038 GCF_013731165.1 Rhagoletis pomonella | reverse complement strand
GAGGAGTTCAGTGCCGTATACGGACAATATTTCCATGAAAAGGATGATGAAAACGATGATGAAAACTATGAAGAGAGCGATGATGATGAAGACGAAGTATGTGTATCTCAGGCAGAAGATGATACCGAACAAACTTTTGTTAAGATGGACCTGTATGTTGTTGATGTAAAGGAGGAGGAGCTGGTAAAAAAATACATAAACTACTCAGCATTATTATTTTTGGCCCAAAATACGTTTTTCTAGTGTATAATCATGTCTTTATAGCTTATAATTCAATGTATTTTGTTCATTACCAATAAATTATATTTTGTCGTATTTTTACTCTTCTTTCTCTACATTTTTAGTACACTTCTAAGCAAGTTAGGATTTTCTGCTTTTCACCACGTGAAAAAGCATCTCATCTTCCATCCGAATCAACCAAAAAGTGAAAATTGATTTTTTGACACCTAAGCCCCCTTTCCGTAGACCAGGTCACATATACTGTATTTTCCAAATCCAGTTTTAAGTTTTTTCACAACATTTTTTTTTTTTTAACAACAGGCTGATTCTATTTCAATTGATGCAGGGTGAATCGGTTCAAAATTCGAAATCAAGTTTAATACGATTTTTCATGTTTTTCAGTGCAAATAAAGAGACACATATTTTTTTGTTTTGCGAAAAAATATTTCGCTGATTTAGGAGCATCTGAAAATTTTAGAGCAAAGTGTGGTTTTAGAGAAAATCGGCTGACAATATTTTTTCAAATCTTTACAGTTTCTTCAAAAATTACAATTTTTCAATTTGGTTTTTTGATTGTAGAAGTGTTTTTGATGCTCTATATTTGCGTATTTGAGAATTTTAAAAACTTTTAAAATCTATAAAAGGGCGGCCATTTTTGGAAAAATCAAAAGACTAAATTTTCTTAAATACATCAATTTTATTTTCTTGAAAATTTGTTTGTTGTTACTAGATAAAAAGGAGACGTTTTTCCAATAGGTTTGATGCCCGCAAAACGCCTCGAAACTCGTAAGAATTTTTTTTCTGAAAATAAGAAGACTCAGTATTTTGGGTAATGTACCGCGTACTGTAGTATTTTTGATGGACTTTCTTTACAAGTTTAAAAATTTTAAAAACTTTGAAAATTAATAGTAGCTGCCAGACCATATGCACTGACCAGTAGAATATACTACATACATATGTACATACATGGGCGTAGCCAGGTAGGGGCAGGGGGGTGCTCGAGCCCCCCCTCTAACTTTCAAATTTTCCTTATATATATATAAAATAGTACTCTGAAATGCCAGCTTAATAGGGTCGAGCCCCCCCTAAATTTCATTCTGGCTACGCCGATGTGTACATACAATGAAACTTGCCTGCGTTATCATTGGATATTTGATTCTTACGTATCGCCGTCTAATCCAAAGCCATATTCTTTTCTACTGAAAAATGTTGCATGCGCAGTGGTGACCTCTACGCACAAATGCTAAGGAGAGGGTAATGATAAGGCACCATTTTTTGTATAAAAAAAACGCCATAAATTTTCAAATTAGGGGCAACATTTGTTAGTAATAATTGCTACTTTGTTTTAGTTATTTTTTATTTACAGCTATGTACTTTCTACTATGTACATATAAAGATTTTTTTCTAGGGTCAAAGTATATTTTTCATTGTAGTAACATTAATCAGTTAGAATGAGTTCTTTTTTTATATAAACAAACACTGTTTTGAAAATAATGCCGAGTGAATTCAATGATTTTACAGCTGACGAAATCACCATACAAATTAACTGAATGAAACATATTTTCTCGCGCCCTCTATGTGTAGTAGATAGAGGTTGCAACAACACAATCACAGTTTTGGTACCAGTGTATTTTGTAGCGCCATCGGTTTGGAACGAAAAATGACCACCGGAATCGGGAGCAAACAAATTCGCTAAGATACAACAATTTGTGGACCACTGCAGTAGCTTTTAATCACTTTCCTCCAGCAGGTGCCGCAGAGAACGACGGGCTTGAACCGAAACACAATTGTCAGTTTTCAAACCTCTATTTCATGCACAGTTTGGGTACCACTGTATTTTCCAGTTCGCTGTAAATTTTCTGGGTTGCAAATTCGCAGGGTGCACTTGATGATTAAAATTTTTAGTATACCGTTGTTCCGAACATTTTTCTGTAGTTTTTGCAGTAAATTGTAAATTGATAATTTTGATCATTGCAAATTGTATTGGTTTTATAGCCCATTACATTTAAGTAATGAATAACTGTTACCCCGGTTTTTTGAGAAATAAAAGGGTGCTGCGTGCCAAATGAACTTTTCTCTCAAAGTTTACACTACTGGCAAATGTAAATAAGGATTAAAATTTAAAAACTAATTAATACAACTAAAGTAAAATCTGAGAAAAATTAACAATAAAATACTTTTTTTCGCAAAATCTATAAAGGAACCTTTTATTTCTCAAAAAAAAACCTGGGTAACAGTTATTTGTCGCCACGTAGTAGTTAAAAGCCCGGGAGTTAACTGCCGTTGATCCGGATTACGTCCGAGTTGATCCGGATCAACGCTGCCGTCTGTTTAAGCTTTTAGTGTTTTACCAAGCTTATCCTCCGATTTGTGGCGGTGATTATTTTTTTATGAGAAGCTGTTTTTTCATGGCAGAAATACACTCGGCGGTTTGCCATTGCATGCCGAGGGGCGACCTTTTTTCTATATTTTTGCGATGTTCCTTTGACCAGGGCTTGAACCCAGGCCCTGCGGAGTGCGCACTGTTAACTACTACACCACTGCAGCCGCGACATTGCCTACTTGGGAGAATAATTCCATGAACTTTGAATTTGAATAACTTTTTCTGCTTTAGGGTTTTCTAAATTGGATTTTCAGAACAAATATTTAGAAGGTAATTCAAGAGCGAATCCACACAAGATGGTAGGAGTAACAAATTTACAAAAATTAAATATCCGTAAAACTGCAAACATAAGAAAATACGTACATGCATATTACGGCTGATGAGTAGACCCGGGTAATGGGCTACCCGGTTGATAATGCTCAACACTTTCGTCTCGCCTATTTTTACGATAAACATTACGTAACATACGTACAAATTTTCAGATTTAAGCGAATTATTGTAACCTTCAAAGTTTAGCTTGACCGGGCTAATATATTTACCTTATAAAGTACCGATCTTCATGATTTTTTTAGTATTTTGGATGTCTTCAAATACGCAATAATGTAATATATCAGCCTATTTTATTTCCATATCGTAGCTGACATCAATATCCAATTTGTGCAACCATGAAGATATATAAATTCTTAATAAAGTTGCGCATATTTATTGAATACTTCTTTCTCCTATGGTTCAGGAATAAATCAGACAGATGCATTGCATTAATGCATTTAAGAAGGCGGTTTTAGCTGCCTAAAAGAAAGAGTTTTAAGACAAACGCTCATACTGATATTAATGACACCATTATTAATGCTCGAGACTTCGGTATAGTTATACCTACATAAGTACCTATCCTCCTTAAATTGATCCCTAGTAAGTGCGAAGGTTTTTGAAATGAACGCAGCTCCTCTGCAACGATCGGCACCTCACTCTAATTGACCATGTCTTAGCGATCATTCGCATATGTAAAACTTAAATATATTTATACATACTTACATATGCATACATACATATGTATAGTAAATACAGAGGTGTCGGTCAATTAGAAAAGATAACTTTGAATATTCTAGTAACGATAATTTTTTACGAGTACTTTATGTAAAAGAGTCAGATGTATTCCCCAAAATTTATGTGTGCATATTTGTTGTTAATGGCAGAAATAAGGAAATGATTATTCTTAAATTAGCTTCAGACTATCAAATTCAAGTACAGATCAACATACAGCCATAAGTAGGAATCATATGGCAATTAAACATTTATATCTGAGTGAATACAATCGGTACATTTCTATGCGTAAATAGTACTTATTTACCAGCATGTGGAGTGAGATTGTTGTGCTGTTGTGTATTCCCGCGTGCGTTCACGTGCGCATGATATTGTTAATTATTTTATATTGCCACTATTAAATTATGCATGCTAATACATACATATGTACACTTGTGGTCAGCTGATTAAGTCCAGGGGCATTTCGACTAGTTTTGGCAATTTTTCTTTTGTTTATTTAACTTGTATGCCAACAGCAGCATACCCGGGCATTTTGGGTGGGAAATGGCATTGTGTTGTGACGAAAATGCGAATATTTAACACATTTATTTTAAACCGCCTAAGTCTTTATTGTTATTTTCTAAAAAATATGTTTATTTTAAGTATTTAAAACAAGATTTGATAAATATGTTATTTTACTGTATAAATAATGATTATCTCAGACCACACTTTATAATCGTGGATTTTAAATGTATATGCGAAAAGGATTGTTTAGGTACAAAACTTGTATAATTATGTGAGAAAGCGGTTTTTCAAGTACATAGACTCAAATAGTTAATTCTTGTTATGTTTCTTGTTTCATCATGTAGATCAACGCTTCACAAACCTGAAGAACCCAAAGAAGTTCGCAAAGAAGTACTTATACTCTGATATTACTTGAATTTACATACGTAGTACGAACTTGGAGTCTGAAGAGATATGGGTTTTTATTACCAAGTTTTTTCCCAACGAAACAAAATTTACAAAAGTTAAAATGGAAGATGGTAAATGATTCACTCCTTGACAACTAAGTGCACCTGATCCTTAGGAACAGCAAGAATACATTCGCCAGAGGTTAGAAGATTTAGGCGAGGAAAATAGTGCAGCGAGCCTTTGGTAACTGAAGAGATTGTGGACGATAACGAATATGATGTAACTCCGAGATGACTCCGATATAGAATAAATCCAGTTACAAAAATACGACCCGGAAGACAAAACTATTCTGACAAACGTGGAACAACTTGGTCTGCTGTAGCATCACAAACTGCCAACTTCGAACCCACAACATACTTAGGTCTGCAAACAATGGACCAGCTCGAGCCGTGTTTTTATGAATTTTATTTTTGTATAAATTAAAAAGTGTTGTGTTATGGATCCCTTTTGTTAATATATGGTTCGTAGTTGGACTTTTAAAGCAAATCCTTTATTTCTCATTTGTAAATCCCGTAATTTTGGAACAAATTATGCATTTGTCGCGTATGCTTGGAAAAAATCTGCCACTACTAATTTGCATGCGTTTTCCCATACATATCCGGGTATGCAGCGGTTGATGTAAGGGGTCTTATCTCTGGTCAAGGTGGTCCAATCCCACTCAGACTTGGGAATCTGGTGTAGAATACTTTTGTTGATATCATGAGATTTCAAGTTAATCCGATGTATAGTTTCCAAGATGTAGCAATTTTAAAACGCAAAACATACAACGGTATGTTGCTGTTGATATAGAGGTTGTTGTTTATTTTTTTATAAAGTTTTAGTACTTTACCTACCCAGCGCCAAACTTCGTACAAAAATTATGAAAATTCAACAAACTTTAACATTTGCACCCAAAACTTTTTAACTTTTTATTTAGAATTTATACAAAAATTTTGGGTATGCAGTTTTGTAGTTCATTAAATTCTAGTAAGTGCAAATTTCAAGACGCTAGAAAATCGCGTTGATTATTAATAATTTTGCTGGTGATGCTAGGCATTTTCTCCCATAAAAACGAAATTGTCGAGCATATTTTATATGGAAGAAAATGCACAACACCGTCAGCCAAAAAAAAAATTAAAAATCAACGGGATTTTCTAGCGTCTTAAAGTTTCCATTTTAAGTATATAAATTTAATGGGCTAAAAAACTACATACCTAAAAATTCCAGATAAAAAGTTTAAAATTGTTGGGTGCAAA
>NW_023458561.1:65980726-65993109 GCF_013731165.1 Rhagoletis pomonella | reverse complement strand
TTTGCACCCAACAATTTTAAACTTTTTATCTGGAATTTTTAGGTATGCAGTTTTTAGCCCATTAAATTTATATACTTATAATGGAAACTTTAAGACGCTAGAAAATCCCGTTGATTTTTAATATTTTTTTTTGGCTGACTGTGTTGTGCATTTTCTTCCATATAAAATGTGCTCGACAATTTCGTTTTTATGGAAGGAAATGCCTATCACTACCAGTAAAATTATTAATAATCAACGCGATTTTCTAGCGTCTTGAAATTTGCACTTTAATCTACTAGAATTTAATGAGCTACAAAACTGCATACCCAAAATTTTTCTATAAATTCTAAATAAAAAGTTAAAAAGTTTTGGGTGCAAATGTAAAGTTTGTTGAATTTTCATATTTTTGTACGAAGTTTGGCGCTGGGTAGGTAAAGTACTTAAACTTTATAAAAAAAAAAATAAACATTAACCCTTATCTCAACAGCAACATAACGGGGTATGTTTTGCGTTTTAAAATTGCTACATCTTGGAAACTATACATCGGATTAACTTGAAATCTCATGATATCAACAAAAGTATTCTACACCAGATTCCCAAGTCTGAGTGGGATTGGGTCACCTTGACCAGATATATGACCCCTTACATCAACAGCTGCATACCCGGATATGTATGGGAAAACGTATGCAAATTAGTAGTGGCAGATTTTTTTCCCGGCATACGCGACAAATGCATAATTTGTCCCACAACTACGGGATTTACAAATGAGAAATAAAGGATTTGCTTTAAAAGTCCAACTACGAGCCATATATTAACAAAAGTGATCCATTTCAACGAAATAATGCTCAGATTAGTTATAACACAACACTTTTTTATTTATACAAAAATAAAATTCATAAAAACACGGCACGAGCTGGTCCATTGTTTGCAGACCTAAGTATGTTGTGGGTTCGAAGTTGGCAGTTTGTGATGCTACAGCAGACCAAGTTGTTCCATATTTGTCAGAATAGTTTCGCCGGTTTCACCTGATATTTAGTCCCTTTCTCATCTTGTACTTTTGTCTTCCGGGTCGTATTCTTGTAATTGGATTTATTCTATATCGGAGTCATTTGGAGTTACATCATATTCGTTATCGTCCACAATCTCTTCAGATACCAAAGGCCCGCTGTCACTATTTTCCTCGCCTTAATCTTCTTGCTGTTCCTAAGCATCAGGTGCACTTAGTTGTCATGGAGTGAGTCATTCATAGGGTTCGAAATTTCAGACTTTGGTATCGATACTGAGTACTCATTCTGGCATCGAGCTCATGGTATCGATACTCTAAAAGTATCAGTGAAAAAGTATCGATACTACTCAGTATCGGACTCATTAAAATACGTTTCTTGGGATACTAAAATTATTTTGTTCTTCAATCGTATATCTAGTTATTTCCTGAAATTAAAACAATAGACATTTAAAATATTTGATTTTTATTTCATTGCAGAACTTACTTCCACGTTAGAAGTAATTTAAACGTTAAATGTACATACATAAATACACACATATTTACTTTCACGAATTTTAAATTTTATTAAGAATTTTTCGGAAACTTTGTGGGTATGCATTTTTGTAGCCTATTCAATTTTGTTTAATATTGTGCAAGTTTTAATTAAAAGTCAACGGTAGTAGGCTACACGGAAAGTTGTATTGGTTACAAAACTGCATACCCTAAAAGTTTCTAAAAATTCTGTATTTTCGTGAACTTTAAAGTAAAGTTTATAGTAAAGTTTTATGGCCTTATTCATAAAAAATAAAAAAGGTTTGTAAAAAGGAAAAATGTATGAAAGTGTCATTTTATTTAAGCTCTTGAAGCCTACTTTATTTTTTATGAATAAGGCTATTAAACTGTAACTTATTTGGTTTATGTTATGTAACAGACTACACGCAATTTCAGTTTATTTTAAGTGATGGACAAAATTGAATGATAGTAATCCATATAAGCAAAGAAAAATGAGGTTGCCAATGGAAGACAAAATTTAAAAAGTGTGTTTTTTAAAAAGTATACGATACTACGAGTACTTTGGAAAGTATCGAGTAAAATCACCAAATAAGGTATCGAGTATTAAAGTACTCCTTTTTATACCCTCAGTATCGATACTTACTCAATATCGATAGTATCGTTCGAACCCTAGTCATTCACCATCTTCCATTTTTACTTTTGTAAATTTGGTTTCGTTGGGAAAAAACTTGGTAATAAAAATCCATATCTCTTCATTCTCCAAGTTCGTACTACGTATGTAAATTCAAGTAATATCAGAGTATAAGTACTTCTTTGCAGACTTCTTTGGGTTCTTCAGGTTTGTGAAAGCGTTGAACTACCTGATGTAACAAGAAACATCACAAGAATTAACTATTTGAGTCTATGGACTTGAAAAACCCTTTTCTCGCATAATTATACAAGTTTTGTTCCTAAACAATCCTTTTCGCATATACATTTAAAACCCACGATTATAAAGTGTGGTCTGAGATAATCATTATTTATACAGTAAAATAACATATTTATCAAATCTTGTTTTAAATACTTAAAATAAACATATTTTTTATAAAATAACAATAAAGACTTAGGCGGTTTAAAATAAATGTGTTAAATATTCGCATTTTCGTCACAACACAATGCCATTTCCCACACAAAATGCCCGGGTATGCTGCTGTTGGCATACAAGTTAAATAAACAAAAGAAAAATTGCCAAAACTAGTCGAAATGCCCCTGGACTTAATCAGCTGACCACAAGTGTATGTACATATGTATTAGTATGCATAATTTAATAGTGGCAATATAAAATAATTAACAATATCATGCGCACGTGAACGCACGTGGGAATACACAACAGCACAACAATCTCACTCCACATGCTGGTAAATAAGTACTATTTACGCATAGAAATGTACCGATTGTATTCACTAAGATATATGTAAATGTTTAATTGCCATATGATTCCTACTTATGGCTGTATGTTGATCTGTACTTGAATTTGATAGTCTGAAGCTAATTTAAGAATAATCATTTCCTTATTTCTGCTATTAACAACAAATATGCTCACATTAATTTTTGGGGAATACATCGGACTCTTTTACATAAAGTACTCGTAACAAATTATCGTACTAGAATTTTCAAAGTTATCTTTTCTAATTGACCGACCCTCTGTTATAATTATACATATGTATATATATTTAAGTTTTACTTATGCGAATGATCGCTAAGACATGGTAAATTTGAGTGAGGTGCCGATCATTGCAGAGGAGCAACGCTCATTTCAAAAACTTTCGCAGTTACTTGGGCATGGGCGTAGCCAGGTAGGGGCAGGGGGTGCATTCTGGCTACGCCGATGTACTTGGGATCAATTTAATAACGATGGGTTCTTATGTAGATATAGAAGTCTCGAGCATTAATAATGGTGTCATTAATATCAGTATGAGCGTTTGTTTTGAAACTCTTTCTTTTAGGCACCTAAAACCGCCTTCCTAAATGCATTAATGCAATGCATCAGTCTCATTTATTCCTGAACCATAGGAGAAAAAAGTATTCAATAAATATGCGCAAATTTATTAAGAATTCGTATGTGTTTCTTCATTGTTGCACATATTGGATATTGATGTCAGCTACGATCTCGAAATAAAATAGACTGATACATTACATTATTGCGTTTTGAAAGACGGCCAAAAAACTAAGAAAATCATCAAGATCGGTACTTTATAAGGTAAATATATTAGCCCGGTTAAGTTAGACTTTGAAGGTTACAATAATTCGCATAAAGCTGAAAATTTGTACGTATAGTAAAAATAGGCGAGACGAAAGTGTTGAGCATTATTAACCGGGTAGCTCATTACCCGGGTCTACTCATCAGCCCTAATATGCATGTATGCACGTATTTTCTTATGTTTGCAGTTTTACGGATATTTTTAATTTTTGTAAATCTGTAATCCCCAGCACCATGTATGAATTCGCTTTTGAATTACCTTGTAAATATTTGTTGTAAAAATCCAATTTAGAAAATCTTAAAGCAGAAAAAGTTATTCAAATTCAAAGTTCATTGCATTATTCTCCCAAGTAGGTAATAGTTGCGTTTTTTTACTCATTTCCAGTAAAATCCAGTAAAAGTTTTTACGAATTTTCATGTTTTAACGTTTTCGTACGCAAAAACTTGCAAAGTAGAGGAAATTGAGAGAGCGAAAAATGACAGCTGAAGCTGCAAGTTTTTACTGGATTTTACTGGATAAATTTTTACTTGTAAGAATTTGCCAGTACGAAAAACAGCTGATCGCATGTTGCTGGATGAAATTTAAACTAATAAGGAAACTGTTTGTGGCTTTTTATTGTGGAAATTCACAAAATAAACATATTTAAATATATTGTTTTATTAGGAATATGCTGCGAATAAACAACCAAATAATTAGCTGTTCATGAAACTTGCAAATTATTATCACGTACTTTTTTGTAAATTTTTTCTATGAGAGCGAATTCTTAGAAATTAAGTTACTGGAGAGTTACTGGCAAGTTACTGGATAATTTGTAAAAAAACACAACTAATGTCGCGGCCGTAGTGGTGTAGTAGTCAGCAGTGCACACTCCGCAGGGCCTGGGTTCAAGCCCTGGCCAAAGGAACACCGCCAAAAAATATAGAAAAAAGGTCGCCCCTCGTTTTATTGTTAATTTTCCACAGAGTTTACTTTAGTTGTATTAATTAGTTTTCAAATTTTAATCCTTATTTACAATTGCCAGCAGTGTAAACTTTGACAGAAAAGTTCATTTGGCACGCAGGTCCCTTTTATTTCTGAAAAAAAGCGGGGTAACAGTCAGTCGTCGCCACGCTCAAAATTTTACTAAAATTTAATGGGCTATAAAACCAATACAACATATAATACAATTTATACCAATACAATTTACAATGATCAAAATGAATTTACAATTTACTGCAAAAACTGCAAAAGACTTCTCGGAACAACGGAATACGAAAAATAATAATCGCCTTGTGCACCCTGCGAATTTGAAACTCAGTACATTTACAGCGAACTGGAAAATAAAGTGGCACCCAAACTGTGGATGAGATAGGGGTTTGAAAACTGACAATTGTGTTTGGGTTTTCTGCGACACCTGCTGGAGAAAAGTGATAAAAAGCTACTGCAGTGGTCCACAAATTGTTATATCTTAATGCATTTATATGGTTCCTAGCCGATTCCGGTGGAGATTTTTTTTTTCCAAACCGACTGCGCTACAATATACAATGGTACCAAAACTGAGGTTGTGTTGTTGCTACTTCTCTCTACTACACATAGAGGGCGCGAGAAATTATGTTTCAGTCAGTTAATTTGTATGGTGATTTCGTCAGCTTTAAAAATCATTGAATTCACTCGGCATTATTTTCAAAACACTGTTTGTTTATATAAAAAAAGAACTCATTCAAACTGATTAATGTTACTACAATGAAAAATATACTTTGACCCTAGAAAAAAATTTCTATACATAGTGAAAATACATAGCTGTAAATAAAAAATAACTAAAACAAAGTAGCAATTATTACTAACAAATGTTACCCCGAATTTGAAAATTTGATGGCGTTTCTTTTATATAAAAAATGTTGCCTTTTCATTACCCTCTCCTTAGCATTTGTGCGTGGAGGTCACCACTGCGTATGCAACAATTTTTCAGTAGAAAAGAAAATGGCTTTGGATTAGACGGCGATACGTAAGAATCAAATATCCAATGCTAGCGCAGGCAAGTTTCATTGTATGTACTTGTATGTAGTATATTCTCCTGGTCAGTGCATAGGTCTGGCAGCTACTATTAATTTTCAAAGTTTTTAAAATTTTTAAACTTGTAAAGAAAGTCCATCAAAAATACTACCGAGATCGAAAAAAGAATGTATATATGAATAATATATGGCGGTACATTACCCAAAATACTGAGTCTTCTTGTTTTCAGAAACAAAAAAAATCTTACGACTTTCGAGGCGTTTTAGCGGGCATCAAACCTATTGGAAAAACTTCTCTTTTTTATCTAGTAACAACAAACAAATTTTCAAGAAAATAAAACTGATGTTTTTGAGAAAATGTAGTCTTTTGATTTTTCCAAAAATGACCGCCCTTTAGTAAATTTTAAAATTTTCAAAAACCGAAATATAGAGCATCAAAAACACTTCTGCAATCAAAAAACCAAATTGAAAAATGTTAATTTTTGAAAAAACTATAAAGATTGGAAAAAATATTGTCAGCCGATTTTCTCTAAAACACACTTTGCTCTAAAATTTTCAGATGCTCGCAAATCAGCGAAATATTTTTTCGCAAAACAAAAAAATATGTGTCTCTTTATTTGCCCTGAAAACATGAAAAATCGTATTAAACTTGATTTGGAATTTTGAATCGATTCACCCTGCATCAATTGAAATAGAATCAGCCTGTTGGTTTGTAAATAAATGTTGTGAAAAAACTTAAAACTGGATTTGGAAAATACAATATATGTATGTATGCAAATGGTTTAGCGCTCATTGGTGGTTAATAAATTTTTTGCCGAATATATGTCAACTGTTTTAAACTCCTTGTACATATCGTATCTAAGGACTTTTTTTAAGTTAAGTTGATTAATCTCAAGTACAATTTACGAAATTGGAGTACATTTTATGGCTTCTGAAATACAATTCATTAAACTGAAATATACAGCGTGGCGACGAATAACTGTTACCCAGTTTTTTTTGAGAAATAAAAGGGTCCTTTATAAATTTTGCGAAAAAAGTATTTTATTGTTAATTTTCCACAGATTTTACTTTAGTTGTATTAGTTAGTTTTTAAATTTTAATCCTTATCTACATTTGCCAGCAGTGTAAACTTTGAGAGAAAAGTTCATTTGGCACGCAAGTCTTTTTCAGGTGTATTTTTTCTTAGGCTTTGTATAAAAAAAGTACAAAAAAGAAAACAACTGTATAAGGTTGGTCGAATGAATGGCCGTCCTAGTCACCAGTCCCGAGCCTATTAGATTTTTGAGTATGAGGCCTTATTTTGGACAGAAGGGGGAGTAAAAGGGACTCAAAATGGAGAAAATTAGCCTATGGTTACAGAAGATATGGAACAAATTAACTGACGAGGACCTGCGTGCCAAATGAACTTTTCTCTCAAAGTTTACACTGCTGGCAAATGTAAATAAGGATTAAAATTTAAAAACTAATTAATACAACTAAAGTAAAATCTGTGGAAAATTAACAATAACATACTTTTTTCGCAAAATCTATAAAGGACTCTTCTATTTCTCAAAAAAACCTGGGTAACAGTTATTCGTCGCCACGCTGTAGTTTGCAGTCTATGAAGTACAATTGGAAAATGTGTAGTCGTATTAATCAAAAAATAAACATAACTGTCTGCAGAGATTGAACATCTCTAAGGTTATAATTTTGAATAAGGTTACTCTGGTATGATCTTTGCCCTTTCCATACTCGTTTTTCACTCGTTTTCACAAAAGCATAATCGTAAAGCAAATCGTGCATACAGCTTTGTGTAATGCTTTTACTTTTTTCTGTCAAATTTCACTCTTGTATGTAAAAGCTCAGACACCATTTCTAGCCTTTTTTTGAAAACTCATTTCAGAAATCAGACACCTGACAGCATTTGGAAAACTAATCGGCGAGTAATGGCATAGAAGAGTGTTTGAGGACAATTCTTGTTCGCTATGAAAAACCGGATGAGCGACTAAACTGAATACTTTACTCTTTAATCTTTCCCCCCGCTACATCCACTTTTGAAAAAAAACTTCGACCAAACCATTTTCCATTTAGATCTAGAAATATCTACTTACATATTTATGTACATTTGGCAATTCAACTCCAACTGCATACACATTGATAACAGTACATATTTATCTACTTGGCTTACCTTCATCACCCGCTCCTTGCTGCGCTTAAATGAGCCCTTTATTGTGAAAGTGGCATAAGTCATTTCCAGCGCTTGTGCTTAAATGACGGCTTACTTCTAACTTAATGCATCTATTTGTAAATTTTTCTACCATCATAAACTTATGACAAAACTTTTTACCTTTGGCTGATAAACGATTGAACGAATAACAGATATGTGCGTTCAAATACAGGTAAACGGCTTGATATGACTTATTTCACTTTCAAAATAAACGCCTCAAATTAACCTACCAAATTTTCTTAGCATTATTGTTCCTCAAAATCTACTTTTATTAATCACTGCCTTTTATCACTTTTCCAATTATGGCGAGCCTTTGTTTGCCTAAATGCTTTGCGTGTGTGTGTGTGTGTGTGTGTGATATTCATACTTGAGCAAGTGGCGGCTGTCGCAGATGCTTTTGAAGCGGGTTAATGGTTTGGTAGCCCCAGATGTAAGAATGGAAGGATGTGCGCCGCTCCGCGCGCCGCCTTATAAATACAACACAAGAAGAAGCAACGGAGACAAAATAAAAACAGTGTCACTCAATGTTGTTGACACGAACACTTAAGCCCGTTGCTGACGCTTTACGACACGTGTAATGCGATACAAAGTATGCAATTAAACAAAAACTTTTGGCTTAACAAACACTCGACTCCTACATACAATACATACATACATACTCATACACATAGAAGGAAGTGAAGGAGGTGCTAGGCAAGCAGTGCTATTCAATTTGAATTACATAAATGAGTAACTGTCGTGGTTCGGTATTTGGCGGAGGCAGGAGATTGAAGGTGGTTGACTATCAAATTACTGTTGCATGCAACAAATGCTGTGGCTGTGACTGCGACTGCGAGTTAACGACAAAAATATTCAAATAATCGCTATAAAAGCGAACTGTAGCTTTGTGTTCTACAAAATTAAAATGGAGAAGGGGGACTGGAGATGTTGGTGCTACAGCAGTTATCTTCTGCAAACATCCAACCATGCATTTGTGCCCGTAGATATGCACATAGCTCCGAGTAGACAAAGTTCATGCAAAAGAAATCAGTGCTGGCATTAAGCAGCTGGTGGCTCCTTAGCACACCGACACACACACACACACACACACGAATTACACTATGCATACATGTGAGCAAAATTCATTAAGGGCAACTTTTTTAAATGTCATTAAACAAAAGTGTAAACAGCAGCAACAAAAGTGTTTAAGGTACATATGTACATACATATATGTATATATGTACACTAGGCGACAAATGAAAGGGTACACTTTGTTCTAATATAATATGTATTCACAATTATTTTCATCAATAATTTTTTGCATTCATTATTTATGGATATATAGTTCATTATATATGTACACCATATAAATTAAATTTTTAAACTTTATTTAAAGTTCATAAAAATTCAAAAAAATTTCATCAACATTTTCAACATTTCTTTCAGAAATTCTAGAGAATTTTCAAGTATACAGTTTTGTAGCCAATTAAATTTTAGTTGAATGAAGTGCAAGTTTCAACCAGTTAAACAATCGCCGTGATTTTTGAACATTTTTTATTTGAGACGGCTGCCGCGTTTTTTTTTTTTTTATACATATTTATAACAAAAACTGGCATTCATTTTTAAAAATTTTCTTGCTAAAGGTCTTCCGCATCTTATTTCATAAGAAATTCATGCTTATATGGAAAAAGTCCAAAAATCTGTCGCTAAAAGAAAAATTCTCAAAAATCAACAAGATTTTTTTCTGTTTGAAACGTGCGTTTCATTAGACTAGAATCGAATGGGTAACAAAATTGCAAAAAGTTGAAAATTTTGTAACATTTTTTTTTTGGAATTTTTGTGAACTTTATATAAAGTGTGACATTTTGATTTATATTTTCGAATGAACTATATTCTCATAAATAATTACTGCAAAAAAATTGTTCATGAAAATAATTGCGAATATTTTACTTGAACAAGGTGTACACTTTCATTTGTCGCCTAGTGTATATGTATATGTAGTAATTGCAGAAAAAAACATAATTCGATAAATACAATGGTAAAATAAAAAGTCGGAAACAAAAAGAAAAACTGCCATGACACTTTGTCCTTAGAAAACATGGGAGGCAACTCTGTCACATATCCAGAAAAAGATTTGCTGCTAAGAGCGAGTACATATGTATGCATATATGTATTTGTGTAAGGTATTTAAGAAGCGATTTCAAGTACAAAGCTTTTGTTGTTAGATTTTGCAAAAGACTAAACAGACTTCACAACACAAATGACAGGATTAACTTAATAAACAACAAAGAAACATAAGCTCGAATTAAGTTTTTTAACTGAAATTTTGTAGATGGATACCAACCTTTTCAAAATTACATTTCGATAAAATTATCTCAAATAACTAGCTTCAATACAATGTTAGTTCTTATGTATATTTTTGAGATTGGTGGAATATTTTATTATATTCCCATTGATCAATTCTGCCCCGGGGAAGGTGCCAACTCAATGAAAAATATGTTTTTACTTTTTTTTTATTGCAATTTTATTGAGCTTTGTACTACGATTTATTTGCTAAGAAAAATGGAAAATGGATGGTAGAAGTTATAGCTGCTACTTTGGTTTTATATGCCATATAAAATAATTGTTGAACGTAAAGTTAGGCGGGGTTAGGTCCTGATGGAAGCACACTTAAGCTCGAAAGATCCGATTTGGCACAATTGGGCTCTATGTCGACAGTGCACCTAACTAAGTAAAAAACTATTATTTTTATTTATACTTATGTCGTTGAAGATCGCAGACTTTTGATCATGTTAAGCAGGAAAGACAGTCAAGAAAATGTTTAGGAAGATAATGTGGCCTGTATCCATTCAATCCCCGATAGCGGCAGAGTGATGATTTCAATAACCAGCCTAAGTTGAAGGCATTCAATGAAATTGAGAGCGCTGGACCCATCTCTGTCGAGTCTAGGCCAAATGTGAGGTGCTGGCTATTAACTACAGTTTGCTTGTTGCTTTCCAGTACGACATAGTATAGTATTTTAAGTCATAGTTTGTAGGATGAAATCGGTGCACCCGATTCTTGTGAGGTATTTGAGGCAGAAAGCGACGTGTCAGTAATGGCCAATGCATTATTGTACCTAGTTGGATAGAGAAAGTCATTTAGAATATGTCTATACTAGCTATTTTTGAGAAAGTCAAGCGGCATTCTAACGACTTAATACCGGCGTGATACTCCGGGAAAAGGCCAACATTTGAAGGCTAAAACTCGCTCTGGTCACCCCGATTTCTTAATTGCTGTGTATTCCTCCAGGGAATTTGTGTAGTAAAGACATTTTCCAAACTGACGGTCGGCCTCGTGTACTTAGTCTAAATGAAGCCGGTCAAATATCCGGTATTTTTCAATAACCAAGTTTTGTGTCCCCCTGTTTGCCAGAGACCGCCTGTAGCTCACTGTAAAGCATCATAGGGACAAAAATTATAACGATTTTGAGAATAAATATTGCATTGGGGAAGATAGAAATCTGACGTAAGTTCAACAACAACAACAATAGCTAATACATACCTATTATATATAATATAAATAGCTTGTGTTAGTGACTCGACGCACGACACTCTTTTCGTAGACAAAACCAGTCACACTTAATAAATGTCTTGTTGTTAGCAACATTTCCTTGCCTGCTTCATACACTCTTTAACCCAAGAAATAGAATGGATTTCTGCAACAATACAATAACAAACAAACTGAAAACGAGAAATCAGCAGAGTAGTGGTGTATTTCTTCGAAACAGCCCATTGCGGGGGTATGTCGAGCAATTAACTACGTGTGTTGTTGTTGATGTAGTAGTGCAGTGCTTGCGGCGCAAGCAAGTAAAAGTGTAAGTAAGTGGCAAGCAATTGGTCTCTCATACACAGCAGTTGCGACATTGGCTTAAATAACGGTGAAACAGTTGTAGTTGGCTGCTGGCGGAATCAAATAGACAACAACATTTTCATTTGTTCATCAGTTCCTCCCCGACCCATCTACCAAGTATTTGTAATAGTATAGGTATCTATGTAACCGCTACTTACAAGCATTTGTGTGAGCTTTCATACTTTTGCATTCGCCTGAAGCGTCGAGCGTAGCAATGGCAACAATATCAAAGCGAAGAAAGTGTCAAAACAATAAATGTACACTACGAGAAATTTTAGTATTTAAAATGTTCATACCAAATTGACCATGATCAACCTAAAAACATGTAGATAAATGCTTTCTAATCATAATGGCAATCGTAAGCGTAATAGTAACCATAATCGTAATTGTTATCTTAATCTTAATCTTAATCCGCAACCGTAATCGTAATCGTAACCGAAATCCTTGTTTTTACACTTTTGTCCGTGTCTTTATTCTTATCTTTGTATCTATTTACCCGTATCCCTATCCCTATACTTATCCCTGTACCTATCCTAATCCTAATCCTTATCATTATCCTTATCCTTATCCTTATCCTTATCCTTATCCTTATCCTTATC
>NW_023458561.1:65975263-65980626 GCF_013731165.1 Rhagoletis pomonella | reverse complement strand
GCTTTTTCACAGAAAACTAGTTTTCGCACGTAAGCTCCCTTTTCGTAAACCAGGTCACATATGTATGTATGCAAATGGTTGAGTGCTCATTGGTGGTTAATAAATTTTTTGCCGAATATATGTTAACTGTTTTAAACTCCTGGTACATATCGTATCTAAGGACTTTTTTAAGTTAAATTGATTTATCTTAAGTACAATTTACGAAATTGGAGTAAATAAACCTAACTGTCTGCAGAGATTGAGCATCTCTAAGGTTATAATTTTGAATAAGGTTACTCTGGTATGATCTTTGCCCCTTTCATACTCGTTTTCACAAAAGCATATAAGCTGCATTGAAACTAAAAATCGTGCATACAGCTTTGTGTTATCCTTTTACGTTTTTCCTGTCAAATTTCACTCTTGAATGTAAAAACGCAGAAACCATTTCTAGCAACTTTTCGTAAACTAATTTCAGAAATCAGACACCAGACAGCATTTGGAAAACTAATCGGCGAGTAATGGCACTCTCGAGTCGCATAGAAGAGTGTTTATGGACAATTCTTGTTCGCTGATTCTTCCAAGCGACTAAAGTAAGCATTTTAGTCTTTAATCTTCCCCCGCAACATCCATTTTTGAAAAAAAAAACTTCGACCAAACCATTTGCCATTTAGATCTAGAAATATCTACTCACATATTTATGTATGTATGTATGTACATTTGGCAATTCAACTCCAACTGCATACACATTGATAACAGTACATATTTATCTACTTCGTTTACCTTCATCATCCGCTCGTTGCTGCACTTAAATGAGTCCTTTATTGTGAAAGTGGCATAAGTCATTTCCAGCTCTTGTGCTTAAATGACGGCTTACTTCTAACTTAATGCATTTGTAAATTGTTCTACCATCATAAACTAATGACAAAACTTTTTACCTTTGGCTGATTAACGATTGAACGAATAACAGATATGTGCGTTCAAATACAGGTAAACGGCTTGATATGACTTATGCCACTTTCCAAAATAAACGCCTCAAATTAACCTTCCAAATTTTCTTAGCATTATTGTTCCTCAAAATCTACTTTTATTAATCACTGCCTTTTATCACTTTTCCAATTATGGCGAGCCTTTGTTTGCCTAAATGCTTTGCGTGTGTGTGTGTGTGTGTGTGTGCGATATTCATACTTGAGCAAGTGGCGGCTGTCGCAGATGCTTTTGAAGCGGGTTAATGGTTTGGTAGCCCCCGATGTAAGAATGGAAGGATGTGTGCCGCGCCGCGCGCCGCCTTACATATACAACACAAGAAGAAGCACCGGAGACAAAATAAAAACAGTGTCACTCAATGTTGTTGACACGAACACTTAAGCCCGTTGCTGACGCTTTACGACACGTGTAATGCGATACAAAGTATGCAATTAAACAAAAACTTTTGGCTTAACAAACACTCGACTCCTACATAGAAAGGAAGTGAAGGAGGTGCTAGGCAAGAAGTGCTATTCAATTTGAATTACATAAATGAGTAACTGTTGTGGTTCGGTATTTGGGGGAGGCAGGAGATTGAAGGTGGTTGACTATCAAATTACTGTTGCATGCAACAAATGCTGTGGCTGTGACTGCGAGTTAACGACAAAAATATTCAAATAATCGCTATAAAAGCGAACTGTAGCTTTGTGTTCTACAAAATTAAAAAAGGAGAAGGGGGACTGGAGATGTTGGTGCTACAGCAGTTATCTTCTGCAAACATCCAACCATGCATTTGTGCCCGTAGATATGCACATAGCTCCAAGTAGACAAAGTTCATGCAAAAGAAATCAGTGCTGGCATTAAGCAGCTGGTGGATGCTTAGCACACCGACACACACACACACACGAATTACACTATGCATACATGTGAGCAAAATTCATTAAGAGCAACTTTTTTAAATGTCATTAAACAAAAGTGTAAACAGCAACAACAAAAGTGTTTAAGGTACATATGTACATACATATATGTATATATGTACACTAGGCGACAAATGAAAGGGTACACTTTGTTCTTATATAATATGTATTCACAATTATTTTCATCAAATTTTTTTTGCATTAATTATTTAGGAATATATAGTTCATTTTATATGTACACCATATAAATTAAAGTTTAACACTTTATTTAAAGTTCACAAAAATCCAAAAAAATTTCATCAACATTTTCAACTTTTCTTTCCGGATTTTCTAGAGAATTTTCGAGTATACAGTATTGTAGCCCATTAAATTTTAGTGAAATGAAGTGCAATTTTCAACCAGCTAAACAATCGCGGTGATTTTTGAACATTTTTTATTTGAGACGGCTGCCGCGTTTTTTTTTTATATATATGTATAACAAAAACTGGCATTGATTTTTTTTAATTTTTTTGCTGAAGGTCTTCTGCATCTTATTTTATAAGGAATTCATGCTTATATGGAAAAAGTCCAAAAATCTGTCACCAAAAGAAAAATTCTCAAAAATCAACAAGATTTTTTTTCTGTTTGAAACGTGCGTTTCATTAGACTAAGATCGAATGGGTAACAAAATTGCATATTTTAAAATTTTCTAGGAATTCTGAATAAAAAGTTGAAAAAGTTGAAAATTTTGTAAATTTTTTTTTTTGAATTTTTGTGAACTTTATATAAAGTGCGAAATTTTGATTTATATTTTCGAATGAACTATATTCTCATAAAAAATTACTGAAAAAAAAATTGTTCATGAAAATAATTACGAATATTTTACTTGAACAAGGTGTACACTTTCATTTGTCGCCTAGTGTATATGTACATGTAGTAATTGCAAAAAAAAACAAAATTCGATAAATACAATGGTAAAATAAAAAAGTCGGAAACAAAAAGAAAAACTGCCATGACACTTTGTCTTTAGAAAACATGGGAGGCAACTCTGTCACATATCCAGAAAAAGATTTGCTGCTAAGAGCGAGTACATATGTATGTATGTATGTATGTATTTGTGTAAGGTACTTAAGAAGCGATTTCATGTACAAAGCATTTGTTGTTGTTAGATTTTACAAAAGACTAAACAGACTTCACAACACAAATGACAGGATTAACTTAATAAACAACAAAGAAACATAAGCTCGAATTAAGTGTTTTAACTGAAATTTTGTAGATGGATAACAACCTTTTCAAAATTACATTTGAAAAAAAAAATTATCTCAAATAACTAGCTTCAATACAATGTAAGTTTTTAACCGACTTCCAAAAAAGGAGGAGGTTATCAGTTCGGCGGAATATGTATTTTTTTTTTGTATGTATGTTACCGCATAACTTTGGACCACGTCAACAGATTTCGGAAAGGTAGTATCTCAGAGGTAGTCCCATACTAATCTGGTTTAGATCCGATGATTGATCATGAAATACATATATATATAAATTTTTTTTTATGTCGATTTTTTTTCCAGAAATTACTTGTTTTTATTTACACTTATGTCGTTGAAGATCGCAGACTTTTGATGAGGTTAAGCAGGAAAGACAGTCACGAAAATGTTTAGGAAGATAATGTGGCCTGTATCCATTCAATCACCGATAGAGGCAGAGAAAACTCGCCACGGTAGTCTTAACATTTGCTGTGTATACTCCAGTGATGATTTCAATAACCAGCGCTCAAGGAAATTGAGAGCGCTGGACCCATCTCTGTCGAGTCTAGGCCAAATGTGAGGTGCTGGCTATTAACTACAGTTTGCTTGTTGCTTTCCAGTACGACATAGTATAGTGTTTTAAAACACAGTTTGTAGGGTGAAATCTGTGCATCCGCTTCATATGAGGTATTTGAGGTAAAAAGCGACCAATGCATTCTTGTACCTACTTGGATGGAGAAAGTCACTTAGAATATGTCTACATTAGTAAGCTATTTTGGAGAAAGTCAAGCGGTATTCTAACGATTTAATACCGGCGTGATAGTCCGAGAAACGGCCAACATTTGAAGGCTAAAACTCGCTCTGGTCACCCGGATTTCTTAATAGCTGTATATTCCTCCAGGGAATTTGTGTGGTAAAGACATTTTCCAAACTGGCGGTTGGCGTTGTGTACTTAGACTGAATATCCGGTATTTTTGAATAACCAAGTTTTGTGTTCCCCTATTTTGCCAGATACTGCATTCAACTTGCCAGTAACTCCCCGTAAAGCATCATAGGGAGAAAAATTATAACGATTTTAGAATATTGCATTGGGGAAGATAGTTCCGTGCCATGGGGGGGGGGGGATCAAAAAGATTGATTCTACCATAGATACGGAAAGACTTATTTGTAGCAAATATTTAACAATTTATTCTCGATGGACATCGTTGATTGCCCACTCTATATCCAGAAGAATTTGCGAGGTGCTTTCTTCGTCTGTGAGAACATCGTGCGCGATTTTTTCTACACTTTGAAAGGCGCAGAAATCTGACGTAAGTTCAACAACAACAACACTAGCTAATACATACCTATTATAGATAATATAAATAGCTTGTGTTAGTGACTCGACGCCCGACACTCTTTTCGTAGACAAAACCAGTCACACTTAATAAATGTCTTGTTGTTAGCAACATTTCCTTGCCTGCTTCCTACACTCTTTAACCCAAGAAATATAATGGATTTCTGCAACAATACAATAACAAACAAACTGAAAACGAGAAATCAGCAGAGTAGTGGTGTATTTCTTCGAAACAGCCCATTGCGGGGGTATGTCGAGCAATTAACTACGTGTGTTGTTGTTGATGTAGTAGTGCAGTGCTTGCGGCGCAAGCAAGTAAAAGTGTAAGTAAGTGGCAAGCAATTGCTCTTTCATACACAGCAGTTGCGACATTGGCTTAAATAGCGGTGAGACAGTTGTAGTTGGCTGTTGGCGGAATCAAATAGACAACAACATTTTCATTTGTTCATCAGTTCCTCCCCGACCCATCTACCAAGTATTTGTAATAGTATAGGTATCTATGTAACCGCTCTTACAAGCATTTGTGTGAGCTTTCATACTTTTGCATTCGCCTGAAGCGTCGAGCGTAGCAATGGCAATAATATCAAAGCGAAGAAAGTGTCAAAACACTAAACGTACACTACGAGAAATTTTAGTATTTAGTAAAAATGTTCATACCAAATTGGCCATGATCAACCTAAAAACATGTAGATAAATGCTTTCTAATCATAATAGCAATCGTAAGCGTAATAGTAACCATAATCGTAATTTTTATCTTAACCTTAATCTTAATCCGCAATCGTAATCGTAACCGAAATCCTTATTTTTATATTTATGATTGTCTTTATTCTTATCTTTGTATCTATTTACCCTTATCCCTATCCCTATACTTATCCTTGTACCTATCCTAATCCTAATCCTTATACTTATCCTTATCCTTATCCTTATCCTTATCCTTATCCTTAT
>NW_023458561.1:65964658-65975163 GCF_013731165.1 Rhagoletis pomonella | reverse complement strand
GCGAAACACATTTCGAACCGAACACTGATTTTGGTAATAAAATTCAATGATTTGCAAGCGTTGCTCGTTAGTAAGTCTATTCATGATGAAATGTCAAAGCATACTGAGCATCTTTCTCTTTGACACCATGTCTGAAATCCCACGTGATCTGTCAAATACTAATGCATGAAAATCCTAACCTCAAAAAAATCACCCGTTACATATATATATACTACATGTACTAGGCAAATAAATAATATCATTCAATATCAATGCTTTGCAGCCAGCGCACAGCTGTGATACCTGCGCTCGCTTGTGCGCGGGCCTTTGCGCACTCGCAGGCCGCTTTGCTAATGCGGTCCATTCACATTCATTTGCGAGCGTGCGCACTACCTACCTACATACATACCTACATTTGCGTAGCCTTTTAGCGCACACGCAAAACTTTAATTGCGATTTTTGTCTTAATTTAGTGGTTTTAGTCTCGCTCGTAGTAAACCATTTTTTTTTTATTTATTTTATTTAATTAACGTAGTATATTATTTATAGTGGCTTAAAAGCGCTTAGTTAGATACTTTTTGGTTCGTTTGCATTGTGGCGTTTTCGTTCAAGTTTAATTGACCGCCACCTTCAATATAGCATGTATTTTGAATGAATGTGTGAGAAAATTATCAGCTTGCGTTTCTTAATAAGTTTATGAGTGATTGCAACGCAAGCTGCAAAGTGTATTTATGTAAATGCTGCGAGAATTGAAACGTATAATCATATTGCTAAAATGTATGATATCATGAAGTTGTTTGGAAAATTTTATTCTTTGCGTGACTCCTGTGGGGATTTCCAAATTACTTATATAAAAATTAAATTTTTTATAATACAACTTCGTGAAAGGGAGATAATGGATTGATATTAATTTAATTTTAATAGGTAATGTTTTAATTTGGGCCCAACATAAGTCCAACAAAACCAGATAATCTGATGACTTGAAAAGTTAAACCCAAAGCATTTGTGACTTAGCCTCCTGAAGGTAATTTTAACTTAAACGTTCGATGAACTGATGTAAGGCCTATCGCCCATAGAGTATTCCAAAGGTAGTAAAAGAAAGATTTACCGTAATTTTGGTTCCTGTTAACAAAATAAATATTGACAGCTAGCAAAATTGCCAGAAATCTGTCAGATATCCGTCAGACTCGTAGGCAAAAAAGTCATAAATCTGTATGATTTTGGCCGATATCGGTCAGAGAAGCGTATGGAAAGGTTGACAGGAAGTCTAACCGACACGACGTGGGAAATTCTGACTGACGATTCTGACGGATATCTAATAGATGTCTGACCAAATAATCATGGAAAATAAGAATTATCAGACGTGTATGCCCGAAATCGGACATAATTCGATCAGACATATGGGATAAGGAAATAAATAAAATTCTCCAGACATTTCGCCCAGAAATCTGTACGAAACCTGTAAGACTTGTCTAAATAGTCAACTTTTTATTCCGACTTGGCTGATATCAGAAATTGTCTGGCAAATGTGCTAGCTGGGTAAGTGGAAGATCGCTCTATATCAGCAAATGATCACAGAATTTAATTAAAAAACGCCTTATCTCAGCTGAAAATATATTTAAAATATGTTGAAGCGTCAGCTGATTTTTTGAAACTAATTCTGAAATAGGGCGTTCTTCAACAAAATTCAGAGAAAGGGAGCTCTTCAACCTCTTGTTGAGATAGGGCGATCTTCCACTCAGCTGACGATAATTTTCCGAAATTAGCATACATACGAGTATGAATTAAGGCTAATGTACTAGCGAAATATTTTGGATTTTGCGGCGACTGAAATTAATCCAAATTTTGAGTACCGTAGCATGAAGTTATTCGAGAAGACTGGTGAAACAATCGACAGTCCAGCAGAAAATCCGTGCGTCCCAAAGTGCGACCGAAATCCACAAGTGCTTTAAAAAAATTATTCGAAATTTCGTACATGGGGGTTTTTGGGGTCCCTAATTGATAATAATTTGATTTCTTAGAAAGATATTGAGTATGCAGTTTTATAAATACTTTTCTAAGTAACGTCCAATAGGTTTAAACGCAGCATCCGATAGCGTATTATTACTGCTTATTTTAACAACTAAAATTTTGTTTAAGAAAAAACAAAAAAAAAAATACCTTTATATTTCTGCTTTTAAAAAATTTCATGAAACTTTTTACGTATTTTATAAGCCTTCAGATGTAGATTCAATTTTTTTTTTTTGAAAATACACGCTACACGGCTACACGCGTTACTGTAAACGGTTTTCGCTTCTTAGAGAATCGCTTTAGGCAATTTCATGATGAAAAAACTCTATCTAGAAACGTTTTTTCAATTTTGAACGCAGTTTTGGATTTCGGCCGCCCTGTGTCCCCGTACTGTGTGAACGCCAACAGGCAGAAAGAATCGAATACGAAAAACTGTTATTGGCGAATTCTGTTTACTGACGAGAAAATTTTTACGGTTTCCAGCTTATGTGATCATATCTCGAACTTCACTTTGACGAATGATTGGCCATCTGCTGCCCAGATATCAATCGATTGAACTGTAAATGATGTTCCATTCTGGAGGCCACAGCTTGTATTACTCGTCCTCTAGGTCCAGGTGAATCTTCGAAGTGCGTCCTTACCCGGGATGTTAACAATTTCCCATTGCATGACGAGCGAGTGGCCAAACTTCGCCGCTACTGGAAGGCAATTGGAGGCCACTTCGAATATGTTATTCTACAACTTTTAGCCATCGGGTTGTACCCGTACTATGAGTGAAAAAATTTTTGAAAAAAATTCACACGTTTTCATTTTATTAGCCTAATACCGCGGATCAAAATGCGTGTACCAAGTGTAAGTATTACATAGCGTTTGAAAAGGGATGATGGAAATTCGAAAATAGAAGAATATTATTACACTGAGAAACGAGTTTAGTTGCGTTGTGTGTTGAGAGAAAAATATTTAGTTGATGTAACCTAACTCTTTTTAAAGTGTACCGAATATTACTAGAGATATGAATTCTGGGTCAAACTGTGCCTAACAACTTCGTTCAAAAAAATATGGGAAATATTCTTAATTAAAAACTCATAGCAATAGTAACTATGTAGTCCAGCAGCCATTAATTGTGCCAATGCTTGGTAAACATAATATTTATTTACTTTAATTACCGGAAATTGTAAGTTAAAATACGCATGAAAATTGCACAAAGACGATTGCATCATCAATAAAAAAATTGCTGAAATCCATTAAATGGGAAATTTAAATTATGCAAGCAACATTTACTTCAGCATAGCCAAAAGTAGACTTATGAAATCATAAAATTCTACAACATTTTTTTTCAATAAAAATTCGAGGCATTAATTCTTTCAGGTTGAAAATCAGTGCAGTAGTAAATAGATAAAAAATATACATACATATGTTCGCATGTATATATGTACATATATTATAATAAAAAAATATGTTGTCCACATCCGTTCAACGAACCACAAAAATACCAAATCATAAGCCGCAAAGACCAATTCATAGCCTATGGGTACTTGCAGTCACGTGAATGGCTCTGTAGTCAGCCAGTCAATCTGCCAGTCAGTCGGCAATTCGGTCAGTCATTGCGACAACCTTAAAGCTAATCAATAATACCGAAGCGCGTAGCTCTCGGTGGACAAAAATAACAGTTCATAAAATTGTTAGATAGATTTAGTTTACGCGTCGCGGCAGAAAATTCGAGCAGACAAGCGAACACCACAAATTGATGCACACCATAAAACTTGCAACAACGCACCGCCACAAATGCACCAGTTGACCATGTGTGGATGGGAGAGCAATGGCAACTCGGCAACGGCAACTCGGCAACGGCTGCTGGTTCGATGTTGAGCTGGCCGTAGCCGAAATGGCGCACACCATTCAAACGGCCAAGAATGGCAGTGGCCACAACAGCATTTAACACATTTAAACGCATTTTTAAATGCCACAAAATGCCGTGTAAACAAATAATTACGCGCCCGTTCGATTGCGCATGCACGCACGCACACCCGGACACCCGGACGCATAGGCGCACGCATGCGCAACAAGCTGCTAGTAGCTATTACCGTTGCTATCTACTAAAGTCGCTGTGTCATTGTAACTGCGTTGCAAGCACAAAAGCACATTTTAGCGCGCCGACAAACACCAATCACCAACCATTACCATCAATGCCACGCATCGTCGTCGCCGCCGCAGTCGTAACTCATAAATTCAGTCTATCTGCGCACAAGATCGTTCAAACGATAATGACCAACGACGAATGCACACAGACAGCCAATCGAAGTCCAATTGGTCTACTTGTTTTATTGGCGTTTGGGTCTGGGGCAATCGATCGGCGGCTAACCGGAGGGAAGGTCTATGCTTGTCTACATATAAGCGAGTGAGGTAGAAGGGGGGGACGGGCGAGGGGGGGACATTGGTCGACTGGTCTTTTTGGCACGCTAACCACAACGGCGACGTCAAATTCAATGCTTACTCAACCCATTGCACTTGCCTGTTTGCCATTAGCTGCTGACTTTGACTTTAGCTACACACGTTCATGGATCCATGCGATTCGTTACGCACTTAAAGTGCGTTTGCATTGAGGCGGAAAATTAAAACGAGAGAAAATATTTAACTATGTACATGATTAGCATTTTAACTTGCAGACTTACTCTAAGAATAGGTTCTCTCTGTGGTGTGGATTGCTATTGAAGCAGAGCAGGATCTGCCATTTTCTTGGATAACTAAGAATGCTTTTATTCATATAGAACTCGGGCATCAACTCGGTGGATAAGCCATTCTTTCGCCGAGAATGTAAAAGAAAATAATAAAAATAGTTGATATGGGATTTACACCTAACCTCTTAAAGAAAAAGATGGCCGTTAATCTGACAATGATTGGCTCTAAGTTATCAGGTTGACCAGGGTATTTTTTTGTATAGTCGTTGATCAGTTTTAATTATTTTCGTATTTTGTTTACGTCGAATTTAGAATCTAACTTCGTAAAAAAATAAATATGATGATGAAGAAATAATGGTAGCGATTAAGACACAAAGGTGGAGGCAAAATTGAAAATAAAAACGAAAACGAAAACAATGGGAACTACGTAAGAATTAGCGTAACGGAAAAGGTAAGAAAATGTATTGCAATTTTTCGTTAAGACTCGAAATAAATTCTGTCATAGAAAATCTAGTCATCGATAGTTATCAATTTACCGAAATTTATCGAATCATCGAAGTTTATAGTTATTGAGTTATCGCAACGCATCGAATTATTGAAAGTGTTCAATGTTTATTAAGTTGTCGAAATTTATAGACACAGAAACTTAGTTGTCGAAATTTACAGATAGTTATCGAGTTATAAAACTTTATGGGAATATCGAAATTTATCAAGCTCATGAAATTTATCAAGTTATCGATATTTATTGAATTATCATTATTTATAGAGTTAACGAAATTGATCGAGTTATTGTAATGCATAGAGTTCTTTCAACTTATAAATTTATCGATATTTATTGATTTGCTGAAATTGGTTGATTTATTGAATGGAAGTCCATTGTATTTTCAAAACATATCGAGTTATCGAAATTTCAAGGTAATACGAGTTGATTGAGTTGGCACTGCATAGCGGATTTTATTGCTATCAGAGTGTAATGAGTTATAGAAATTTTTCGATAGCTTTCGAAAAATATGGAGTTGTCAAAATTAACCAGAGTGTAACGAGTAATCGCAATTTGTCGATAGTTTGCGAAAAATATGGAGCTGTCAAGATTAATAGTTAACGAAATTTATAGAGATATCCAAAGTTTATCGAGTTAGCAATTTATATCGAGATAAATACATTTTTGAGTTATCGAAATTTATCGAGCCCTCAAAACGCATAGTATTCAAAATCAGTCGAGTAATCGAATTTTGTTCGGTTATCGGGTTTTAGTGTTTTTGAAATTCTTCGAATTATCGCTATCTATCAAATTGTTGAAATTTGTCGATAAATTAGAAGTTATTCGGTCATTTTCAAGTCTTGCCTGAGTCCTCCAAAGATAAAAAAAAATTTTGTCACGCTTCGGTTCCAAAGTAGGAGATTTTCTGATAAGTAACTCTATACCTTATAAATAAGTTAAACGACGTGCTAAATTAGAAAACCTCTCTAAGGCTCTCAAAAACTGGAAAAACGATTAAATTTCGACAATAACTGACACTCAAGTATTGTTTACAGCTTGTCGCGCAACCCGAATCGCCAAAGGTAGGCCAACTTTGTCCTCTTTGGAAGATTTGCAAACTAAAATTGAACAATCAAATTAATAAAAAAGTTATGTATGACTGAGTGATACTTTCAAGCCAAAACTTGCAGACAGTGCCAAAGAGAGCTTTTAATAAAATGCACACAGAGGTATACAACTTGAAAAAACATGGCGTGGAAAAAGTGTCTTCTAACAAAACTCAATAATAGAAATAAATTTACTACTAACTAATATAAACAAACAACTCATTATTTAGAAGAAATATACCAATTATAAAATAAGACAACCTTAGCTGCTACTGTGGGGTTTTCCAGCCCCCATAACTTTTATTTGCACAATTAAACAACAGGCAAATTTGTTTACTATTTTTTAGTGCTCAACCAATGCAGTTAATATTTGACTTTCAAATGCACGACACGTAACGAATGACAGTTGTATCGAGTGAGAGAATGCGCTTCTGAATTGGTAAAAGTCCAAAGATGCGCGAGGAATGCACAGAATAACAATTAATTTCAAATAGTTTTGTAGTAGTAAACAACTATTATAAAAGTTTTTAATCCATTTATTGTTTTAATGCTGCATAAATTTCAATCATCTGTATTGCAAAAATACGTAAGTGCTCCTCAGCTCGATGGCGCTAAATAAAAAATGCATACTTTTGCAAATAAACCTTTAATCATTTCAGTAAGTGTTTCCACCAATCGCGGCTCGACAGTTTTAGCTATCTGTTGCATCTGCTTCAATTATTTCGCAGTTGTATATAAAAATGTAAATCGCCATCGGCTAAAAAATTTCAAAACGAGTAAAACACTGTTCCTATATGCCCTGACTGTATATCAAATTCAACATCTAAATGCCGGGCAGCACTTTTGTTGGACGTCTGTCTAAGCCCATTTGTTAGGTGTACGTATTTACTCGTATATGTATAATCCATCCATCAATCAGTTCAACTATGACTACTATTTCTGAATTAACAATTATATTGTACATTTGCAAATGCTTTTTCTGTATCCATACTTTGAATAAATTGGCGATTGTGTGACTCTTCCGCATTTTTATGAAAGCAATTTTTGTTGGTATCGCGACTACTTATCCACATACATATGTAGCTAAGAGTACAACAACGAAATGCTGGATGCAGCTGAAGTGAATATGATTTTTAACTTCATGCATGAAATGAAAACGATTTGAATGCAAATTAAATGAAAACATGAACAGTGGGAGTTTAGCGCATTTGCTAAATATTTAGTGTTATAAAAAGTGGTATAGAAAATGGAAAATCTACGATCAGACTTTTTTCTTAATTTAAAAAAAAAGGTACCACTGTGTAGTATGTCTTTTTATACTATAATTTATATACATACTATCTTAGCACAACTGCGCTTTCACGCTGTTTACAGCAGCAAAAATGCCTGGAGGGAGTTATGGAAATGGACGTAATAAATTACATACGAAGAAATTCTCCTTCGAAGAAACACATCTCTAAAACAAAAGAGCAATACCAAAATGAGATTAACCTTTTGTATAAAGCAGAAACTAGAAAATTTTAGTTGATGAAAAAGTGCGAAGAATTTCACAAAAATGTATTGAAAAATTACCATTTTTCAGAAGTGCCATTTTGGCATCTTGTGTCAGATGGAAAAAATTAATTAGGTGGCATTTCAAGTAAAATATGACTCAATATTGCGGGGTTTGAGCCGAGTTGGCCGGACTGGCGCCATACTGCAATCAACATAATAACGACCCCGAACTTTAGGATTTTTTTTGTGAATTTTTTTTAAAGCATGTAAAAATTATAAAGGCCATTTGGTTCATTGCCGTCTGCGCAATGAGTATCGTAGAGCGTGCACATAAATTTTATAATTAAAATATATTTGATATATGAACCTTAAATATATACTTTAAAGAATTATGATTTTTATGAAAAGTAAAACACTAAACAAAAATGTTTTGCTCTCTATAATTCTTTATTAAATATACTGACGGGTCAGAAAGATTGCCATTGAAAACTATGCCACTTAATATCTAATATTTCGTAATAATGTTGCATTCGAAAATCTAAAGGAACTCTGAGCATTTGAACCCGGAATATTAACTGAAAAACTATAAATAATAATATAAAAAAAAAAAAACTATAAATGACATAATTTTGCATAATTTTGCTCTTCAGTCCATCAAAGTCTATATTATACCAGACGTTTAGTTATTCCTTACTATGTATAAAGTTTTAATTACGGCTTTCATAATTTTATGATCTTCCTAACCTTCACCGTACATTCAAGCTGATTATGAACATTTTTTCAAAGAAGTTTTAATGCATTTTTTGCATTGTTTACATGTTGCAAATTAACGGCGCACACGCAAGTACTTAGCATTTCTATACAAAGTTCCATAAGTACTAAATATTTATAATGGATTGAATGCTATTCAGTTGTTGCAATAAATATTTTGATGTGAGCATGCTACAATAATTATTTTTTCTTGCAAATTTTTAATGGTACTTTACATAATTAAATAACGTTCGATGTATGACGAATTATGTGTGTTGCATTTGAGTATATCTGCTAAATACATAAAGCTTGCTTAGTCATCGATATAAATTAACATTCACAAAGTTACATTACTGCTAAGGGCCGTTTTCTCATGTAACTTTAAACATTTTTTCCCTAACAAATTTTGTTTTCAAAAATGTGTTTGAAGGGCACAAATATTTTAAAAGTTTTAGGAAACGGCCCTAAGTCTCTTTAAACCGAAAATCTCCTTCAACAAATCTAACTTCGCAAACCTTATTTCTTTAGTGATTTCATACCTAAATAAATATAGTTAATGCACATATTTTTTTTGAAAATTGACAAAGAAATCATATGAGGCGATAACTGTAATATTTACTATTTCTCCACCTTTCGGCACATCAAAGCCTTTCCACCCTGCCATTGCAAAAACCCTTGCCTTTGCACAACATCACATGAGTGGGTACAATATGCTATGCAAATATCATGCAATTAATTGGCCATGGTAATGCAATACATATGTACATACTGCGAGATACTCGCATACACATTGTTATCTTTATTGCCCAATATGATACTCCTATTTTCATTAAAATTATGTTAACATTACGCAAACGCCTACTGTGTGGCTTAAGTGGCTGCGGTATTTAACGTTTCTGAAAAAAACAATATTTGCGTGCAGTAATTGTGATTAGTAATTAAATTGGGTGGCTCGCCCAACAAAGTAAACGGGCAAAAAAAAAAACAATGCAATTTCAATAAAACACCTGTCTGAACATATACATATGTATGTATGTGTATATGTATATAAGTTTATAAGTATGTATGTATATGTGTGCCATTGAAGGCATTGCCAGCACATAAATTCAACAACGGTAAATGATATTACATAAATCAGCCAGCATGCAACATTGGAAAAAAGAACAATTACAAAAAGAACAACATTAGCACACTGTGGGCTTGTCTAGTTGAGTGATGGAAAGCTGGGTTGGTTGATAAGTTCAATTTATTGTTGACAATGATTACTTAACAACAACAATGCAACTGTATGTAGATGTGCATATACGTATTTTGCAATTGAGTTCTGTGTATTAATTAAAAATTGAGAACCACAAAAAAGATTGAGTTGAATTTTCAGGTAATCAAGCATGCAATTAAAATAATTTTTTTTGCAAATTTGAATTTTTAGTGCATTTAACTGTTCCAGGGTCCATATTTGATATTTTTAATAAAAATCAAAAAATTAATCGTTAAACGTGGATTTATATTTTATGATTTTTTTCCGAGCAAGAATAATGTTTATACTATGATTCAAAAAAATAAAAGTCCAAAAATAACGATTATACTTGAACGAAAAGGGAAAAAAATTATACAGTAACGGTTAAATTTGATCAAGAAAACTATATTATTATTATTATTATCATTATTATTATTATTATTATTATTATTATTTAGACTTAAAATTAATTTTAAGACTAAACCACAAAATACTCAAGAAAAATATAAATCCACGTTTAACGATTAAATTTCTATATAATTTTTTTTTGCTGAATAAGGCAAGAGTTCTTATTTTTGCAGACAAATTCTGGTAATTGTTTGATTTTAATTTTAATTAGTTTTTGTTTTAATTTTTAATTTTGGATTTCAGTTTAAATTAAATTTCCAAATTTCCAATTTTTTAATATTAATTATTGGTTTGCTTTAAATTTTGTTTTCAATTTAAGAGTCAATGTGCATTGGAGTTAATAATTTTGATAAATAAAATTT
>NW_023458561.1:65947408-65964558 GCF_013731165.1 Rhagoletis pomonella | reverse complement strand
AGAACAGTTGAGTTGTGATTGTTTAGTGCTTAGCGCACAGCATGACATGTTCAGATCACATCTTCGCATTGTTTATGGTTATGGGCGAATGTGATTTGTTTTTTTTTTTTTCCTTTGCTGTTGCAGCCGCTGATGTGGCGCGATAGACATGGTTAAGCCCAATCGCGCCCGTTTTGCGGTGATGGTAAGATTGTTTTATTTTTTTATTTTTGATTTGTTATTCACTCAAACTGCACATATTTTTATGTTGCATTGCGCAAAGCACTCTTCGGTTAACATTCGAATTGAATGCACTCGAGTAGTTGAAAAGATGGCGTGGAGTTCAGCATTGCTACATTGTATCTACATAATTGTATTGGCATGCGAAAAGTCATAAAGTCAACCTCATCAAATCAGTTTAATAGTTGGCAGTTGGAATTTATGTTTATATTAGAATTCATTTACTGCACTGCATACGTAGAGTCAGACTTTTTTCGCTTTCCGTAAATCATACAGCACTTGAAATGTGAACAAAAATTACGCATACGACGTGGGGCATCAACTTCTTGAATATATGTATGTATGTATTGGCATTCACTTTAAAGTCATACCCTACAGTCGCAGGTGGCTTTGAAATGATGGTGCTATTCGTATTGTTGCCAAGTGTTTGATATCCTAAACTGTCCAAATTCGATGAATCTAGTTTTTACTTTATACCCTTCAGCACTAAAATATTCTAGGGAATTTTCAAAAAATTCAAAAATAACGATGTGAAATATTTTTACCTTTTTTGCTTATTCCATTATTAAATGTTTTGATTTTCGAGCAAATTTTCAATTTCAAAACAGTTTTTTAAATCGCTTTGTCCTAATCTAGAAATTTAAATATTCTGTAAATTTTCAAATAGGTGGCAACCTGTTTTTAAAATTTTTTACCACAAACCTACAGAAAACATCGAGTAGAATGCAAAATAAAATTAAACAAATTCATTGAAAACAAGATCCGTAAAATAGCCAATTTATGTAAGGTAAATTTATTGCTTTTGACAAACTAGTAAAATTCTAAAGTTAACTAAGCATCATAGTTTAATTTTTGGAAGTTTTCTGACGCGAAATATCCTTTTTCGATCAAACAGTTTTTATTTTTAATGGTTTTTAGCTAGTATATGAAAAAATGTATTTTCTCCATGTAAAATGCATTGAAAACTGCAAAGCCCTGGCCGCACGCTTAAATATTAACTGATTTGAAGATAAGAAATACGCGCTTCTTTTTCTCCCATTCATCCCATTCTGGATGGTCACAGCAGAAAAATTCCAAAAAAATGTATTTTCCTGTGTGTTTTTGACCACCCTAATGTGCATATGTACTTAATATATGCATGTATGTATTTATGTTTTTGCATTGTATCCAAATCAAATCTTTTAGCCACATTTTATTCAAAATTCCAAACTTTTATTCGCATTTCATGAACGGTATAAAACCTTCAGTACAATCAAAAACAACCACTACCACACATTACCACATAAATATGCAATGCATCACTTAAATCAGCGATAATCAAATAAATGTCTCTGTGGCTTCAACAATGCAGATTTAATCGTTGATCCGCCTTTAAAACTTTTCGCAAATAATCACTTTCAATTTCAACAACGCATAATCGCTGAAACTAAATTTTAAAAGTCATGGCAGTGTAATATGCCAAGTGCTGACATAGCATAAAGGTACGCATATTTGCATATATACAAAAATACATATGTATGTATGTATTGACAGTAACAGATTTACACTTTTGTATGACTTCTTTTTGAAATGTTTATCATAACCAACAATTACCAAAAAGACATTGCAACCAAAGAGTAATGTGAAAAGCAGTTCATGCAGTAAAAAAAAATAAAATAATTCACTACTGCAATACCCCTCAATCCCACCCCTTTTTTAAGCAACATACATACAAATTATTTGCAGAGAAGTCCATTATTTAACTACTTACTGGTTCTGACAATACGAAGTTTAACCTATTAAGGCCTTTAAATAGAATGTGTTCATATAAGTTTTTAAACTAAAGCTTCATACTTTTTATAAAGATCCACTGCTATTTTGTTTTTGCAACTTTTTTTAGGTTTTATAAATATTTGCATTAAAACTGCTCTATATATTGCAACCCTCCCAACTTTAACTGTTTTAAAATAATTTCATAGCGCAGATGCTGCCTAAAGCTAAAAATCGTTGATAAACTTTTGTTCCTTAACAGAAATATAGACATACACTGGCGGTCATTATAATAGACCCGCCTTACTTTGAAGAGTTTTGGCTATATTTCCATGGTTTATTTTACGTTTTATGTTTATGTTTTTTATAAAAACCTGGCCAGCTATACAACAAACACCATATAAATCCCCTTTTCAAACTTTTTACAAAAATTTTAAGAATTCGACAAATTTTCACCAAATTTTGTTGATTTTTGACAATTTTTTTTTAGGCATTCTCTTCCATATAAGAAAATTGTCGTGCACACTTTGTATGCGAAAAAATTCGTGATACCGTCAGCAAAAAAAAATCTTAAAAGTCAACGGTATTTTGTAGCCACCGCTAAATCGGGTTTTTTTGCTATAATTTTCTTCTTTTATATCCGATTTTTAATATATTTATGTCGCTTAGGACTATAATTGGCCACTAAACTGTTTTGGCCTTCAAACCCGTTTTAACTTATACCTTCACTAATTTTCCAAAAATCTAAAGCTCTCAAACCATGACGACCTTGCTAAAAAGGGTTAAGCTTTTTTGTTCAATCATAGTTCTGAGCGCGGCCTTCTCGGTGACATAAAAATTAAAAAAAAAAATCGGATAGAAAATAAGAAAGTTGAAGCAAAAAACGCGATTTGGCGGTTTTTAGCAAATGCATAAAAAAATGTACGCCCAAAATTTTTTCTCGATATAAGTATTCAAATAAAACTGACTACGCCAAACTTTTTTCGTGATATGCCTTAATGTGTATACATATTTACTTATGTACTACCTAAAAGAATAATTTTAATGTGCGCAGAATGACTGTGCATGCGCGCACCTATGTAAATAATTATTTAGCATTACAAATTTTAGCACAATTGAATTTAAGAACTAACATCAGTTACCCGCATGAGCTTAACGTTAATATCTACATACACACATACATACATATGCACTTATTTAAAATCCAATCACGTGTTACTGACTGAAGAGCACTACAAGTATTTGATAGTATGAAAAACGAATGGGCGTGGGAATGTTTTCATTTGGTTTACGGAATGAGGTGAAGAGAGGTTTATGAAGAACCGAATTTGTATGTACATTAGGGCACATCACCATCCATCCATACAAAAAAAAAGCGGTACCGTTTTTCCATCGGAATTATAAAATTTATTATATTTTAAGACTTCCGCCGAAATATTACGGGAAAATAAAAGATTTACGTGAGCTGGACCCATTTGAAAATACCTTAAAAAATCGAGTTTTTATAAATAAGTATTTTTTCTAAAAAATTACCTCAGATCATAGAGGAGCTTTAGCTTGAAAAGTCTCCATACCAAATTTTTTTTTTAACTTTATCAACGTAATCCAAATAAAGAGATTTTTGGAAGTATTTTCAAAAGGGTGCGGCGGAAGTCTTAAAATATAACGAATTTTATGATTCTGGTGGAAAACCGTTACCTTTTTTTGTATTGTACCCTTTTGTATGTATGTATGTATGTACATATTGCTAGTACCTCCAAAAAATTTTTTGTATTATGTGGAATCAAAAGAGATATTTTATACTCCAACGGAACCGCTTTTTGTCGGCTCTCCTTGCTAATTCACAAATATTTTTGAATACATTGAGAACTAAAACAGTTAAAACTCTTAACAGCGGCCTAATATTTTCAAGGTGTGTACAGTAGGGTATCCGAGAACTTAAGAGTGAATTTTTCTGCAAAATAACCTCTTACTTTTGTCTTTTTGGTTTACATATACGTACATATAAAATATCTTATGGCTGTGGGATGACGGCAACCTGTTTCGAGTTGAAGTTGAATTTTTGGTTATGAAATTACCACACTGTGTGTACTTATTTATATAAGTAAAGCTGTCGCATTGCTACTCGATCCATTTGCACTGTATTTGCAGGTTCCGATGCTGACCCATCTCTCTCTCTCTCTCTCTATCTCTCTCTGTCAAGTTATTTCATTAACCACTGTCTTGTCTAGCGCCAAATATCTACCTACAGTCTAGCTTTACGTTCCCCTGTAAACAGCCGGTCCCTTTTGCGAAATGAGGGTAATCACTTGTACCGCTACCGATGCGGTTCGGATCTACCTTCTTTGATGTGAGGGGATCCTGCCCTCATTCATCTATATATGACGCCAATGATTCATTCTTTAGATCACTATAACTCTGTGTTTCATACCGTTTGTCGATGCTTTTCCATACAATTGAAGGTCAAAATCTAGACTCTTGAACCTTTACAAATCCTTTCTGATTCTCGCTAATCGGCGGGGTAGACAGGAAAGGATTAAGAGAAATTTATAACCAAATTCGTGATATTGTATTTTAATTTAGTTATAATTACTGTCAGCAAAATATCTTGTAGTTAACAAATCTCTAATTTTATTTCATTCTAATCTATCTTTTCAGGGTCTCGGACACATCAGCGGTTGCCACATCAATCCGGCCGTCACAATTGGCTTCCTCATTGTCGGTGAAATGAGCATTCTGAAGAGTATTTTCTACATAATTGTGCAATTGGTTGGAGGCATTGCTGGCGCAGCGTTTATATACGTAAGTATCAGTGAACACTCTACAACTTAATTCTATAAAAGCAAAGCATCCATAATTTTCCCATCTCACGCTTCTCAGGCTTCAGTAACCGCTGATATCGCCGGCACAAACTTGGGTGTTTCTGCGCCAGCAACCGGACTTGGTAGCGGACAAATAGTACTAATTGAGGCTTTGATCACCTTCATATTGGTATTCGTTGTCAAAGCTGTCTCCGATCCAGGCCGTTCGGACATCAAAGGTTCGGCGCCACTTGCCATTGGACTCTCCATTACAGCCGGTCACTTGTGTGCTGTAAGTAGGCAATTAGTAGGCGAAAAGAAGTACAGAAACAAATATTTTTAAATTTCAATATTTGCAGGTTAAATTGACTGGCTCCAGCATGAACCCAGCGCGTTCCTTTGGACCGGCTGTCGTTCAAAACGAATGGACGGATCACTGGGCCTACTGGGTTGGACCCATACTTGGTGGCATTATTGCGGCAATCTTTTACAAACTTTTCTTTAAGGTGCGCAAGGGCGATGATGAGGATCAATCGTATGATTTCTAAATAATAAAAAAACAACGCTAAACCAAGAATATCTATAGCAACAATAAGCAGAGATGTGAAACAAAAACCGCTTGCGCACGCACCAAACCCACAGCCACAGCCAACCCAACGCACATTCGCGGCGCGCATATGCATGCCAAAAAAAATATATGTTTTTGATTTTTGTTTACCGTTACTACACGCCTTAGTACATGTGTACCTACGTCTATTATTTATGCGCTGTATAAGCTTTGCGCTTCTCATGCAGTTACATACATACATACAAATATTATGTATGCGTGCATACGTTTTACGTTATTAATTTTAATTGGAAATGAAAATGTTGCGTATACGTCGCCAAATGGTATTATATGTACGTCCTCCATATGTTATAATTTTAATTAGTTATATAAGCACCGCATATCCGCATACACACACACATCCATACATCACCTCATCCCTTCTCCCTTAACTCATGTCGAATCGCTCTCATAACCGCCGCCCAAAGATGCCACAATCAGCAAGTATGCATTATACGAATAAAAGGAAAAAAAAAAGAAAATTAGTGTAAATGTTTGCAAAGAACTTTTTGAGATTTTTCAACAGACGAAGCCAGAGCCGCCTTACACCAGCAAAGTTTTTGATTACCACCTTCAGCAGCTTACAATTTTATGCATTTTATCAATACTTTCACACAATTGTACATAAATATTAAATAGTTTCATATTCAGCAGCACAAAAGAAATAGCTTTTCTTGTTTATAGCGCAGTTTTCTAAGCAGATAGCTTTTGAAAATATTTAAGCTTTTTGTGTGCCAACCACCAACCAAACACTCTTTGAAGACGTCTCGAAATTACAATTTTTGAAATATATTTACAAGTATTTTTATAGCAAATATTTATCAACATATCACTGATGCTAATTAACTGTATTATGATATTAACTTAAACTTTTTACATACATACATACATGCCTTCATACAAATGTATACTTACAAAAAAAATACGATTTATTTGTAATTTTAGCGTGTAAGCGAGGATTAACAAAAATGCCGCAGAGAAATGAATTAAACAGTTCAACAGTTGTTTGCAACAATTTGCCTTAAAAATTAAACAACAACTATGTAATTATGATGTGCATACATTTACTTTAATTTTTATTTATGTATATTACACAATTTATGTGCGTGTTGCTACGTCGTAAATGTTCTTATCTTAAAATAAATACATACATTAAAAAAAAAAAAATCGTGGTTTAATTATTGCTAAATTCTTTTGAATCTACATTAGGGCGTCGCAGAGCAAAAGGGTTGCCTTTGCGTAGCTTAATTATGGAAACTCTTTTCCCCTCAATTATGGCGAAGAAATTGTAGGGAAAAAGATGACAGAAAATGCAAACAATTCCACGTTTTCACACACTCACTAGCGAAATACAAAATTTTGATAATCACACCTAAAGCTCGCTACGCAGTTCAATGCGAGCGTGAACGTGAGTGAACATTAACAGAGGCAAAGAATTCCATTCGTATTTTTTTGCACGTTAAAACACATCTGTCAAAACTTGTCATTCACATGCGAACGCTTTGCGTACGCACACAGTTGAGTTTGAGCTTGTAAAATATGCCTATTATACATTCTAAATTACTTTTGATTCTATAATTCTGAAAGATATTTTAATTCTCTAACTTTTGATATACCAACTATTGCAAAAGGTGAAGTAATGACGAAGTTATTAGTCAAAATAAAAAGTTCACGTTCAGCTTAATGAAGCAACACCGCCTTACATGAATACATTGAACAGGTAGTATAAGTAGAGCAGCTGATTTAATTTTTTTTTTAATTATTTTGTCTCAAAAATGTCAAATATTTCAAATTTTTTCGCGCAAAAATTCTAAATTTTCAAAATCTATTTGCATATGAAACCCTTTTCCATGCAAAACAAGCGATTCAATAGCAGCTTTTGGAACGCTCGCCCAACTCAGCAGCACAAACGCTGATTGCTGGCCCTTGCTAAGGATGGATCAGTGATTCGAGAAGCAAACAAATTTACTAAGAAAGTTGCAACAATTTTTATTTTTTCCAAATTTCAATATTTTTTTCTTTTTTTGTATTTCACATGGCACGCTTTGATTTAGACGAAAAAAATGAGAACAGTTTTTGACACCTTCGATACCGGAAGCAACAATAAAATACACGAAAATGTCGTTTTTGTTCTAATGCTACTATCTGTTTGATATTCCTTGGTCGGACCCGATTTTTGAATCTATATTTTTTTGTATTAAAATTTTTGTTAAAAATGGCCTTATTCATAAAAAATATAATAGATAGGTGAAATTTTCATGCAATTTTTAGATTTCTAAAGCAGTTGAATACCGCATTAAATTTTAGTATAATAAATAGCCAATTTCAAGTGTCTAAGAATTCGCCTTGATAATAATTTTGTTTGCCGACGGTGCTAGGCATTTTCCATTATCTTCAAAATTCCTACCTTCTCTGCACTCTGCGCTAAAAATTTCAATACAGTACGTTTATTTACTTGGGCACAGCGGTATTTTGGTGTCCGCTACTGTAAATTTTCGTCTTCGAGAAGCAAAACTACCTGCATTATAGTTCGATCCGTTTATTCTGGCTTGGTCACTTTCCATTTGTATGTATGTAGGTATGCCTGGGTTAAACTCTAGGAGCATCTTTAAGATTTTCGTTGCTTTTGAGGGCGTTACCGGTACCCACGCTCGCCGTCTGTTGTTAGAAGGTCTCTGGGGTTTGAATACCTTTCAGACGAGCTCTTATTTATTTCATGGATTAAAATCTCCTACAACTACAATATGCCCCCGCACATGGATTGTTTTGCTTGTTTGGCAATGGGGATTGGATGTGTTTCCATGAAGGCCTACGGACTCGTCTACAACTGCTTTCATTTCATGAATTGTAATTAAAATACATACATGAAGTGGTGCTTATTGGCAAATCTCACGAGGTGTTACATGTTTCGACAAAACTTGTTTTTGGTCGAAAATGGTGGTTCACCTATCTTAGAAAATGCATTATCTTCAGTTTTGTATAAAGAAAAAGATTCCATCGCGAAATTATATTTAAATGAAATCTTAAAAAATATATACCAAAAAAAGTAAAAATAACCCCTCATGCTCATATACCCGTAGTTGCGTATATAACGTATACGCCCCGTAGCACCATATGCAGACCATTAACATGTTTACTCGCACGCCTTAATTTAAAAGTAATTAAATAAGTAATATATTATTTTGTTCATATACATATACATGCATATGTATGTATGTACAACAATTTTAAAATGAATTTCGAGTGCAGCAGTAAAAATTAAAAAAAAATGGAATTTTAGTTTTTCAAATCATAGTCATCTTTTACTCAATGAAGTCCTTTTCATTTGTTAAGACACTCGTTTAATTGCACTAGACTCGTTCGTTTGTGAGAGAAGAACAATTACGTCGTTTAATTTTTACATTTTGAAGTGACTTAAATTATTCAAATTAAAAAAAATCGTGAAACTTCAAAAATTACAAAATAGATGCGACAGATATTCGCATGCTGCCATTTTTTTTTTTGTTTAAAAACTTCCCAATCTTATTTAAAAAAAAACAATTAGGATTTTTTCGAGTGACAATGAAAAAATTTTTAATTTGATTATATTTTTATTGTACTTGTTTCTGGAAGACCATTTATTGAAATAAATGCAGGAAGAATGCTTTAGCGTTTTTTTTTTCTGCCGAAAGAAGTGAGTGACACTAAAAAAAAAAACAACTCGTGAGATTTGCTCTTATGCGGGCATTTTTAACTACGTTTGAAAACGATGCTCTGGTGAGGTCCATGGGTCTATCGGAGTTCATCAAGCCAGGCTTGTGTCCATGCGCAGCCATCTTAACAGACGTTGTTCGCTTGGTGGTGAACTAACTCCTTGAGCGTTCAGCGCTTGCACTGAATGTCTCCGGGTACATTCCACATTTGTGAAGCGAACTTGTCTTTAGACTTTTTCGATCTTTTTTGAAGAGCGCTTTTCATTTTAAATCTTCACTTGTTACCAGAAGTGGTGGAAAAAGAGGTTCGTTCGCCCGGCAGAGATCTGCTGTAATCAGGTGAGACCGAGCTTCTTCTTTATTGGCGCTCTAACCGCCTAAGCGGTTTTGGACGACTCCAAAAGAGCACGCCAGTCCCTGCCAACTGACGCCAATTCGAAAGGCCAAGTGAAGCCAAGTCCTGCTCCTCCTGGAAAAATTACTGTTCATGAGCTTATAGGCAGCAAGCGAAGGCTTAATTCATTCAGGCCACGATTCAATCCTGCATTCGCGCGGAAGTGGAATGGATGTACCCCTCTTGCGAGCTTGTCATTGATCGCGTTGCCTGCTAAGTAGATATGGACACACATAAATAGATATGTAACTAGGCCTGCGAGAGTGAGCTATGGTTATGGAGTTACATGTGATGATAGTGAGTGCTCTTAGAGCCGCCTGCAGGGGAATTCAGATGTTGATACTTGTTACTCCTCTTGATCACACGTGTTCAACATGAACCAACTAACAAGATCACGCAATCGGAAAAGAATGAAAAAAAGTAAATCTCTGAGCGTTTTTGACATCTGCCTAAGAATGAAAACAAACAAAGAAAACAAAAACGGCGCGGGGATTGAACGCGATTATATTGGTATTTATTATGAAAGTAGCTGGCCCGGCATACTTCGTCCCACCCAACATAGATTTTTATATTGAAACAATTTGTTCCAACATTTTCACCAACAGTTTACGTTCATGATTTTCAGTGAAGCATTTATCTTCTAATATTACGGTTTGGTGGTTGTCAGAAGGCATATTTCCATAGCCGTCTTAAATAACCTAGCAAAAGTGTACATGCATACAAAGATACGTAAAAGTTTCAGTGCGTTTCAAAGGCGCCATGCCGCCTTTTCAAATAGGCCCAATTTTCTCTAAGAGTATGGGATTGATTTCGTATATCTCCATACCATATTCGAGTAATTTACCATGAACACTTCCAGTGATATGCAATATGAAAAATTCGATTTGTATGGGAGGTGCCACGCCCCCTGCACCTAGCGGTATGAATTATACTTTACATCCGTTTCTCTTACCTACTATATATACACAAAAAATTTCATAAAGATCGGTCGAACCGTTTAGGAGGAGTTCGAGCACTAACACCATGACACGAGATTTTTATATATTAGAAGATGTAAAAAGTGAAACTTGATGGAAATTAGCAACAGAAAGTTCATAAAGTATGGTTTTCATGATTGAAAGAGTTTTACAATCGCATATAATCAGCACGGTTCGATTTTTCTAAGCCAACGTTCTGGCACACACTTCTCACAAAAATTTAGGCCTTTTGGCAGACCAAGCAAACGCATAAACTTATTCTAATCAGAAAGCACTTTATTTTATATCATAAATTTGTAATAAAACAAAATTAAAATTAAAATCCCACATAAAACCATATATGTAATACTTCTATATTGGCAGTAAGCTAACTTGTCAATGTGTAAGCATTCCGATATCAAAGCGAGACAGTCTAGTACCGTTTTTGTCAATGTATTGTGTACTTGAGTGCCGTTTTTGTATATGTGTTGTGTACATGTTTATTTATAAACGTATGTGTTCCTTTTCTTTCGTTCGTGTTTATTGATATATCTGTACTGTAGTGTTTTCGGACGGTACTAGCTCTTACTGCCAATAAAGGAGTATTACATATGGGTGTTTCCAGCGGAAGGCCCACCACGACAAAAAAAAATAAAAGTTTTATATCTAACGTATTTACGGGCCGATTTGTCTGCTTTTTAAAGTATATACTGGCTATGTAAGTAGAATCATGTTTGCATAAAATGGTCTTCGTAGGTGGTGCCAAGGTCGAGATATTTCGAAAAACCGTATTTATGGTCCGATTTGGTTCGAATTTGGCGTATGTGGTTGAAACATAATAAATCATAGATTTCTAATAAATTGACCCTGAATTGGCGCTGAAGTCAAAATATAAAGTATATTCTACATAAAATACATGTTTTATTTGCGTTGAAAATTCATTTAAAAGCCATATGAACAAAAAAATATAACGATGGAAATTTATGTCACGTCACGCCACGTCACGTCACGTTTCACACTTGGGGTTGTAAAAGAGAATTGAAACAATTTGCATTAATTCAAAAAACTCTAAAAACAACTAGAATTGCTCCAAATCATATTAAAATAAGTTTCATGAAAATTGCCATCCACAATTCGCAGAGTTTTGCGATTTTGTAAGAAAAGAAAAAATCAACTTCCATTTTTTGTCACGTAACGACACTCTCTTTAAATGCTTATATTTCAGGACCAAGCAGTTCGATTGATTTCATATTTCGGTTAAATATAGAGCTAATTATGTGCTATACAATGGCCCAAAAAAGTTAAAGAAAACAAATGGTATTTTACAACGCTTTTTTGTATCACATTGAAATCGTACGACTGTCACGTGCGCCACCATGGGAATGCCCATATATGTATGCATAAAACACATCAAATTGCTAAGAAAAGCCACCGCGAAGCGATAGAAGACGATGTAAACAAAACGGAAAAACATCAAAAACGCTATGAAAACTTTTTTCGATTACATTTTCGATACAACGATGGCCGATTGGGTGTTCAACTTAGCTGCTGGTATGAAAATATGAATTTAAAGCTGTCATACGCTGATTTCTAAATATGAAATATCAACACAGTTTTTTCGGGGGTCGGATGGTAGGTATAACACATACAAGCATGCGTACATATGTATGTAGATATGTGGTTACTTCTTATGTTATTGAGTTTGTGCCATTTCCCTGACAAACATATGTACATACATATGTATGTAGTACATTCATGTATAAATAAGTAGCTTAGACACAAAAACAACCCGCGAATAAAAACACACTCAGTCAAAATTTCACAATTCGATTAAATGCCGTTTTGTCCCATTTCGATGTGAATGAATCGAATCCGAAATCGCTATCGTTGAAATCCGAAATCGGTAGACTCGCTTTTTACCAGGTGAACAGAAACGAACAGATAGATAGTTTTCCACACACTAGTGACGTTGATAATATCAGATACAGCAATACCTACATATATACATACATACATACATAGATATGTATATATAACAGCCATTTAGCTGCAACATAGTTCTTGGCGCTTAAATGTGAAATATACACAACGACACTACAGGTTTGTGTCTTTACTACATGTGACTTTTCGAAGTCACCCTGTCAATGAACGTACAGACTACGTTGAAATTAATTGCTGTTTAATTCAAAATTTGTTTGTTTCTTTTATAATATATAGATATAGATAATTTGAATTGGTTTTTAAAATAGTAAATGCGTTGATCCCAACAAGACGATGAGTATTTCAACAAACAAATAATTATTTACAATCAAGAAAAATTTTATCCGCGAGAGGCCTGAACACCGCACCAAGCAAGTGAATAAACAAGTACGACTGTATACACATACATATGTATGTACATATGAATGTGCGTACATTTGTGCAATCATAGCGCAAAGTGTATCAAATTAGTCAGTGTGTAAACATACTAAGCCGCACTTGATATTCCCTCTCTTTGTTGTTTTTCGCAAGCAGCACCAAAGACAGACTCATTGACAATTCTTTGAAAGCAGCGATGTGCACACATATAAGCACACGTGTGTATATATGTAAGTATGTGCGATAAAAAGTGTAAATAAATATCGCCTTATGTCGCCTCTTATCACTACGGAATAAAAATAGGCTCAGTACTTTTTAAATGATCAGAGTAAAATTATAAAATGTATTTATTTTATTTTATTAAATTATCATTTCAATTGCGATCGCTGTAGCCGAGAGGGTATAGGTGCGTTCAGAGCCGACGTAAAACTGTAAGTCCCTCCATTTGTGTAACAACATCCAGACGCACCACCCCAAATTGAAGGAGAAGCTCGGCCAAATACTTAACAAAAGTGTAATCGCCATAAATATTATTATTAGTCTCTTAAATATAAGTCACTTAAACGTTTTCAGTTAATGAATTTTCAATTTTTCTGAGATCAGGTGCAACTAGCAAGATATTGTCTTGTCAGTTAGAAAAAATTGGTTTAGTAAATTTAAATGCATGCAGTAAATTATCTATGTATATACATACATATATATAATAAAATTGTAACAGGCCGATGTCTGTACATTATAGATATAAAAGAAAAGTTAGTACATGTGGAGGGTCTTTATTAGAGCAACAAAAGCCAAATGAACAATTTTTAGAATTCTGGTCTGTCTGTCTGTATGTTTGTATGCGCATCACTCAAAAACTAAAGTATGAAATCGAATGCAGTTTTCACCTATGTATTGCTAGAAGTCTGGCTTAAAATATAGAAGAAAAAAATTATAGAGTTGCCACCTGTTTGTAAGTTTGAGTCTAAGTAGATTAATAAGGTAAAATAAATATTAAAATATGGCCATCAAAAGAAAGACGTTTAGAGCTTATAGCAGAAAATATTTTTGTGGAAGGTTGCCACCTGTTTGAAAATTGTAATTAAATTTAATTGATAAGATAAATTAAGAATTGCAGTATCCAGCTTTGGGTATCCAACTAAAGAGGTTCGTAAATTTTACTGCCGAAAATGTTTTTACACCAATTGCGGTTTCGTGCTTCCATTGTCAGACAATAACACAGATTATGCCCCAAAGCCCCTTCAGCACAATATTGATAACTTGTGAGTAACCTGACGCCAAGTATACATATAGAGGCTCCATGAGTACAACGTCAAGAGCGGGTCTTAATGCCTTGTCCGATTTGCTACCTCTGGGCTTAGAGATCCAAGAAGAAGCTTTGAAGAACGATTTGCTGACTTCATTGTTTTGCCTTGTGGCATGACGATCGGAGATCCAGGCCAGAGAATTATTTAGAAAAATTTTGTTTAATATCCAGACCATCTCTAAGTAAACTGGATAACAAGTTTCTATACCGAACCTAGTTCTGAAGGGTGGTCTGCTCTAGAGGCCTTTAAAAAACCGCTCGTATCTCTTCGAAAATTGTTACGTTGGTATAAAGACGGATAGACTGGTTTTTTTGTTGTTGTATGATATACGAAGTTTCGAATTAAAATATAATTTTAAGTTTATAACATTATACTAACTAACCTGGCGTTTAATGCATATTTTGATTATGAGACAAACTAGATATATGTATGTATATGTACCGTAAGTTTGACTTCTACAGTGTGGAGTAAGCGCACTTACTTTTAAAGTATTGGGATAGAAAAAAACAGTTTTTCTGGAGAAGTCCTCCGTAGAAAAACTAGCTATATCCTTGGATCGGAGGTATTGAGAGTGCACGAGTTTCATTCTCTTTCCCTCGGCAAGATTCTAAGATTTACCAAATAGTATGGTAAGTGTGCGGAGGAGTAATAAATTTCCGGCTACAATTTCATTCCGCTCCGTTCTAAAGGCCTGTATGCAGTTCTCAAGAAAAGCAAAAATTCCATACAAAATGACGTACAAGAAATGCCTAAAAAATTTTCTTGTGTAAAATTTTCTTGAGGCAGTACGCAGTTCTTAAGAAGTTTGCTACGCTTTCTACTACGGTTTTCTAAAGTTTTTTGGGAAAAAAGAGCACAAGGCAACCCATGCTTGCAACCGAAATATATGCCCGTTCCATTATTTCTTGTGGCAATAATAGTAATTTGTTCTGCCTGTTAAAGGCCCCCTATCGGTTCATCGTACTTACAGCCTTTTAACTGGCACATAGTAATTAAAAGCCTGGTTTTTAATTACTACGATCAAGAAAAACTTAATACAATGGTTTAAAAAATTTCTTAAATAAAAAAAACGAAAAATTAATATTGCAATAACAAACAATTCGTGTGCTTCTGTCTCTACATATTTGATGCCTTTGTGGCTATATATTAGGAATGTTAATCCCAGGATCCCGGTCTTTTAAGGTCTCGAAAATCCCGGGATTATATGCCTAGAATCTCGGCATTTTCGGGATTTGTAATTTGCACTGCACATAGAAACGCTTTTTGTTGAACAGTTTTGGCTACATTTCTTTTGTTTATTTAATATTTAACATTTTTTTTATAAATGTGTAGCTCAATATACATATAACACTTTGCGGCAGGCAATTTTGCACACAAAAAAATAATATATTCGCCAAACCAAGGGCCAAATATAGTAAAATTGCGTTCTTAATTTTTCTCTCTGACGTCAGGATTCTTTAAAAGAACTTTGAAATTTGAAAGATATGAGTAATTCAAAAAACTATTTAAAAATTTCAGTGAATATACCTAAAAAATCAGTATGGGTATCAAATGAGGCAGAAGATTCTGTAGAGTTAAAACACCCTTTTATAATTTTATCCTCGAATATTCTTGAAATTTTTCAATTCTTATTTTTGAAAAAATTATATGTTAAGGACTAACTTTATTAGCTTAACAAGTAACTTTTAGCAAAAAAAACCGACTTAAAAAAATATATATATATCTATATATATTTCTTGACTCAATGATCGGATCTAAACCAAATTAGTATGGGACCACCTCTGAGACACTACCTTTCCGCTGCAAAACGACGATCGGTTGACGTGGTCCAAAGTTATGCGGTAACATACATAAAAAAAAAAAAAAATATTCCGATGAACTGATAACCTCCTCCTTTTTGGGAAGTCGGTTAAAAAATTAAAATAGACTAAAGAGGCATTTTCAGTTCCTATTCATCCTTGTGAACCGAAAAAAAATATTTCATTTGGTGCCCATACATTTGTTTTACGTTGCACTGAATTTTTTTAAATAAATTTTGGAATTAACCATATCTCTGAAATTATAACGAGCCCTAACCGCCAAAATAACGTAAACGAAAATACATTTTTTTTGTTAAATTTTTTTTTGCATCGAACTTTTTTCGACATACCTTAAATTATTTTATCAGATATGTATACACTAAAGTATTATTAAATGCATATAAATGTAATTACTGTCTTTTGTTTTGTTACTTATGAAATAATTTTCACTATAAATCAAAAATACGTTTCAAACTCATTTACTTATTATTTATTATATGGTAGGAGAGCTTCTCAAACCATATTGATGCAATTTTTTCATGTTAAGTCATTGAAAAATAATAAATATGTAAATCCCGGGACTGATCCCGGGATTCCGGGATTGAACCAACGACATCCCGAAAATCCCGGGATCGTATAAATCGAAAAAATCAACATTCCTACTATCTATACACATTCGGACTATGATTCGCAGCTGCTAATCATGGCACTCCATCTATAAATTAGTATTTATATAAGACGAGGCACAGATGACGCCAATAACGCTGCTCCTTCTCACTCTTCAACTCATTGCTAGAATTCTAGAAATTAGTTTACTAGGTCAATGCGACATTTAAAATAAAACTAAGAAGAATTTTTAGCAACAAAACAAATACTCGTACGAGTAAAAATGTTTGTATTTACCACATTAGGGGTATTCTCTGCATGGTGCCCCTGCATGGTGCACAGATTGCACGGATTGCATAGTAAAAACCGGTTTTCATATGTGACAGCTTTGCAAACCGTGCAATCCGTGCACCGTGCAAGGGCTTTGCAAGACTCAGAGAAGACCCCTAATGTGGTAAATAGAAACATTTTTACTCGTACGAGTACGACTCAGAGAATACCCCTATTGTAAAGTTGAACAAAGCATTTGGCCATTGCAAAAGGCGAAACCGTGCATTCGATTGCATTTGAATTTTCCAGGTGTCAAGTGCAAAAAGTGCTTATCGCATACTCACAAGTGCAAACATACAAATAAACAAAGTTTATAGTTTTTTTTTTTTTTT
>NW_023458561.1:65934118-65947308 GCF_013731165.1 Rhagoletis pomonella | reverse complement strand
AAAAAACTTCAGTTTCCAGTTCACTTAGCTTTTGCAATAAAAAAGGATGCCTTAAAATAAAACCAACTCTTTATCGAAAATAAAATTTATGATAATTGCATTGGAAAATGCATCTATGTTAATAGATGTATTGAAGTACTAAAAACGTGCTGCGGAATAATATTAGAGTAAGAAATTAGATAGTTAAAATTTAGTTATTACAATACAACTTTGGTATTTCAACTATTATCTATATAATTTATTAAAACTATTTTATTATAAACATATTATTGCTTTTGATTTCATAGCACTCCAGCTAAACAACTATTCTACGTTATTATGCTATCACGGCTATATTAAAATTCGAGAAGAAATGAAATATAATTATAGGAATTATAGGGGTCATGTGACTTGTGGTTACGAAGTTATGGCGAAAAATTCCAAGCCTATGTTAAGTGCTACGCCCCTTTTACAAACTCATTTATATATACCTTACTATAAGCACCTACCATAGATATGTCTGCATACCAAATGTTATGTTTATGTGACTTATGGTTCCGAAGTTATAACTGGTAAAATATTCCACGTCTTTGGGATTTGCCGCCCCCTTCCACAGTCTTATTTATATATATACCTACTACTTAAGTTCCGTAGTTATGACTGACTAAAAATTCCACGCCTATGTTATCTGCCACACCTCCTTTTACAAACTCATTTACATATACCTTAAGATAAGCATCTACTATAGATATGTTTGCATACCAAATTTCAAGTTCATGTGACTTACGGTTCCGAAGTTAGAGCTGATTAAATAATTCACGCTAATGGGTGGTGCCACGCCACCTTTTCCAATACCGCCAATTTTTTCCCATGAGTATGGAATTAATTTTATTTATCTCGACAGCAAGTTCCAATGCTCTACCACAAATATTTCAAGAGATATAAAATATGAAAATTTTAGTAAGTATAGGAGGTGCCACGCCCTCTTTTCCAGCACTGCCCATTTTTCTCTATGCCTATAACCTTCCCGGGGAAAAAGCAAATAAGTGTGCAAAGTTTCGGGCGATTCCGTGCCGCGGTTCAGAAGTTATAAGGTAATAAGCAAACAGACATTCACATTTATATATATAGGTGAATTCAAGTTTGCCTGCCAATTCTTATGGTCTTAAAGTAATTCCAGCCTATGTTGAAAGTGCATTGTTGCAAGTATAAGTCAACATACTTCAGGCATGGTGCCCGTGAGTGCAGGCGCGGGGCAGAAAACGTATATCGTTAAAATGCCATGGCGTATGAGTTATGTATCAACATCAATATTTAGTCCGGTTATGCTTCCAAGCTTGTGCTCATTCACCTCGGTTTGTTCTTTATTTGCAGATTTTTGCGAATAGTTGAAAATTCGTACAAACTTTTACGGAAATAAAAACAGTATTGCTTTTGTTTACGTAATTAACTAAATCCAAAGAGAGAAATTTCTTAAAATTTTCCGCAGGCATTTCGGGAGGGGTTTGAACCCCCAAAACCCCTACCTGCGTTCGCTCCTGAAGCCAGCTGTGATTACTTTACTTTACGCTGGGGTGGGTCTTCAATACAAGGCTATCTATAGAATTTCTGATCAGAGAAAAATTGGGCATAGGCCTACCAGTGGCAGGTGATGGTATATCCATCTACACTGATTGCTCAAAGAAGACTTGCCAAACATCTGCAGCCTCTTCCTAGCTAAGATTTATACTGCAGAGAAGGCAGCTGGTCTTCTACTAAATAGCACAGGTACTGGCAGGAAATCCAATCACTTTGCTGTAACCGAACGGATTTGAAAGAAATAAATCCAAAGTATTTAAATCGATGATCGCAATATCACTCTTTTCTAGGGTTTCGGACAAAGTAATATACATACATTGGATGTAATAAGGCAGCTAATAAGATGATCGTCTCAACACACCGCTGCCAAAATCTACATACCTGTCATATATGCCGAGTTGTCTGCAATCACAACTACTCAATGAAATAAAATACCTATCTAAATTTCTGAGATTAAGGGTTTTAAGAGCTTTGCCCATCTGCCGCCCAGAGAATGATAATGGATGCATCGATGACTGAGGTGGGTACTGGCCCGATTTTTGGCACAATTGTGTTAATGCAACTTATCGAAAGTCGATCAAGAAACCCCATTACTTATCACTCAAATTTGCCATTTCCTTGTCTTAATATAATTGGTTTTGGATCAAAAATAGCTGGCCTGACCCCTGTCCAGCCAAATGTTCAGATGTCCCATGACCAGGTATTTCCAAAGATGGCCATATTTTTCAGCACAATTTATTAGATATTAAGATTGTCGAACTAAAAGCTAATAAGAGGCAATTTTATTAAATGCAGCTTGGCTATCCACACAATCCATGGCCTGGAGAATTACAAGTATATTGCCTGTGAATTCAGTGACATATTCGCCAATAGAGACAATAAATACTGTCCGTGCCGCGCGAATAAGGCTCCAAGTCCTGACCCTGTGTCAATTTTGGAGCCATTGGTATAATGTGTGAGCTCGGGCTCAGTATTTGGACTAAGCCAGCACTTCGCTTCAGAGAGATCAATATTGTGAACAAATTTTTCCTTCACAGAAAATGGTGGCATTGAAAATACCTCTGCCTCAAGCGAATTCCGCCTCACTCCACATTGTATTATATCACCACCCTTTTCTTTTAAGCCCGACCTCTTCGCGGTCAAAGACATTAAGTGACGGTATGCTCCGGTACAGAATAGGGCGATCGTTCTTTTAGGATAGGTAAACAGATTTCCCATGCTATTGACTGAAGATTTGCTCAACCACACCACGGATGCCTAATAGATAACAGGTCTGCTCAAAGAAGTGTAGATCCAGAGGATCACTCTTAGGGACGGCCCCACGTCTTACCCAAGACAGAGACAGGTTTATATTAACAGAATGCTGATAAGGCTATGAACAGTATTTTGTTCAATGTGAAACTTTCATAAAACCTTCTGGTGAAGAGCACAGCGCTACGTTTGATTGCATTAGCGTACAGTCCATTAGAATATTTTGTATCTTGGACTTTTAAATAGCGTTTTTCCTCTACAGACTGCCCACCGATGACTACAGACGAGTATCCCATTTGGAGCGTCATGAAAAAACACGCCCACCATCGAACTTTTTCCAACATGCACTGATGGCCCGCTTCCTAACAAAATGCCTCGCAGAAGCTGGTTACTTTGGTGCATCGCCCAAAGCTGAAGATCTGGTGACTATCGGCGGCATACTTTTGCGTACTTTGCAATTCGTACAATTCAATACACACGAAGTAGCCGAATTGCATGCGAAGAAGGCAGATAGCAATGAGAAGACGGTATTCATTGGTGGTGGACTCTATCCGACATTGGCGCTCTTCAATCACTCCTGCGATCCGGGTGTAGTGAGGTGATGGTCGTGTGGTATTTTGGAAAGGAGTTTCACGACAAATTTTTTATTTTTTGCTTTCCCTCTTGCAGATACTTTCGCGGCACCACTATACACGTGAACACCATACGCCCCATCGAAGCTGGTCTACAAATTGCTGAAAATTATGGTCCCATTTATACGCAGGAGGGTCGCGAAAAGCGTCAAGCTGAACTTAAAAAACTCTACTGGTTCGATTGCACATGCGACCCGTGCTTGGAAAATTGGCCCACCTTCGATCAGCTGCCAACCGATGTCATACGCTTCCGCTGCGACGGCCCCAAACAGTGTAGGGCAATTATTGAAGTGCCGGCGACGTGCAACGATTTCATGATCAAATGCGTGACTTGCGGCGAGAGCACGAACATCTTGAAGGGCCTCAAAGTGATGCAGGTGGGCATAAATAAAGCTTTTGCTTTGCTTAATAAGTCTCGCAGATGTGATTTTAATTGACTTGCTGCTGCAACGCATTTTTAGGATACCGAATTGATGACACGCACTGCCAAGCGTCTCTATGATGCGGGCGATTACGCGAAGGCGTTGAATAAATTCATTGACCTACTACGCATTATGTACGAGGTGCTGGCTCCGCCCTTCCCCGATTTCTGTCAATGTCAACAGCACACAAAGGATTGCTTCCTGCACTTGGGTAATTTCTATAATTTGAATTAATTCATGCGCACAAAATAAATACCTACCTATGTATATGTGTATGTATAGTTATGTGGCTAATTGTGTTTGTCATTGGTCATGAAATTCGAAATGGTTTCGCAGCAATTAGTAATTGCGTTATGGATTAGTTGAAATTCAATATCTACACACTTATTAAAATGTTTTTCCCCAGCTAATTAATAGTCGCATTTATTTCGAAATTTATTTACAAACAGGCAAGAAAAATATTAAGAATTAAAAAAACTGCGCAATATCGTTTATAAAATTTGTAAAATATACACATTTAAAATACTTAATAAAATGTAGAAAAGCGCAACATTGTCGATTCATAAGTATGATTTTGTAAGTAGGTTCCACGAGTTTCCAATTCACCTCATTCTACAGTCACTTCTACACATAAATATGTAAATAAGTATGTATATTAGGGTGGTCCAAAACAAGTAAAGTCGGATTTTTAATGCTCTCTATATGGACAAAATATACCCCCACTTTTTTATTTTGAAATCAAAAAATATTTAGAGGTCGCTCAAAGCGCTCAAAGCTTTCCATGTACTTTATATTGGAAAAAACGACCTTTCGTAGAAATGTTATAGAATTTTTGAAAATCAATATTTGTCGATCGGGGAAATTTGGTTCCTCTTCAGGAGACTTCCAGTAATAATATCAAATTGTTTGTTTAACCATTTTTTAATGCTAACGATTTTTTATTTCTCCCACCATTTCTGTCATTTTCTGGGGGTTTGGCGGACCTATAAAATATAGTTACTATGAAAAAATGGTTAAATAAATAATTGCGTAATATTATTGGGAATCTTCTGAAGAGGAATAGAGTTTTCCCGATCGAAAAATAAAGATTTTCGACAATTCTATACCATTTCCATGAAAGGTCGTTATAGTGAAAACTTCGAGCCACCTCTAAATATTTTTTGATTTAAAAAAAAAATAGGGGTATATTCTTTTCGGTATAGCACAATCTTAGGCGGTGAGAGCATTAAAATTCCTACTTTACTTTTTAACATGCATTTTTGGACAACCCTAATGTATATGCATCGTTGCAAGCACCCCAGCAAAAATTTTCGGTTTTTGGTAAGCGCTTACTTTTTGTATCGATGGAGTAACGCATTACAATTCGCCTCAAGTCAAACATTTTCATTTTCTCGTTTACCCACTGCATTACAGGTAAGTGGTGAATCTCGATTGGGAAGCACTTTTCGAAATTCACCACTTACCTTCTAGTTTACAGAACACATTACTTTAACCTGGACATGTCATTGGCGGTAAGCGAGAAAATGTAAAAATTAAAAATTTTTTCTTGAGGCGAATTGTAATGCGTTACTCCATCGATACAAAAAGTAAGCGCTTACCAAAGAATCGAAAGTTTTTGCTGGGACAAATTAAATCATGCGCATGTCCAGCTGTACGGCCCATTAAATGCTATACCAATAATTGGTGTACGTATTATAACTGTGTTGTTGTTGTGGTTTTTGTTGCTGCTGCTGTTGGCAATGGGAGCTATGTACTTGGTTGCAACCGGCATAGCTGACATCGTTGTAGATGCAACAACGGTAGCACTGTACGTGGTAGACGTACTGCCATCCTGTGGTGAAAAAGGAATAGATTAATAAAACTCGTTTAGAAAAGCGAATTTAAAGGCAAACAAGTACTTAATTACTCAAATGATATATTTAATATGAATTGCTAAATTAAGGCAGACTTCAAGGCATTTCTATAAAATTCGCACAACGCTTGTTTTCACTATGTCAAATTCAATTTTTTCATCAAATAAGGGAATACACATTTTTAAATGGAATTAAATAGCAGTATATATCGATTGATTTTGATGAGGATAGGGCTTGAGTCGCGCACATGCGCTGCTGAATCGGCTATCTGACTGTTTTTGACCCATAATATCATCGGCAAAGGTTATCCATAAAGTTGTGTAAAAATTCTTGGCGTCCAATTATGACATAGTGAAAACCAGCCTTTACACTTATACATATATGTATGTGTATGTATGTAAATGATAAATTTGTTCAGCTTCGCAGAATACGCTGATAATGATTAAAAATATATTTTGCTGATTGTTCTATTAGGTCAGATTGGGACAAGTTGCGTACCAATCTCAGGAATTCCCAATTAATTTTAATTGTTTTCAGTTGAGTTGTGATTTATTAAATTTATTAAGATTGCTTGATAATTTTTAAACCTCTTGTGGTATAAGGGCGAACCCGAGAAACAGTCAACCAAATGCATTGATTTGATGCCCAGATGCATTGATTTAATCATTAAATGTGCTGATTTTTTTACTGCACTGATTTTTCGGAACCCGAAATCAGTGCGCAAAATCTCCTGATTTTGAGAGTTTGTACTGATTTTGTACTGATTTTTACATTTACCAAATATTTTTGTAAATTGGTATAATTGCCATTTCCTCGAGGCTAACATGTTCAAAAAAAAATGTTTTTGACAACTGATATGTGTGAGAAGATTGAAAGCAATTTCTTGAACGTGTAAATACAGCATTAATAAAATCTAAACCACTATTCAAAAGGTGTCACCTTGCAATTGTTTCGTTAATCTGTACTTTTAATCCTTTGCGAGACGCCTTAACCATCTCCAATGGGGATCAAAAATTTATTTGTTAAATCTATGAGAGTGGTGCTACCGATTGAAGGGGTGAGACTGAAAAAAGTCGTTCATTTGACTTTAAGGACCACCCTAAGTACATATTAAGGCAGTACTGGAATACACTTATTTAATTTCTAAAGGAAGCCTTACACCGGCCAAGCATTTTAACCCTCTAACCGGTAAGACGGCCTCAGGGCAGGCATCACAAAAATCAAGATCTCCGTATGAAAAAATTATTTTTTCTTAAAAAAATGAATGTAACTCTCTCTCCCATATTTCTAGGGAAATTTCTTTCTCAAGTTAAAATAAAATCCGTTGGACCGTTTGTCTTCTATACTCAGTTTTGTGCGAACAGGTCGAGAAAAAGGTCGTTTTTTTTTATAAAGAAATTTATTATTTTCAATATCAAAACTTTTTATGTTTGAGAAGTCCGCTGAGCTCGATAATTTTTTTTCGTAAAGCTGTGCTCATTAACTTGCTGATTTTATATAAAAAGTTAAAAAAAAAGTGGAATTTTCCGCCCAGCAGTGCAAAAACTAATGAGTGCCTCAGGGCAGTGTTGCCGGTCCGCGCGTACTTTTATTTACATTGATTTGCAGAGTGCTGTTGTCGTTCCGCGCGAACTTTTATATACATTGATTTAAAAAGTGCTCTTTATAGTCGGTTTTACTTTTATTTCATAACTTGTTTTCATAAAGTGAATACAAATATACTATTATTAAACCGGTGTACGATGTCGCGAGTGAAATTTTCAAAGTTAACGGACGAAGAAATCCATGAAATCATGGAATCGGGAGTTACAAGTGGTGAAGAAGATTCAAACAGTGGAAGTGACTCTGGTTCTCTGTACCACGAGCCAGAGGAAATAAGTCCAGAGGACGAACATTTGATATCCCTATGCCTTCGAGGTATGGATACGAGTGCAAATTTTTTCAACGACGCAGCTGATTACTCACTTACAACATCTACAGTCAGAGATACCGTTACTGCCGATGAAGGAGACATTCCATCAACAGATGCGATTACAGCGACCTACACGGCATTGACGTCAACTCCAATTCAAAAGAAGAGAGCTCGTTCGCCGTTACCAAGACCCGAAGGCACCGGTCCAGCCGTTGTGCCAACCAATGGCGGTTTTGTTGGAAGTAAGTATATCTCCCTCTCCTTCTTAGATCATCGTGATCTTGCTTTATATTTATTTTACCGTTCTTTCAGATATTGAATCAATTTCCAAAGATTCCGCTGAATTTAGCAAGTTGATGTGGCGCAATACAGCTCTAAAACTTCATGTAAATGAGGTCGCATTCCGTGGATCCACACGTTTACCTGACAATATAAAAGGGCTTTCAACTCCATGCCAGTTATTTCTCTATTTTTTTTCTAAGGAAGTAATTGATATGATTGTTGAGGAGACTAACCGGTGTGCTCTAAGTAGGGACATCAACTCAAAATTCAATGTGAATGCCGATGAAATATGCCAATACATCGGAATTCATTTATATATGTCAATATATCGATACCCGAATTTAGAAAGTTATTGGGGAAAGAACGCTTTCGAACCCATTCGCAAAACAATGCCATCGAAACGATTTGAAGCTATAAAAAGATTCCTATCATTCCGAGATGAGGAAGAAAGGGTGAAGAAAGGGCAACCAGGATATGACCCGTTGTTTCGGATACGTAATTTCTCGAATCTTCTCAATGAACGCTTCGACTCAATCCCAAAACATGGTCGACTTTGGTAAGCTTCTGCCATTTGTTAACTCGCAAAGTTATCAGGTTTTATTGCTTTTCTTTAATAGTGTCGATGAGCAAATGTGCTCGACGAAAATGAAACATCATTTAAGACAATATATGCCAAACAAGCCGCACAAGTGGGGTGTCAAATTGTTCGTATTGTGCGATTCGTTTGGTTACGCATATAGGTTTGAGATCTACAACGGCGCAGGAGACAATGTTATTCTACCAAATTGTCCCGATCTAGGCAGCTCAGCAAATGTTGTTGTTCGTTTATCCCAAACTGTGAATGACTTCATGTACCATATAATTTACTTCGACAATTTCTATACGTCGTTACCTCTGTTGGTTTATTTGCGAGCTCGTGGCATATTTGGTCTTGGCACAATTCGAGTGAATCGTATCCCAAATTGCAAATTTCCACCGGACAGTGTTATAGCAAAGAAAGAGCGTGGGTTTTCAACAGAGTATGTGGGCTCTGCATATGGAATCGATATTAGTACTGTTCTGTGGAAGGACAATAAAGCGGTCAGGCTAGCTTCGACTTATGTAGGAGTTGAGCCATTCGATCGGAGTAATCCGAATGAGCAAGTAGCTAAGGCTAAACGATATGACAGGAAGAAAAAGAAAAACATCGAAGTCGATTGCCCACAAATAATTAGGGAATACAACAGCCATATGGGAGGCGTCGACTTAATGGATGGTTTGATGGGACGATATCACGTGAGAGCAAAAACACGTGATATAATGACGCGCCTTTTTTATCATTTTATTGACATGGCTGCAACGAACGCTTACCTTCTTTATAAGCGAATAAATATGGAGAAGATAAATAATTCCAGTAATATTTCTGACGAGGGAGAAAAGATGTTACAGCTGCCTGAATTCAGAGAACAAATCGCTGCTGGTCTTGTGAGCTACAATCAAAAGCGTTCAGCGGGTCGTCCAACTTCAACAAGCCAACCTAATACTGCACAAAAGGGGTCTTTACCTGATTCTCTGATTGTAGGCAGAAAAGCTGTATATCCTGTTGATGATGTTCGTTTCAACGGTAATACCCATCTTCCGAAGTGGCTTGAGAAAAAAGGTGGGAAAAAAATGTGCAAACTTTGTAAAAAGTCCCAAACTCAATTAGGGTACTCACAGTTCTATATTATCTACTGTGTTAATTTTGCCACCTGGTAACTTTAAAACATTTTACCATGTGCTAACTTTGTTTGTTGTTGGTTCCCATACTAATTAGAGATAACACTTTTGGGCAAAATTGCTAGACTTTGTCTCATGTTTATGTTCTGTGTTAAACTGGCATCTATCGCTGCTTGTACATACATACATGAATTTCGCTTTGGGCGCAGCGCTGCTTGTACATAAGTTTCTCTTTGCGCCTGCCTGGAGCTGGCAAAGGTTATTTTTATTTTTATTTTTGCGCTGTGCTAGCTGAGTATAAAAAAGAGAAGAGAGAATAGAGAGAAATATGTATGTGGTTTGTTGATGCTCTCTAAACACAAACGCGTGAAAGGCAAACGGTCTAGCAATGCGTGGTATTGTTGATCAACTTAATACTTTATTTAAACATAAGGGTTGCTCACAGTTCGAGTGTGTTATCTTGTTAAAGTTGCCACCTTTTAACTTTAGAAGTAAACTGTGAGTACCCTAATTGTGTCTGCGAAGTGTGTAATTTACATTTATGCTGCTCCGCCACGAAAAATTGTTTCGGGGAATATCATACAAAGAAATAATTTATTTGTTTTATTATTCATTGCTTATTACAACTTATTTCAATAAAAACATTGTTCCTTACTAAAAATTGTACGTGTTAATTTTTTTCGCTCCAACCGGTAAGTATGCCCTGAGGCACTGTTTCTTATTTCTCACCTGGCAGGCAAACGAAACGACATATTGACTTTCTGTTGACGGAATTGAGTTTATTATGTCCTAATTAAGCTAGAAAAAAATTCCCAACCGTTTCTGATCATTATTTAAAGTTTGCCGGTTTGAGGGTTAAAGTAAGAGAAAATTACTAAATTCGTGGCAAACTCAGTTTTTGCATACTATTTTAGCATACCCTTGTAGTCAGCTGATTAAGTCAAGTGACTTTTTGACTAGTTTTGGTTATTTTTATTTATTTAATGTTTATATTATTTATTTTTTATAAAAGTCTGGCACTTTACTCAACCAGCCCCACATAAATCGACATTTCAAACTTCGTACAAAAATGATGAAAATTCAACAAACTTTATCATTTTCACCCGAAATTTTTAAACCTTTTATTCAGAATTTTTAGAAAAATTTTGGGTATGCAGTTTTGTAACTCATTAAATTTCAAATACTAAAGTGCAAATTTCAAGGCGCTAGCAAATCGGGTTGACTTTTAATAGTTTTTTGGTTGACGGTGTTGTGCATTTTCTTTCATATAAAATATATTGACAATTTCGGTTTTATGGGAGAAAATGCTTAGTACCATCAGCAAACGAAATTATTAAAAATCAACGCGATTTTCTAGCGTCCTGGAATTTGCAATTTCACCTACTTAAATTTAATGAGCTACAAAACTGCATACCCCACATTTTTCTAAAGATTCTGAATAAAAAGTTTAAAATTTTCGGGTGCAAATGTTAAAGTTTGTTTAATTTTCATAATTTTTGTACGAAGTTTGAAATGTGGATTTATGTAGTTAGGTAAAGTGCTAAATTTTTATAAAAAAAATATAAACATCAAATAAACAAAATGCTCCTTGACTTAATCAGCTGACAACAAGGTAAGTGTAGGAAAATATATATATACATAATCACAGGATTTTAAGCCGAAATATTTGTAGCAATACTTAAATTTTTTTTTTATGAAACCAATCCAATTTTATGTTAAAACCTGAATTCCCTAAAACACCACGGAGAACCGAAATTCAAATCGAAGAATTTTTGATGCAAGTTTCTCTAAACAAATGAAGCTTATCATCTATCTAAATTCTTGAACAATAGCGTTGCCTATGCTATGTAAAAAGTGTCTAATATAAGTTGCGTTCCAGCCATCATAAACTTGGTCTATAGTATTTCACATAGCAAGGAGTGGAGCAGATGGCACTAGTCGCGCGATTACTATCTTTAAGCAGATGCTTTGCTGACATTTCATTCAAAGGTTTGAACGCCTGAAAAAACTTATTTTCGATATTTATTATTTCTTTAAAGAAGTTCGAGATCTGTGCAAAAATTATTTTGGTGAACCATGAAATATGGCTACTTTTATATTTTTGAATAGTACACTTTTCCTACTTTAGCTACTTTCATAAATTATAAATGAAACCCGGTTCCTCCTTGGCTGCCTAGAATTTTTGCGGACCCAAACAAAAATTCAAGGAGATATTTTTAAAAATTATCAATTATATAAATATGTCAATTTGAAACATTGTTTACTTTTCCTATAAATTTTAGAAATTGCAAATTGCGGTTTGTGCATTGATGGCAATATGTACAGATGTACAGATGTATGAGTGTAGAAATTTTTTGAGCACTACTGACATACATATATAAATCATTTCAAAGATACAGCAAAATCGCCAATGATTCATATTTCTGTATCTCTTATTTTCGTCATAGACAACCATATTTAGTATATCGCACTCCAAACAATTTTTTTGCGGCGAAAATAATCATTACGCAGCCGTCAAGCATGCATCTTTTTGTATGTAAATACATAAAAAAATGATTTTCCACTTACCGCCGCAGCGCAACTGCAAATATGGTGAGCCACGTTGCGATTTAAAATAGCAACGATTCTGTTGCGAAGTTTGCGGATAAGTTGGCTTCTGCGGCTGCTGGGGTGTATATGGCTCCCAGGGATTCGCCGGACGATATGGTGGGTAACCTGGATGTTTTGTTGTTGTAGATGTTTTGGGTGCTGTTGTGGTGCTTGGTTTTGGATAAAATGGATAGCCTTGCCAGGGTGCTTTTGTGGTAGTGGTAGTAGTTGTTGGTTTCCTTGTTATTGGTCTCCATATAATTGGCCGGATAGAGGGGGTAGTTGATGTAGTGGAGCGTTGTGTTGTCGTTGTTGTTGATGGTGCGGGCGGCTCTGTTGTTGTAGTGGTGGGTCTTTCAGTTGTCGTCGTTGTTGTTATTGTTGGCTCCTCTGTTGTCGTGGTGGTAGTGGTAGCTAATTGTTCTGTTGTTGTTGTTGTTATTGTCGGTTGTTCCGTAGTCATGGTAGTAGTAGTGACTGGGATTTCTGTAGTTGTCCTTATTGTTGTTGGCTCCTCCGCTGTCAGAGTAGTAGTCATGGTAGGACTTTCGGTTATCGCTTCAGCTGTTGCAGTTGTTGGCCTTTCAGTTATTGTTATTGTTGTCGTAGACTCCCCACTTGTCGTTGTGGCGATGCCTGTTGTAACTTCTAACGTCGTGACAGTTGTTGGCGCACTAGTAACGGACGCAGTTGCTTCCTCAGTGGTCCTTTCTGGTGCATTCGTTGTTACTGCTTCGGGTTCTAAAGGACCAACTTCCGGTTCTAACGGCCCAATTTCGGGCTCTAAAGGATCTGGCTCAAAATCTTGCGCCAAAGCAACACTCACAAGTAGAATACCGCACAAAATAAAGCGCACTTTCATCTTATAAGAGAGAAATAATATTCATTAGCTGTAGAAATTATAACGGCAGCATTTATTTAATTCAGTTGAATTAAAATTACCATTTTATGAAAACAACTCAGACTCGCTTATTAAAATATGTATTTAAAAAAA
>NW_023458561.1:65925020-65934018 GCF_013731165.1 Rhagoletis pomonella | reverse complement strand
TTGGTGAACGGAAGTGTTTTTTTAAATACATATTTTAATAAGCGAGTTTGAGTTGTTTTCATAAAATGGTAATTAAAATACAACTGAATTAAATAAATGCTGCCGTTATAATTTCTACAGCTAATGAATATTATTTCTCTCTTATAAGATGAAAGTGCGCTTTATTTTGTGCGGTATTCTATTTGTGAGTGTTGCTTTGGCGCAAGATTTTGAGCCAGATCCTTTAGAACCCGAAATTGGGCCGTTAGAACCCGAAATTGGTTCTTTAGAACCCGAAGCAGTAACAACGAATGCACCAGAAAGGACCACTGAGGAAGCAACTGCGTCCGTTACTAGTGCGCCAACAACTGTCACGACGTTAGAAGTTACAACAGGCATCGCCACAACGACAAGTGGGGAGTCTACGACAACAATAACAATAACTGACAGACCAACAACTGCAACAGCTGAAGCGACAACAGAAAGTCCTACCACGACTACTACCCTGACAGCGGAGGAGCCAACAACAATAAGGACAACTACAGAAATCCCAGTCACTACTACTACCATGACTACGGAACAACCGACAATAACAACAACAACAACAACAGAAAAATTAGCTACCACTACCACCACGACAACAGAGGAGCCAACAATAACAACAACGACGACAACTGAAAGACCCACCTCTACAACTACTACGACAACAGAGACGCCGGCACCATCAACAACAACGACAACACAACGCTCCACTACATCAACTACACCCTCTATCCGGCCAATTATATGGAGACCAATAACAAGGAAACCAACAACAACTACTACCACTACCACAAAAGCACCCTGGCAAGGCTATCCATTTTATCCGAAACCAAGCACCACAACAGCACCCAAAACATCTACAACAACAAAACATCCAGGTTACCCACCATATCGACCGGCGAATCCTTGGGAGCCATATACACCCCAACAGCCGCAGAAGCCAACTTATCCGCAAACTTCGCAACAGAATCGTTGCTATTTTAAATCGCAACGTGGCTCACCATATTTGCAGTTGCGCTGCGGCGGTAAGTGGAAAATCATTTTTTTTTTGTTTTTTTATTTACAATCAAAAAGATGCATGCAGCCGTCAAGCGTAATGATTATTTTTGCCGCAAAAAAAATTGTTTGGAGTGCGATATGCTAAATATGGTTGTCTATGACGAAAGTAAGAGATACAGAAATATGAATCATTGGCGATTTTTCTGTATCTTTGAAATATTTATATGTATGTCAGTCGTGCTCAACAAAATTTCTACATTCTACATATGTATGTATGTACATACATATCGCCATCATCAAGGCACAAAAGCTTTAATATGCAATTTCTAAAATTTATAGGAAAAGCAAACAACTTTTCAAATTAACATTGCTTAAGGTGCATTTCTAAAGATTATACATACATATGTATGTATATAATTGATAATTTTTAAAAATATCTCCTTGAGTTTTGGTTTGGGTCCGCAAAAATTATGGGCAACCTAGGACGACCCGAGTTTTATTTATATTTTATGAAAGTAGCTGAAGTAGGAAAAGTGTACTATTCAAAAATATAAAAGTAGCCCTACCACCAAAATAATTTTTGCACAGATCTCGAACTTCTTTAAAGAAATAGCAAATATCGAAAATTAGTTTTTCAGGCGTTCAAACCTTTGAATGAAATGCCAGCAATGGCACTAGTTTTCTATAGTCCCATCTGCTTAAAGATAGTAATCGCGCGACTAAGTAGTGCAATGTGCTCCACTCCTTGCTAAATGAAATACAATAGACCAAAATTATGATGGCTGGAACGCAACTTATCTTAGACACTTTTTACACAGAATAGGCAACGCTATTGTTCAAGAATCTAGATAGATGATAAGCTTCATTCGTAAAAGAAACTTGCATCAAAAAGTTTTCGATTTGAATTTCTGTTCTCCGTGGTGTTTTAGGGAATTCAGGTTTTAACATAAAATTGGATTGGTTTCATAAAAAAAAATTTATTAAAGTATTGCTACAAATATTTCGGCTTAAAATCCTATGATTATGTATACATTTATTTTCCTACACTTACCTACATACACTTGTTTATTTGATGTTTATATTTTTTTATAAAAGTTTACCACTTTACCTAACCAAATAAATCCACATTTCAAACTTCGTACAAAAATTATGAAAATTAAACAAACTTTAACATTTGCACCCCAAAAAATTTTAAACATTTCATTCAGAATCTTTAGAAAAATGTGGGGTATGCAGTTTTGCAACTCATTAAATTTAAGATTTTCTAACGCCTTGAAATTTGCACTTTAGTCTTTGAAATTTAATGAGTTACAAAACTGCATACCCGAAATTTTTCTAAAACTCCGAATAAAAAGTTTAAAAATTTCGGGTGCAAATATTAAAGTTTGTTGAATTTTCGTAATTTTTGTACGAAGTTTGAAATGTGGATTTATGTGGGGCTGGATAGGTAAAGCGTTAGACTTTTATAAAAAAAAGTATAAACATTAAATAAACAAAAGAAAAATAGCCAAAACTAGTCAAAAAGTCACTTGACTTAATCAGCTGACCACAAGTGTATATTAAAATAGTATGCAAAAACTGAGTTTGCCACGAATTTAGTAATTTTCTCTTATTTTAAAATGCTTGGCCGGTATAAGGCTTCCTTTAGAAATTAAATATGTGTATTCCAGTACTGCCTTAGCGTGGTCCTTTAAGTCAAATGAACGACTCTTTTCAGTCTCACCCCTTCAATCGGTAACACCACTGTCATAGATTTCACATATAAATTTTTGATCCCCCATTGGAGGACGGTTAAGGCGTGAAGCAAAGGGGTAAAAGTTCAGATTAACGAAACAATTGCAAGGTGACACCTTTTCAATAGTGGTTTAAATTTTATTTACGCTGCATTTACACGTTCAAGAAATTGCTTTCAATCTGCTCACACATATCAGTTGTCAAAAACGATTTTTTTGAACATGTTAGCCTCAAGGAAATGTCAATTATGCCAATTTACAAAAATATTTGGTAAATGTAAAAATCAGTAATAAATCAGTACAAACTCTCAAAATCAGTAGATTTTGCGCACTGATTTCGGGTTCTTAAAAATCAGTACAGTAAAAAGTCAGCACATTTAATGATTAAATCAGTGCATCTGGGCACCCTAGTTCGGACGTTTCTTTTATTTATTTTTTTTGCGGAAAAATTTTAAGTTTAAGCATGCGTGGTAGCCACCTTTTCAGATGCACAAACTCTGAGATCGAAAAATTTGATTATTACCGCAGTAAAATACTTTCGTAAAGCTGTCCATAAACATGTGATACGTTCGAGTGAATTGTTCTTGCTGAACGTAATTCTTCATCGTGTACCTACGGCGTTGTTCGCGTACAAATCATATCAAATTGAAAAATTTCTAGTTTGTTTTTTTGATATGTTCGACGTTGTTCGCGATGTGTGAGGCATTATTGGCGAACATTTCCTCATTTCATCATGACTTTTTAATTTCAAGTTTTGAAGTAAGTAAATCGTGTATTTATCCGTTTTTGGTTGACTATTTCTCGGGTTCGCTCTTATACCACAAGAGGTTTAAAAATTATCAAGTAATCTTAATAAATTTAATAAATCACAACTCAACTGAAAACAATTAAAATTAATTGGGAATTCCTGAGATTGGTACGCAACTTGTCCCAATCTGACCTAATAGAACAATCAGCAAAATATATTTTTAATCATTATCAGCGTATTCCGCGAAGCTGAACAAAATTATCATTTACATACATACACATATATGTATGTAAGTGTAAAGGCTGGTTTTCACTATGTCATATTTTGACGCCAAGAATTTTTACATAACTTTACGGTAATATGGTTCAAAAACAGATCAGGTCAGATAGCCGATTCAGCAGCGCATGTGCGCGACTCAAGCCATATCCTCATCGAAATCAATCTACATATATATACTGCTATTTAATTCCATTTAAAAATGTGTATTCACTTATTTGATGAAAAAATTGAATTTGACATAGTGCGAATTTTATAGAAATGCCTTGAAATCTGCCTTAATTTAGCAATTCATATTAAATATATCATTTGAACAATTTAGTACTTGTTTATGGCCTTTAAATTCGCTTCTCTAAACGAGTTTTATTAATCTATTCCTTTTTTTCACCACAGGATGGCAGTACGTCTACCACGTGCAGTGCTACCGTTGTTGCATCTACAACGATGTCAGCTATGCCGGTTGCAACCAAGTACATAGCTCCCACTGCCAACAGCAGCAGCAACAAAAACCACAACAACAACACAGTTATAATACATACACCAATTATTGGTATAGCATTTAATGGGCCGTACAGCTGGACATGCGCATGATCTAATATATCCCAGCAAAAACTTTCGATTCTTTGGTAAGCGCTTACTTTTTGTATCAATGGAGGAATGCATTACAATTTACCTCAAGACAAAATTTGTCACTTTCTTGTTTACCCACTGCATTACAGGCAATGCCGGGGGAAAGCATTTTTACATTTTCTCGCTTACCGCCAATGACATGTCCAGGTTAAAGTAATGTGTTCTGTAAACTAGAAGGTTTGTGGTGAGTTTCGAAAAGTGCTTCCCAGTCGAGATTCACCACTTACCTGTAATGCAGTGGGTAAACGAGAAAATGAAAATGTTTGACTTGAGGCGAATTGTAATGCCTTACTCCATCGATACAAAAAGTAACCGCTTACCAAAAACAGAAAAGTTTTTACTGGGCTGCTTGCAACGATGCATACACATTAGGGTGGTCCAAAAATGCATGTTAAAAAGTAAAGTCGGAATTTTAATGCTCTCACCGCCTAAGATTGTGCTATACCGAAAAGAATATACCCCTCTTTTTTTAATTAAAAAATATTTAGAGGTCTCTCGAAGTTTTCCATATAATTTATATGGGAAAAAACGACCTTTCGTAGAAATGGTTTAGAATTCTTGAAAATCAATATTTTTCGATCGGTAAAACTCTATTCCTCTTTAGGAGATTCCCAATAATATTACCCAATTATTTATTTAACCGCCAAAATCCCCAGAAAATGCAATGGGGGAAGAAATAAAAAATCGTTAGTATTAAAAAATCATTGTACAAACAATTTGGTATTATTATTGGAAGTCTCACGTAGAGGAGCAGAGCTTTCCCGATCGAAAAATATTGATTTTCAAAAAGTCTATACCATTTCTACGAAAAGTCGTTTTTTCCAATATAAAATACATGGATAGCTTTGAGCGTTTTGAGCGACCTCTAAACATTTTTTGATTTCAAAATAAAAAAGTAGGGGTATATTTTTTCCATATAGAGAGCATTAAAATTCCGACTTTACTTGTTTTGGACCACTCTAATATACATACTTATTTACATATTTATGTGTAGAAGTGACTGCAGAATGTGGTGAATTGGAAACACGTGGAACCTACTTATAAAAGCATACTTACGAATCGACAATGTTGCGCTTTTCTACATTTTATTAAGTATTTTAAATGTGTATATTTTACAAATATTATAAACGATATTGCGCAGTTTTTTAATGCCTAATGTTTTTCTTGCCTGTTTGTAAATAAATTTCGAAATAAATGCGACTATTAATTAGCTGGGGAAAAACATTTTAATAAGTGTGTAGATATTGAATTTCAACTAATCCATAACGCAATTACTAATTGCTGCGAAACCATTTCGAATTTCATGACCAATGACAAACAATTAGCTACATAACTATACATACACATATACATATGTAGGTATTTATTTTGTGCGCATGAATTAATTCAAATTATAGAAATTACCCAAGTGCAGGAAGCAATCCTTTGTGTGCTGTTGACATTGACAAAAATCGGGGAAGGGCGGAGCCAACACCTCGTACATAATGCGTAGTAGGTCAATGAATTTATTCAACGCCTTCGCGTAATCGCCCGCATCATAGAGACGCTTGGCAGTGCGTGTCATCAATTCGGTATCCTAAAAATGCGTTGCAGCAGCAAGTCAATTAAAATCACATCTGCGATACTTATTAAGCAAAGCAAAAGCTTTATTTATGCCCACCTGCATCACTTTGAGGCCCTTCAAGATGTTCGTGCTCTCGCCGCAAGTCACGCATTTGATCATGAAATCGTTGCACGTCGCCGGCACTTCAATAATTGCCCTGCACTGTTTGGGGCCGTCGCAGCGGAAGCGTATGACATCGGTTGGCAGCTGATCGAAGGTGGGCCAATTTTCCAAGCACGGGTCGCATGTACAATCGAACCAGTAGAGTTTTTTAAGTTCAGCTTGACGCTTTTCGCGCCCCTCCTGCGTATAAATGGGACCATAATTCTCTGCAATTTGTAGACCAGCTTCGATGGGGCGTATGGTGTTCACGTGTATAGTGGTGCCGCGAAAGTATCTGCAAGAGGGAAAGCAAAAAATAAAAAAATAAAAAATTTGACCACACGGCAATCACCTCACTACACCCGGATCGCAGGAGTGATTGAAGAGCGCCAATGTCGGATAGAGTCCACCACCAATGAATACCGTCTTCTCATTGCTATCTGCCTTCTTCGCATGCAATTCGGCCACTTCGTGCGTATTAAATTGTACGAATTGCAAAGTGCGCAAAAGTATGCCGCCAATAGTCTCCAGATCTTCAGCTTTGGGCGATGCACCAAAGTAACCAGCTTCTGCGAGACATTTTGTTAGAAAGCGGGCCATCAGTGCATGTTGAAAAAAGTTCGATGGTGGACGTGTTTTTTCATGACGCTCCAAATGGGATACTCGTCTGTAGTCATCGGTGGGCAGTCTGTAGAGGAAAAATGCTGTTTAAAAATCCAAAATGCATAATATTCTAATGGACTGTACGCTAATGAAATCAAACGTAGTGCAGTGCTCTTCACCAGAAGGTTTTATGAAAGTTTCACGTTGAACAAAATACTGTTCAAAGCCTTAGCAGCATTCTGTTAATATAAACCGGTCTCTGTCTTGGGTAAGACGTGGGGCCTGTCACTCTTTGATCAGACCTGTTATCTATTAGGCATCCGTGGTGTGGTGGAGCAGACTTTCAGTCAATAGCATGGGAAATCTGTTTACCTATGCTTAAAGAACGATCGCCCAATTCTGTACGGGAGCATGCCGTCATTGTCTTTGACCGCGAAGAGGCCGGGCTTAAAAGAAAAGGGTGGTGATATAATACAGTGTGGAGTGAGGCGGAATTCGCTTGAGGCAGAGGTATTTTCAGTGCCACCATTTTCTGTGAAGGAAATTTTTTTTCACAATATTGATCTCTCTGAAGCGAAGTGCTGGCTTAGCCCAAATACTGAGCCCGAGCTCACACATTATACCAATGGCTCCAAAATTGACACAGGGTCAGGACTTGGAGCCTTTTTCACGCGGCACGGACAGTCTTTATTGCCTCTATTGGCGAATATGTCACTGAATTCACAGGCAATATACTTGCAATTCTCCAGGCCATGGATTGTGTGGATAGCCAAGCTGCATTTGATAAAATTGCCTCTTATTAGCTTCTAGTTCGACAATCTTAATATCGAATAAATTGTGCTGAAAAATATGACCATCTTTAGAAATACCTGGTCATGGGACATCTGAACATTTGGCTGGACAGGGGTCAGGCCAGCTATTTTTGATCCAAAACCAATTATATTAAAACAAGGAAATGGCAAATTTGAGCGATAAGTAACGGAGTTTCTTGATCGACTTTCGATAAGTTGCATTAACACAATTGTGCCAAAAATCGGGCCAGTACCCACCTCAGTCATCGATGTAAATACTTTGGATTTATTTCTTTCAAATCCGTTCGGTTACAGCAAAGTGATTGGATTTCCTGCCAGTACCTGTGCTATTTAGTAGAAGACCAGCTGCCTTCTCTGCAGTATAAATCTTAGCTAGGAAGAGGTTGCAGAGGTTTGGCAAGTCTTCTTTGAGCAATCAGTGTAGATGGATATACCATCACCTGCCACTGGTAGGCCTATGACCAATTTTTCTCTGATCAGAAATTCTATAGATAGCCTTGTATTGAAGACCCACCCCAGCGTAAAGTAAAGTAATCACAGCTGGCTTCAGGAGCGAACGCTGGTAGGGGTTTTGGGGGTTCAAACCCCTCCCGAAATGCCTGCTAAAAATTTTAAGAAATTTCTCTCTTTGTATTTAGTTAATTACGTAAACAAAAGCAATACTGTTTTTATTTCCGTAAAAGTTTGTACGAATTTTCAACTATTCGCAAAAATCTGCAAATAAAGAACAAACCGAGGTGAATGAGCACAAGCTTGGAAGCATAACCGGACTAAATATTGATGTTGATAGATAACTAATACGCCATGACATTTTAACGATATACATTTGCGACCCCGCGCCCGCACTCACAGACACCATGCCTGTATGTAATTGACTTATACTTGCAACAATGCACTTTCAACATAGGCTGGAATAACTTTAAGACCATAAGAATTGGCAGGCAAACTTGAATTCACCTATATATATAAATGTGAATGTCTGTTTGCTTATTACCTTATAACTTCTGAACCGCGGAACGGAATCGCCCGAAACTTTGCACACTTATTTGCTTTTTCCCCGGGAAGGTTATAGGCATAGAGAAAAATGGGCTGTGCTGGAAAAGAGGCCGTGGCACCTCCTATACTTACTAAAATTTTCATATTGTATATCTCTTGAAATATTTGTGGTAGAGCATTGGAACTTGCTGTCGAGATAAATAAAATTAATTCCATACTCATGGGAAAAAATTGGCGGTATTGGAAAAGGTGGCGTGGCACCGCCAATAGACCTGCAAATGTTTAATCAGCTAAAACTTCGGAACCATAAGTCGAAAGAATTTGCAATTTGGTGCGAAGACATGTCTACGGGAGGCGCTTATTGTAAGGTATATATAAAAGAGAGCGTGGCACATGAACTTGAAATTTGGTATGCAAACATATCTATGGTAGGTGCTTATAGTAAGGTATATATAAATTAGTTTGTAAAAGGGGG
>NW_023458561.1:65921759-65924920 GCF_013731165.1 Rhagoletis pomonella | reverse complement strand
TATTACAGTTAAATTAGGGTCGAATACTGGTAATCTGACAATTTTTTTCCGCAGTAGACATTTTTTTTCAATACTACAACAATACTACTTTTTTATATACTACAACAACAAGAAAGTTATAACACATCTAAAACTTTAACGCCAATATCTCAGAAAGCAGTTTTAACAGAAGCGCCCTTATTGCATCTAACTCCTCAATTATTGGAGATAAAACAAAGATAAGTTGATTTTCCTGTGTATTTTTTTTTTTAATATGTGACCTGGTCTACGAAAAGGGAGCTTACGTTCGAAAACTAGTTTTCTGTGAAAAAGCTGTTAAAAGTAAGCAACTCGTTTCGTCAGTTTCTCATTATCTCGTTAATTGTTATAATGTAATTGTAATTGTAATTGTATAATGTAATTGTATAATGTAATAAATTATATTTTGTCGTATTTTTACTCTTCTTTCTCTACATTTTTAGTACACTTCTAAGCAAGTCTGCTTTTCACCACGTGAAAAAGCATCTAATCTTCCATCCGAATCAACCAAAAAGTGAAAATTGATTTTTTGACACCTAAGCCCCCTTTCCGTAGACCAGGTCACATATTATAAACACACTTTTAATAAAAAGCAAACTCTTTTTTTTTGCTAATTTTTGCATTCGTAACTTATTTTATTCTGGGGTCCCGCAGACGTATACACGTACTAGGTGGCTGTGTGAAAATTACGTTAGCATTTCTAAGTGGTGGTCAAATCCCAGGAAGGTTTTGCTCCCGCGCATCGCAATGTCTTCTACACAGGTTTAAAGTCCCCCTTTTTGCTAAAAATTACTATTATTTTTCATTACATTCGGTTCTCCTAAGAAAAATTTGGCGCTTTATATTTTAGTGGAAATTTTAACCATCTATAAGCCATTTTTTAAACAGTGGGTAAAAAGGCCCGTTCTGGTGGGAGTTGATGGGTTAAACTTTTGGAAAAAAGTAGAACAAACCTTGTTTTCAATACATAACCCCCAAAAAAATCGTAACAACTCCGTAATTTAACATAACGGTTGATAAGATTATTGCAAAAATGTATTGACAGCGATACAAATTACCCCAATAACTTGACCTTTTAAATTTTTGTATTTCTTTAAATTTAAATAGCACATACGGATTTGTAGAGAACATAGAGATGTACATATGTATATACCTCAAAATTTCGTGTGTTCGCCCATCCATCAGCGGCAGACACTCAAGATTTTAATGCAAGTAGAAAGTAAGGTAATTTAAATTTAAAACTAATTCAATTAATGAATTAAATACAATTACAATCTGAATTGCCATGGCGAATGCCTAAGGGTGCCGAGATGACAGGACAAGATTAGTAGCCTCATGGCTCTTTGGAATCTACCTTATGAGCAGGAGCGCCGGCGTCTCCAGACGCGCCGGCCTCGCCGCCGCCGCCGATTCTTTTTGAAGTTGACCACGCCGCCGCCGCAAAGCCTTTCGGCGTAAACCTCTACTACCTATACGTTGGTCGTTCCATTGTAATTTTATAAATCTCTCGAAACACCCGTATAACAACTACCAACAATTTGTCATTTTGCAAGTCAGATGCGCTCTTCTAAGTAGAAAAATCTTTTATTAAAAAGTCGAGTGTTATGTTTTCTACGTGTTTGGCAACGCTACGGACGTTATATGAGACCTCTTACAGTCAGCCAGCACCTAAGGCCACCTAAAGCCCGAATAAGAATGGCTTACATCTAATACTGAATATTGGTAGTACTAAGGTACTACAAAGCCCATTCTCGACGATTTATTGTACAATAAACTGGCCAAATGTAAAATCTCAGCTTTGCCAGATTGACGTTTTTTTGCCTGATGAAAATCATGATTTAAAAAAACCGCTTAAAAATAAAAAAAACGGCTGAAACCGGTTTGGAAAAATCGAACTTTCACCCTAGTTCGTGGCTTTTAAAAATAATAGAACAAATATTTTAAAATTGGAATTTCAAAAGAAAGGATACGAACTCCATAATTCCATAAGCAATTGCCCTGCGCTGGGCATGCCTGCTTTAAAATGTCCATCCAGCGCAACTGTACCTCGCCTGAGAGATGCGTCTCACAAAGGTGAAGACAGTCCGTAAGATGTCATTTAGCAACGCTATTTGCTCCATGATTGTGATTGTTTATAGTTTTTATCTTAGCATGGAAATGCTTTTAAATTAATTAACAAAGACTTTAATTTTCTACTTTGACATTTTCTATTTTGAGCTCCACTTTTTCTAATTCACTGATTTGCCTTCCCACAGACGTCTGCGTCTTATATGAGCCTCTTTAGCTCAGTGGCAGAGCACTGGTCTTGTAAACCAGGGGTCGTGAGTTCAATCCTCACAGGAGGCAACAAAGGATAGCTTACTTTTGCTAACTTTTTTTTTATATACATTTTTTTATAATGTTTATGGAATTTTGAAAGTCTGTATGCAAAATTAATTACAAAATGAGGGAGTAAAAAACGATTTCAGTCACATTTGATTTATTTATTTGTTTACATTTTTTTGCTACTTAAACATTTTGTAAATACGCGGGAAGTTTGTGGAAGTAAAAGTTGTGAGAATAATAGACTCATTAACGGGATTTTCAAATTTATTATTCAAAAGTCCAAATGCGAATAATTAATTAAAATTTTGCAACCCCTTATACATTTACACAAATATTATGTATGCGTAAGCCTTATGTGAAAGGGTTGTTTAGAGGTATGTACACAAAAACTGGAGTAGTGCACTTTAGGGGTTCTCGTACAAAAAATTGCAAATAATATTAAAATCAGTTTGTGTAGGTACAACATTAAACCATAAATCAAAATGACAGTAAATTTTTGCAAATTCTTCTTTAGGGTGGGCATGCAAATGTACACAAGCATGTACATATACAAGCACAGATATATGTAAGTGCGTGAGTTGTGAAGGGTGGTGGGATGCGTTTTGCATCACAAACTTCGTCAGTACAATTCATTTATCACTGACGTAAAAAAATGAGATATGAAAGCGTCAAGGTTAAAACTTTAAAAGGTGAGCTTAAGCCGAAGGTCGGTGAATAATCAAAAGTTAAGCTCGGAAATTTTAGCGAAATTTGGAATCAGTAGGGTACATTTAAAGGTGTTTAATAATGATGTAATGAATGTTAAGCCTTTAATAGCT
>NW_023458561.1:65914623-65921659 GCF_013731165.1 Rhagoletis pomonella | reverse complement strand
GAAGTTGCGAATAAAGAAATACTGATTACAATATTTTCTTTTAAGTCGAAGCAGTAGAGAAATGATGTTTCACATTTTTCATGCATACATATGTAATAACTCGAATTTATTGAAAAAAATATAGACATTTTGTACTACCGAAACGCATATTTGGTACAACTGATTAAATGAAAAAAATAATAATAATAATAATAATAATTTTAAAACCCCTCCCTAAAAAAATTTCTGCGTTCGCCCCTGGCTGGCTTCCAAGTCAATTTAGCCGTCCTCCATTTATTTCACTCATTATTGGCGCGTGCCCGAAAAAGGTTAGTTTCCCTGATTCCGTATGCTGTGTGGCTTACATATTAATTGCGTCGAGACATTATTTAAGGAATCCCAGTAGCATGGATTTCTTAAATTCTAAGAATTTCTCGATAAAAATAACTTCCTGGTGGGTATATTCCACAGATCTAACCTTACGCTATGCTTGTTTAGGTACGTACATACATATAGATAAGTCCTTCCAATTGAGCATTTTTTTTTTTTAATAAAAAAATATTTGATTGTACGTTTAAACACTTACTTGAGTATTTCCTCAATGGTTAACTCCTTGTCGATATCTTGCTTAATATTTAAGAAATAGTCCAACGATTTTTTAGCAAGAACGCGCAAAGCCATATGGCAATTTACAGATGCACCAGAGCGCCAAATTGTGGGCAAAAGTCCGCATTCATATTTGTGATAGGTGGTGCTGGCTTTGGTTAGGCACTCCTCGGAACAGTACAGGACATCAGCACACTTTGGACAGGCAACTGGTATGGCGGTTCTAAAAAAACAAACCAAGTATTAAAAAAGCAAGCATTTCTTATATAAAACCTAAACAAAAATATTGCTAAATTTTGCAAAAAGATTTTTTCTAATTTAAATTTTTTGTATCACATCCCACTACTACTACGAATAGGTACCTAATAAAACAATTATCGCAATGTGACTTAGAGTACTTCTCCAACAGCACTGCGACAAATGGCTTCTCCACCAAAATTTCCTCGCCCACCATAATATCGGTGGCAGCGCGCGCAAATCTACCCTCCGAACAACTCTGATCTATGCGCACTGCATCACTGACAAACTCCTTCTCCTCGGGTATGGCCATTGTCAGTTTTGGCTCACCCAATTTCTTTTGCCTTTCCGCTTGTCTAACAGTTTGCGGATCCCTTTCCAGCATTTTGATCATAGTCATGGCATCCAAACTCAACTTACTGCGCCTGTCCGCCGGCACTTTCGCATCATCCAGCGCAGTGATGCATTTCCTGCAAATCCAAAAAATGTTTATTTAACGCACCAATTAATTTTTCAAAAATACGATCAGCTTACTTGAAACTTGCTATGGTATTGGGATAATTCTTCTTCACCATATAGCAACGCGCCTGACGCTCATACAGCTTGTATATTAGATCCTTGGGATAGCCCAAATCTATGGCGCGCTTCACATCGATCAGCGTCTCATCGTACTTCTCCATGTGGAAGAGTGTGGCAGAGCGATTGGCTAAGATGATTGCGCGTTCGCTTGCTGACAATAAAAAAATGAATGAATAATGCTACATACGAGTATACGCACAATAAGGCAGGGCCAGAAGAGAAATGACCCAGCAACTTACCCTTGTCCGCCGGCAATGCCAAATAGCTTCTTGTATAGAAGACCATGGCCTCAAACCAATTTTTAGCCTTGAACGCCTGATTGCCTTTCTCCTTCAATTGTGCTGCCGTGTCGGCATCTTTCCCCACATACACCCTTTTCACTTGCAACTGTCCATCGCTTTCGCGTACACCGGGAAATTGCTCAACGAATGTCAGCCGCTCGTAATCGTTGCGACATGCTGCAATTTTGGCCACCTCTACATCGAAAATATCTAAATGCGAATTTTTCAGGTTAACATAATAGTCGGGGAAAAAGCCGGTTTTCTCCACCAAAGACATTTCTGTTCAGTTTTTACAACGTTTAGCTAAAGATTTCTTAATGGATTTGAAAAATTTCCTTTAATTTTTTTCGTTTGGAATATTATTTTTCACTTTCTGTAATACCAAATTCAACTTTTCTTTTAGAAAACTGCAGCTAAACTGAAAATGTGGAAAATCTACCCATAACGTGTCGTTTCGGCATCCATAGTTCGGATATATATTTTTAGATTTCTTAAGAGCAGCAGATAGGGTTTTTAAGAGCAAGGGACCTTTACTCTCGTAAACTGCGAAATATGCTCTCATTTTGGATTACTGCAATGCACGTGGGAGCGTAAAATTATTTGTTTACAAACAAAAATAGCCACGTATAAAAGTAGTTTTACTGGTGTGGTATAATAAAACACATACGTATGTACATATTTACATACGGATTAGGGATGTTAGTTGTTTCGCTTTTTACGATCGCGGGATTTTCGAGATGTCGTTATCACAATCCCGGGATCCCGTGATTTACATAGATATTCATTACGTTTCAAAAACCTAAAACGCTGAAAAGCTCTCCTACCATCAAATAAATAATAAATAAATGGGTTTGAATTCTAATTTTTTATTTAAAGTGGCGATTTTTTTTCTCTCTCTGACATCAGCATTTATTTTAAAGGACTTTGTAATTCCAAAGATATGATTACTTCCAAAAATTATTTAAAAAATTCAATGCAATGTAGAATTAATATATGGATACCAAATGAAAGAGAAAATCTATTGAGAATTAGAAAAAATTAAAAATTTTGGATTCACAAGGAAGAATAGGTAATTTTTTAAGCTGATAAAGTTAGAAGGATGAAATCGAGTTTATATAAATCCTTAACATATAATTTTTTCAAAAAAAAATATTGCAAAATTTCAAGGATCAAATTTTAAAAGGACATTTTCAATACTTATCAGTCCTTATGCACCAAAAAATTAAATCTGTTTAAATTCTGCAGTTTAAGTTTGTTAATACAGTATTCCCCATTTTAGTTATCCCCGGTTAATTGGTTTCACCGCATAATTGGGTAAGAATATGTGCTATCGGAAAAAAGATATATGTTCCTTAAATTTTTTACGCAATTGATTCCCCAGTTAATTGAACCAAAAATTATACAATTTTTGAAGTGAAGTGGTTTCTTTATTCATTTATTAAGGCTGTCCCCCACCCTGGCTCAAAAACAGTTTTTCATACAAACTAGGCAGCACTATCTCGTTATCATAAAGGATATAGAATGTAAGTGAGCCATATACATAGTCATCATCCTTTTTAATAATATAATAGCATAATTACTGAAATTATAAAAATTAATACAAATACCCTCAAAAAAATCGTGGATATGCTGCGTTTCTTTATACATTCCGGATAATCCCATTTCACAGCCGGAATAAACAGAATGCGTTTGAAATATACGTTAACATATCATCAAGAACGTTCTAAAGAATAAGTAAACAAAAAAGTTTATTCCAAACGTTCAGAATGAATAAAGAAATGCAGCCATAAGCTGTAGATAGAGTGGCGAAAATATAAATAGGGAAGAGACATTTTAGCTTTCTTTGGCTATTGCCCTTTCGATTATTTAACGTTTATTCCATTTTATGAAAGTGTAGTTCGCTACCTACCAAATACCATGTAGGTCAGAATATGAAACTTTGTACAAAAATTAGCAATATTCGACAAAGATTCATCAAAATTTTTGAGCTTTTTAATTAGATTTTTTAGAAACATTCTGAGTATACAATTTTGTAACCTATTCAACTCAAAGTGAAAATTTTAAGTACCTAAGACTTACCGTTGATATTTGGTATATTTTGTGAAAGGTGTTGCTGCTCATTTTCTCCATTAAAAAAAAAAAATTTTGAACATACTGTGTATGAAAGAAAATGCGCGAACAAAAAATTGCCAAAAATCAACAGTAAAGTTCTGAACACATTGAAAACGACGAGCTACAGACCACAGCTTCCAATTTGTTATCTTCATTATCTAAACGCTTTGTCGATGGCGACATGATTTCTTTGAACGCGGCAGCGACATCATGAATTTGTATGAGTTTGACATAAAAGAAGAGGAAGAACCTTATCTGTCGCCAGAAAAATAGAAATAGATCTAATCTGGCCACAACCACAGCGTCGTCGCCAAAATAGTTATCTACATAAGAGTACGTGTTAAAATAATTTGACAGCTGTGGTTTGTAGCTCGTCGTTTTCATTGTGTTCGGGCTATAAGTGCAAGCTTCTTCCAGCTTGCACTTTATTACATCAAAATTTAACGGGCTTCAAAACTGCATACTCAAAACAATTGTAGAAAATCTGATTAAAATGTTTCAAATTGCGATGATCTACAAATTTTGATTTACCGGTTGTTTTTAGATAGTAAGTTATAAAAAAATAAATATTTTTCAGGGGTGATTCCCACCGGGCCCTGGCTTTTTAAAGGACCTGAAATATCAGAACCATAACCGTCTACAAGCTCAATTCTACGAAATTTCAACTAAACGTTTTAAAAAGCAGTAGAAGGGATTAACATTATATAAAAAACTAGTGAACTCGCATGGCGCTAAGATGCCCAAAATTTAGTTTCAAAGACATAAATAATATACCAAATCTTAGTCAGAGTTATAAGAGATCCAAATGTTATATTTCATCTAAAACCGTGCAGCCGTTTCTGAGTGAAGATAAGTCCCACATAGTGCAGCTTTTTAATTTCACCAAATTTCGAAACACCCTACAGGCTAAGGTCTTTAATATGACCTCTCATTTTTGAAATTCCTTTTCAATGGCATTCTCAAACTAACATCTTCTCAAACCCCTTTCGTTTGACATTGTGATACACATGATAAACTGATGAATTTAAATTAAATCGTTCGAACACATGGCATCCCTCTTAAATACAGGTTAGAAATAAAGACTTTTCAAACGCATTTCGATCGATACTCACTCAACTTATTGAATAATTTTAATGTAAAATTTTAAACAAGTGGTAATCCTCTTTAAACATCCAAAAAGTTCCAAATTAAAGATATACTTTTTGTATTATTTAATTGAATTAGACCTTTCAAACAGGTGGCAGCCCTCTTCAACCCCGATAAATATGGCTCAGAAATAAAAAATTTGCATACCCCCTTTGATTGATAGCCATATAATTTTAAAATAAATTGTAAACAGGTGGTAACCCTCTTCCAACACCTCAAAATATTCTTTGCGTTCAAACAAAAGATTTCTTATTGCTCCCTCTTTTGACATCCATATTTTGATATTTCATAAAACTAGTTTATAAGTAAACTAAATTCACCATTTCAATCAGATGGCAACCCTGCTTAAAATACTACTACTACTTTCTGAAACCCCTTTCGTTTGGCACCCATATGGTGATACATACAAATTTCTGTTGCCTAATTCACATAATTCAAATTGAATTTAATTTTTTAAACAGATGGCAACCCTCCTATTGTTCAGCTAAAACCATTTCTATTGTTATCCATTTTGTAATAATTGATTTATTTTTTAAACAATTTAAATATAAATATTTAAAAGGTGACAACTCTTTTTAAAGAATAATTAGTCCTAAGATCGGGTTTGGCCGGTAAAATATATATAGATAACAAAACAAGTTGTTGCTTGAAAGAACTGCAGAGATTTGATTTATTAATTTTCCAAAACCTATCAAACGAACACGAGTTGAGAAAGGGGCAATCAAAGTGCGACATTTTTGGGTTAAAACGAAAAAACCATTCATTTTCTCATGTTTAAAACCTGGCAACACTGCATCATAGAACGTATTGCATTTATATAGCGCATATTGATAAGGGCGACACCTATTTACTTTAGTAAATTCACCGCATGTCGGTGCGACATCTGCCGATATCAGCACGCAACACCTGCAGTTATAAACTCTGCTTCTGATGATACAAATTAGAGTAAATTTACAAGTTAAATAAATGCAACTACATAGAAGTGCGTTAACATAAAAATATGAACAACAACTAACAATGCTCGTTATTCGCCCAAAAATATATGTATGCGCACTGTTTAACAAATCTGTTTGTATTAGCCATAAATTCTTATTCGTTCGCCAATCAATACAAACATACACATACATACATATGCATGCTCACGAATTATGACGCAATGAATCATTTCTAATCGTTTACCTACAGCTTAATTGCTTTGACGATGATTTGTGTTGCTTATAAAATTTTCTGTTTAGAATTTTCTATTTTTGGCTGTGAGCTGTATAATTTAACTTTTGGCGCAAAGTGTACACACAAACACACACACACAATTATTATTGTATTCTCCATATGCCGTTGCCAATTCGTCATACCTTTCTCCAAGCGCCTCTTTAGCTCAGTGGCAGAGCACTGGTCTTGTAAACCAGGGGTCGTGAGTTCAATCCTCACAGGAGGCACACTCAAGCAAACTTTGTTTTTTATTTATGGGTAAAATGTTTTTAAATGTTACAAATGAATATTCGTAAAACTAAACTGGCTATGACTCATTGAACTTAGAAAGTTGCCTGCGAATGCGAACCTGAAATAACAAAATCGGATTTCTAAAGCATAAGTAAGTCGGCAAAATTGGAAAAAATATGCCTTATTTCGGCTCATTTTCTTTACTCCTCTTTATCTTGTATGGATTGGCCAGAGTTTCCAGAGCTTGTTATTCAACTTTCTTTGAAAGGGAAACATTTACATGAAATAATAATGAATGTGTGTTCGTGAAAACGGAAAGCATCTGCTGATTGATCAATCTCATCGGCTTAAAATTATTAGAGGTCTTCGCATTCAACAACTTTGGTTTCTTTTTACTTTAATTTTTTTATTTAAAATTACTTTACTTTGGTTTTACTTTTATGTATTTTATTTTATTTTTATTTAATTTTTTTATCTTATTTTAAAGTATTTTTTATGTTTTTTTTTATTTTGGTTTTATTATATTTTTTAATTTAATCTAATTTTTTCATTTTACTGTTGATTTAATTTAATTTTGTTTTTTTTGTCGTATTTTACTTTGTTATATTATATTTTATTTTATTTTATTTTATTTTATTTTATTTTATTTTATTTTA
>NW_023458561.1:65907791-65914613 GCF_013731165.1 Rhagoletis pomonella | reverse complement strand
TTTATTTTATTTTATTTTATTTTATTTTATTTTATTTTATTTTATTTAATTTTATTTTTATTTTTATTTTTTTCATGTATTTGCATAAAAATTAACAGTACACTACGAGTTGACGAATTAACCCTCCTCTGTGGCCTTGGCATGGTATGGTGCTGTACCTACATACGTTTGCAGCTATTAAAGGCTTAACATTCATTACATCATTATTAAACACCTTTATATGTACCCTACTGATACCAAAATTTCGCTAAAATTTCCGAGCTCAACTTTTGATTATTCACCGACCTTCGGCTTAAGCTCACCTTTTAAAGTTTTAACCTTGACGCTTTCATATCTCATTTTTTTACGTCAGTGATAAATGAATTGTACTGACCAAGTTTGTGATGCAAAACGCATCCACCACCCTTCACAACTCACGCACTTACATACATCTGTACTTGTATATGTACATGCTTGTGTACATTTGCATGCCCACCCTAAAGAAGAACTCGCAAAAATTTACTGTCATTTTGATTTATGGTTTAATGTTGTACCTACACATACTGATTTTAATATTATTTGCAATTTTTTTGTACGAGAACCCCTAAAGTGCGCTACTCTAGTTTTTATGTACATACCTCTAAACAACCCTTTCACATAAGGCTTACGCATACATAATATTTGTGTAAATAGATAAGGGGTTGCAAAATTTTAATTAATTATTCGCATTTGGACTTTTGAATAATAAATTTGAAAATCCCATTAATGAGTCTATTATTCTCTCAACTTTTATTTTTACAAACTTCCCGCGTATTTACAGAATGTTTAAGTAAAAACAAATAAATAAATCAAATGTGACTGAAATCGTTTTTTATTCCCTCATTTTGTAATTTAATTTGCATACTGACTTTCAAAATTCCATAAACATTATAAAAAAATGTATATAAAAAAAAGTTAGCAAAAGTAAGCTATCCTTTTGTTGCCTCCTGTGAGGATTGAACTCACGACCCCTGGTTTACAAGACCAGTGCTCTGCCACTGAGCTAAAGAGGCTCATATAAGACGCAGACGTCTGTGGGAAGGCAAATCAGTGAATTAGAAAAAGTGGAGCTCAAAATAGAAAATGTCGAAGTAGAAAATTGAAGTCGTTGTTAATTAATTTAAAAGCATTTTCATGCTAAGATAAAAACTATAAACAATCACAATCATGGAGCAAGTAGCGTTGCTAAATGACATCTTACGGACTGTCTTCACCTGTGTGAGATGCATCTCGCAAGCGAGGTACAGTTTCGCTGGATGGACATTTTAAAGCAGGCTGCCCAGCGCAGGGCAATTGCTTATGGAATTCGCATGACTGTTCGTATCCTTACTTTTGAAATTCCAATTTTAAAATATTTGTTCTATTATTTTTAAAAGCCACGAACTAGGGTGAAAGTTCGATTTTTCCAAACCGGTTTCAGCCGTTTTTTTTCCATTTTTAGCGTTTTCTTTCAAATCATGTTTTTCATCAGGCAAAAAAACGTGAATCTGGCAAAGCTGAGATTTTACATTTGGCCAGTTTATTGTACAATAAATCGTTGGAAATGGGCTTTGTAATACCTTAGTACTATCAATATTCAGTATTAGATGTAAGCCATTCTTATTCGGGCTTTAGGTGGGCTTAGGTTACATTATGCTGTAAGAGGTCTCACATAACGTCCGTAGCGTTGCCAAACACGATTACGACCATGTACAGGTTTTAGACAGCTCGTTCCGGTGTCCCGGTCCAGCCTTAAAAAGTCCCCGTTTTCCTTCAAAATTCCTGGATTTATGCAAAAAAAATGTAGTCTGTTTAGTTTTTATTGAATTTTCGTATTAAAATTTGCTTCCCATTTGTAAATGTTCAATATAACATCTTCGAATGATAAGAGCTTTTTGTTTGAGTTGATGATCGTGCAGATCTCTAATTACGAAAAGCTGCTTTCTCTTAATTTATGTTCTCTTAATAATGTGAAGTTTAATGCGTAGAAAACATAATACTCGCCTTTTTAATAAAATATTTTTCTACTTAGAAGAAAATTACAAATTGTTGGTAGTTGTTATACGGGTATTTCGAGAGATTTATAAAATTACAATGGAACGAACAGAATTGATGAGTATAGGTAGTAGTAGTAAACTTATACCTGAAGTGTTTAATTTAAGAATTATTTACAATGCCAAACTTAAAAAAAACTAATTTACAAAAAGGCAAAGCACCAAAGCTCTGGCAAGACCACTTCTTTGCTGTAAACTTTTCAGTGTAAAGCTTCAGAACCTCAGACAAAGAACTACAAATTTACAACAAGTCAACAAAAATTACAATCAACTTGGACAACTAAAGATTTCAAAAGAAACTGTAGAAAATATACACCAGTAAGTGTTTGTAAGCATTGGTACAGAATTAAAGCTTTAATTCGCCGAAAGCCTCCATACCATCAAACACATCTTCATATGAAAACTTTATGCAAAAAAAATTTATTTATTTTCAAACGACACAATCTAAAAATTAAAACAAAATCTCATTAAAAAAACTGATTGGAAAAGTTATCATAGAAATGAGGCCAATGAAAAGGTTACAATACTAATTAACCCTTAGTAAATAAGAAAGATTTCAATATGCCTCCTGTGAGGTTTGAACTCACGACCCCTGGTTTACGAGACCAGTGCTCTACCACTGAGCTAAAGAGGCTTGCAAAGGCAACCAGATACATACATACATGTGCACATAAATATCTACTAATGTTTTTTTTTATTGACATTACCAACAAATAAAATCGATTTTCGTACCATTTATGTATAAGCAACTTATCAGCCGAATAGAAATTAAAAATATGTTCTGGTAACATCAATAAAAGTGTAAATACAAATGTAGTAACTATGTGCACCCTATGTGTGTTTGTACAAATAAAAACTATACCACAGTTTTGTTGTTTTTTAGTTAAACTATTAAAATTGGTAATGACTTGAGTTTGTATACTCACATACATACAAGTATGTATTTGGAAGCCAATTATCAAAACTTTTAATACAAAAGTATAAAATATCCTTTAAATATTTGAAACGGTTGTAAATATCTTATAGGACTATTGACTGAATATTTTTGTTTTTCACAAACGCCTGATTTTGATTGGCATACGTGGCAACCCTATTTGTTCAGGTTTTAGAAAAATTGTCCTGCTGTCCTGGTCCACACTTAAATTCTCCTAGCTTTTAAGGTGATTTCAGATACCCATTTAATTTTTAACAGATTTCTGCTATGAAAAAATGGCTAAACTTTCTAACATGTTCAACAACATCTGGTGAGTTTACCTTCTTTCTGTTTAGTTTATTTGGGTAAAATTTTACTTTTTATCTTCAGAAAAATGCCAAATAATTGTTAAGTCCTCAACAGGTATACGGCTAAGGGGTCTTACATACCGAACCCTAACCGCCAAAATAACGTAAGCGACATTTTTTTTTCAAAATTTTCTTTTTGATGCAGAAATTCATCTAGATGCTCTAGGAATATTTCTGCATCAAAAAGAAAATTTTGAAAAAAATGTCGCTTACGTTATTTAGGCGGTTAAGGCTCGATACTACCCAGTAGACAATTTGCTATTTTAAGATTAAAAATCAAAAACTTGAGCCAAAGAAACTGTGCTTATAAGCAATAAATTGGCACCACATTCACTTGTATCCTCGTTTTTGATTTGGATGATAAGTGTCCTGGTTAAGGCTCTTGGCAGCCATAATTTAAAGTGTAATATCGAACATATTTTTGAGTAGGCATGGTGGTCAATCTATACATTGTCCGACTTCGCTCTATATAACAAATTAATGAGGTTTCTGTTTTTAAAACTAGACTCATTTTAACGGTCAGAATTCAAATCTTAATTGTAAAATAATTGATTCCATAAGCTCGGAGGAATTTTTTCGATGTTTTTCTGAAATTCCACTCCAAAAAATTATACACTCAAGTACTGCCTCCTGTGAGGATTGAACTCACGACCCCTGGTTTACAAGACCAGTGCTCTACCACTGAGCTAAAGAGGCGCTTAATCAAGCTATTGAAAATTTATATCAAATCGAAAGAGTACATTCTTTTTTAAAAAGTAGAGGTCTATGTTCATACATACGTATGTGTATACATATAGAAGTAGTTAACTAAAAGTTTTCATTAATTTAAAAGCATTTTTAAGTTTAACAGCGCTTTATGAAAGACGTATCATGCTGCCAACGCTTCAAAGTACACGATATTACGCGCATTTTTTTAAGTGAATTAACTCAACATTTCCGTTTATAAAAAAAAGTAAAAAACTATTTATGAGCTCATGTTTTTCATATTTGACTGTGCATTTCGCAATAAATTACAACGGTATATTTCTTCAGCTTTTGCAGGGAGGTCTGAGAGCATTTTTAGTACATACATAATGGAATGACAATTTTCGAATTAATAAACTTTTGAGGTACATGTGGAATATGTGTGTGCATTATACCGTACCGGAAAAAAATGTTCCCGCATACCCTTAAATCTAACGCACTCGTAATTTTATAAATTGATTTCGAAAAAAAATATTTTTGCCCCAACGTAGAGGGCGCCTTTTTGGATTTTTTGTTATATCTTCGGTGTTTACGGTATGAAATATCGATGTCCAGACGACACTTTTTTTGCTCCAAAGTTTAAAAAACATAATAAAACTTGGTCAGGGTTCTTTTAAAGGGTGGTAAATATAATAACTTCAAAATTTTATTTTCTGCGAAACGCCATCAAAGTTTGATGTACAAAATAAAAAATATAAAATATGAAAAGACAAATAGCTTCGCCATTTTTGTGAGCTTAATTATCGGTCAGACTGAACATTTTATCCTAATCAAGCCTTATCATTATCCTTATAAATTTTATGATGAAATCTCGAAAAATTTAAAATTAGAATTAAATTTCTATATTATTATGCATGTGCATCGTTACCTTAATTCACAAAGGCTCTAACCAATACTTTTTCGAAACTGCTATCTTCACAGATTTTGCTAGGATGTATTAAAATACACTTTCAATAAAAATGTTAAATTGTTAGTACAAAAAAGAGAGGAATGATACACTTTCCCAATTTAATTGGAAATTCAACATAGAAACACATAAGTTAGAAAAGACGTCAGGCTTTTTCTGAATATAATAAAATAATTGTTATTCATTGTAAGGTTTGGTGTTTCCGACAGGGTACGAATATGATGTTATGTGGAACGATTTTCCGTCATTCCTTATCAAATTTGGTTTGGACACAAACCGATTTCGGCGTTGTGCCATACTCAGTGTCGGATTTCGTTTGATAACCGGAATTGAGTGGGAAAGTCCGGCGCCCAGAAGAAGACGTGGGTTGTTACCTTTGTAAGAGGCTTTTTTGTCGTTCGGTCACGGTCACGAGTTTTGCGAAGGTTCTGCTTTCTATTAAACGAGGCGAAAAAATTTCTCACTGCTGGCATCGTAATAAATAAGTATATATCGGCTTGCATTCAGGATTATGAACCCTTTTTCTTCTTGCTACTGACGCTCACGGGCCCTCAATCAGCTTTTTTCCTATAAGCTAGTTAGTGTTTGTCCGATACCACCATGTACTCGTTGCCTGTACAAATTCAAAGTACTCGATGCTACTCAAAGTGTCGCTCGATTCTACTTGTACTAGAAAGTACCCAGATGAGAAATATTAGATCAATGACCGTATACAATTATAGGGCCGATTCTGAACAAAAACTCCCCGCGAGTTTTCTCCGTTTTTCCTTTCCTCCTATGAATAAAAATTCCCTGACGATTTTTTATTCTAAATGGCGGAGTTGGCAGTAAAAAAGTGTGAAACAGCTCTTTCGGAGTTCGAATTTCCTCCTCTCAAATTTTCGGGGAAAATGCTCCTCCTAATATTTTTACCAACGCAATGTATTTTTGTACAGGAATTCTTTGATGTGGCTTATAGGCTGCAAAGTGACAAAAACTAAATATTTTCGCTTCTGGGAAAGTTGACGCTTTGAGTAATCATTGACGATCTCTTACGTAAGTTAAGTCTAGACTAACTGAACCTTAAAGAAAATACAACGTCAAAGGGGTTTACTTCTAAACCAAAATACCAAACCATAGCGATGCATCGTACAGTAACTTAACTCTTCTTCTTAACGGTTTTTCTGGCAGGCTGTGGGTGTGTGTTTTGTGTATTTGGAATAAATTGTATTAGAAATTGTAGAAGATAACAGCAAATGCCATAAAATAGGTGATCTCAGCTCAGTTTTAGTTTGGAAGCTGCACGTTGTACCAAACTTAAAAAACAACGACGGAAATGTTTAATTTTCTCAATCATTCACCGATGGAAATTTGTTTATTGCTCATTTTTCAATAATAACAATTTATAAAAGCTTTCGTTTAATATTCATTCATTTAAAAATCACATGCTGAGTGTGCAATAAGTGATTTCCTCGTTACTGCAAATGCATGCGAAATAAAAAACAAAAACAAAATCCATTACAAATCATTACACAGATTTATTTTAGCTTTTCCCACATTAATCTGTTGCATTCAAATCATTTAAATCGCTCGGCGCCTGACTTTCCATCGACACACATCGGTTGTTGTTGCCATTATTATTTTCATTCTCGTTTTGTACGCCAAATTGTCGCTGCACACCCTCCAGTGACTCTCGCTTCGGTGTACTCCAAGTGAATTTCGAAAAGCTCACATTTATTTTACCTCCACTCCTCATGCCGGCCCAAGGCCGTACCACCGGTGTGCCAATACGTTGCCCTGTCACATTCGTGTGGTTTATTGTCGCCGTTGCCGGTGGCGTTGAAATTTGAGGTGTTGCCG
>NW_023458561.1:65903280-65907691 GCF_013731165.1 Rhagoletis pomonella | reverse complement strand
CGGCAACACCTCAAATTTCAACGCCACCGGCAACGGCGACAATAAACAACACGAATGTGACAGGGCAGCGTATTGGCACACCGGTGGTGCGGCCTTGGGCCGGCATGAGGAGTGGAGGTAAAATAAATGTGAGCTTTTCGAAATTCACTTGGAGTACACCGAAGCGAGAGTCACTGGAGGGTGTGCAGCGACAATTTGGCGTACAAAACGACAATGAAAATAATAATGACGACAACAACAACGGTGGGCCGATGGAAAGTCAGGCGCAGAGCGATTTAAATGATTTGAATGCAACAGATTAATGTGGGAAAAGCTAAAATAAATCAGTGTAATGATTTGTAATGGATTTTGTTTTTTTTTTTTATTTCGCATGCATTTGCAGTAACGAGAAAATCACTTATTGCACTTTCAGCATATGATTTTTAAATGAATGAATATTAAGCGAAAGCTTTTATAAATTGTTATTATGGAAAAATAAGCAATAAACAAATTTCCATCGGTGAATGATTGAGAAAATTAAACATTTCCGTCGTTGTTTTTTAAGTTTGGTACAACGTGCAGCTTCCAAACTAAAACTGAGCTGAGATCACCTATTTTATGGCATTTGCTGTTATCTTTTACAATTTCTAATACAATTTATTCCAAACACAACAAACACACACCCACAGCCTGCCAGATGCATCGCTATGGGTATTTTGGTTTAGAAGCAAACCGCCTTGACGTTGTATTTTCTTTAAGGTTCAGTTAGTCCAGACTTGACTTACGTAAGAAATCGTCAATGATTACTCAACAAGCGAAAATATTTAGTTTTTGTCACTTTGCAGACTATAAGCCACATCAAAGAATTCCTGTACAAAAATACATTGCGTTGTAAAAATATTAGGAGTAGCATTTTCCCCGAAAATTTGAGAGGAGGAAATTCCGAAAGAGCTGTTTCACACTTTTTTTACTGCCAACTCCGCCATTTAGAATAAAAATTCGTCAGGGAATTTTTATTCATGATAGGAGGAAAGGAAAAACGGAGAAAACTCGCGGGGAGTTTTTGTTCAGAATCGGCCCTATAATTGTATACGGTCATTGATCTAATATTTCTCATCTGGGTACTTTCTAGTACAAGTAGAATCGAGCATTTCCTAGCGACACTTTGAGTAGCATCGAGTACTTTGAATTCGTACAGGCAACGAGTATCGGAGGTGGTATCGGACGAACACTAACTGGCTTATAGGAAAAAAGCTGATTGAGGGCCCGTGAGCATCAGTAGCAAGAAGAAAAAGGGTTCATAATCCTGAATGCAAGCCGATATATAATTATTTATTACGATGCCAGCAGTGAGAAATTTTTTCGCTCCGTTTAATAGAAAGCAGAACCTTCGCAAAACTCGTGACCGTGACCGAACGACAAAAAAGCCTCTTACAAAGGTAACAACCCACGTCTTCTTCTGGGCGCCGGACTTTCCCACTAAATTCCGGTTATCAAACGAAATCTGACAATGAGTATGGCACAACGCCGAAATCGGTTTGTGTCCAAACCAAATTTGATAAGGGATGACGGAAAATTGTTCCACATAGCAACATATTCGTACCCTGTCGGAAACACCAAACCTTACAATGAATAACAATTATTTTATTATATTCAGAAAAAGCGTCTGACGTCTTTTCTAACTTATGTATTTCTATGTTGAATTTCCAATTAAACTGGGAAAGTGTATCATTCCTCTCTTTTTTGTACTAACAATTTAACATTTTTATTGAAAGTGTATTTTAATAAATCTTAGCAAAATCTGGAAGATAGCAGTTTCGAAAAAGTATTGGTTAGGGCCTTTGTGAATTAAGGCAACGATGCACATGCATATCACACTTTTAATAATATAGAAATTTAATTCTAAATTTAAGGGTATACGGTAATGTAGACACATATTCCACATGTTTTTCAAAAGTTTATTAATTCGAAAATTGTCATTCCATTATGTATGTACTAAAAATGCTCTCAGACCACCCTACAAAAGCTGAAGAAATATACCGTTGTAATTTATTGCGAAATGCACAGTCAAATATGAACAACATGAGCTCATAAATAGTTTTTTACTTTTTTTGTTGATAAACGGAAATGTTGAGTTAATTCACTTAAAAAAATGCGCGTGATATCGTGTACTTTGAAGTGTTGGCAGCATGATACGTCTTTCATAAAGCGCTGTTAAACTTAAAAATGCTTTCAACTTAATGAAAACTTTTAGTTAACTACTTCTATATGTATACACATACGTATGTATGAACATAGAACTCTACTTTTTAAAAATAAATGTACTCTTTCGATTTGATATAAATTTTCAATAGCGTGATTAAGCGCCTCTTTAGCTCAGTGGTAGAGCACTGGTCTTGTAAACCAGGGGTCGTGAGTTCAATCCTCACAGGAGGCAGTACTTGAATGTATAATTTTTTGGAGTGGAATTTCAGAAAAAAATCAATAAAAATTCCACCGAGCTAATGGAATCAATTATGTATTTTACAATTATGATTTGAATTCTGGCCGTTAAAATGAGTCTAGTTTCAAAAAAAGGAACCTCATTACTTTGTTATATAGAGCGAAGTCGGAGAATGTATAGATTGACCACTATGTGAGGCCTACTCAAAAATATGTTCGAGATTACACTTTAAATTATGGCTGCCAAGAGCCTTAACCAGGACACTTATCATCTAAATCAAAAACGAAGATTCAAGTGAATATGGTGCTATTTATTCCTTATAAGTATAGTTTCTTTGGACCAATTCCTTAAAGAAGTATGATTTTTATGAACTGCGAGCAAAGCTTTAAAATAACTTCTCCAAAAGGCCTTCTGGTAGTGAAATCAAAAGCTCTCAATTTGTGCCGCTCCATACAAAAAAGAAAAGAAAGAAAGAGATATATGTAGCTCCTGAAACTGTCTGCGGGTAGTATTTAAGACCCCTCAGCCGTATACCACTTGAGGAACTAACAATTATTTGGCATTTCCCTGAAGATAGAAAGTAAAATTTTACCCAAATAAACTAAACAAAAAGAAGGTAAACTCACCAGATGTTTTGTTGAACATTTTAGAAAGTTTAGCCATTTTTTCATAGCAGAAATCTGTTAAAAATTAAATGCATATCTGAAATCACCTTAAAAGCTAGGAGAATTTAAGTGTGGACCAGGACAGCAGGACAATTTTTCTAAAACCTGAACAATTGGGGTTGCCACGTATGCCAATCAAAATCAGGCGTTTGTGAAAAACAAAAATATTCAGTCAATAGTCCTACAAGATATTTACAACCGTTTCAAATATTTAAAGGATATTTGGACTTTTGTATTAAAATTTTGATAATTGGCTTCCAAATACGTAAGGGTTTAACTAAAAAACAACAAAACTGTGGTATAGTTTTTATATGTACAAACACACATAGGGTGCACATAGCTACTACACTTGTATTTACACTTTTATTGATGTTTATTTCATATAAGCTAATTACCAGAACATATTTTTAATTTCTATTCGGCTGATAAGTTGCTTATACATAAATGGTACGAAAATCGATTTTATTTGTTGGTAATGTCAATAAAAAACAAAAATTAGTAGATATTTATGTGCACATGTATGTATGTATCTGGTTGCCTTTGCAAGCCTCTTTAGCTCAGTGGTAGAGCACTGGTCTCGTAAACCAGGGGTCGTGAGTTCAAACCTCACAGGAGGCATATTGAAATCTTTCTTATTTACTAAGGGTTAATTAGTATTGTAACCTTTTCATTGGCTTGATTTCTATGATAACTTTTCCAATCAGTTTTTTTAATGAGATTTTGTTTTAATTTTTAGATTGTGTCGTTTGAAAATAAATAAATTTTTTTTGCATAAAGTTTTCGTATGCTGATGTTTTTGATTGTATGGAAACTTTCGGCGAATTAAAGCTTTAATTCTGTACCAATACATTCACTTAAAAAGCACTTACTGATGTATATTTTCTACAGTTTCTTTTGAAATCTTCAGTTGTCCAAGTTGATTGTAATTTTTGTTGACTTGTTGCAAATTTGTAGTTCTCTGTCTAAGGGACTCTAAGGCTTTACACTGAAAAGTTTAATGCACAGAAGTGGTCTTGCAAGAGCTTTGATGCTTTGCCTTTTTGTAAATTAGTTTATTTAAGTTTGGCATTGTAAATGATTCTTAAATTAAATACTTCAGGTATGAGTTTGTAGAATTACTACCTATTAGAGGTATACGCCGCCGAGCCACGCCGCCGCCGCCGAGCCACGCCGCCGCCGCCGCCGTTTTTTGTCATTTTTCACGCGCCGCCGCCGAATTACGAAAATATCGGCGCGGCGGCGGCAGCGGCGGCGTTCGGCGCCTAAGGAATTTTGTGCTACTCGTAAAAAAACACTATTTTAGAAAATGAAAATTACATTTTTA
>NW_023458561.1:65899549-65903180 GCF_013731165.1 Rhagoletis pomonella | reverse complement strand
GAGCTTGCAGCTCCGATGAGGCAGCTCTTAGAGTATTCGAGAGAAAGATTTTGCGGAAGCTTTACGGACCTTTATGTGTACCGCAGACGATGGAACCAGTTTTGGTATGCACTTCAACACTAGCCTAGTAGTAGTATATGTACGATGAGTTTAGACTCTAGAGAAATGGCCCAGAGGGCTGGGTTCCGAAAATTATTACCTTTTCATGAAATAGAAACACGCCGATATAAACAAAAGCTTATTCAATTAGAAAATAATTTAACGAACTTAGCGACCATTTAAAAACGAGTGTAGCGCACCAAAACAAAACAAGTTCGATAATGTTTGAGCAAAGGCAACGCGAATGCAACCAACATTTCGAACATTTATTTGCGTTGCCAACTATTTACACACTTAATATGAGCATCTTTATTATTGTTAAGGCAAAAAGACAATCACAATAAAAACGAACGCTAGCTGATTAGTAAAACAAAATAAGGCAGACGCCCACCAAGTTTTTGGGATATATTGGTTTTCACCTTTTTAGTAAGCATTTGAGACTAAACCATGAATTAATCAAGACTACGAATATTTAAAGTATACAAAAGTGTTTATACACGGTAATATGTATTTATTTATTTTATAGATTATAGACACTAATCAGCTGCTGGTCTTTGGTATTGTAACATACTTAGATGGCATCTAATAAATTTCCAACAAAAATATACATAAATACATGCATAATTAATTTTAAATATACTTTTACTAAAAATGCTTAATACAAGCTTAAAAATGTAAAAGGTGTTAAGAAATTGCGCATTTTATTAATTCATTCGCAATTTGTTTGTTTACTAAAACATCACATTCCCAAGTAAAATGAAAGTGGCACCCACTTCATGCTTGTTTATTTTGTTTCTTTCTTTTTTTACCTTCTAAGGTTTCCCCTTAACTGCCTGCGAGACAAGTAAAGTGCTGTAATTATTGCCGCTTGGCCGATATTTCCACAGAAGTACGCACTGACGCATTGAAAAAATGGTTTTGTAACTGAATATTTATAGGACAGTGTATGTAAATACATAAAAAAAAAATATTCTATTATTCTTGGCACATGTACTATATTACTTATGTATGAGTACCTGCGTTTGTGCGCTTCTTGTAGTCGAGTGCGCATGCGTCGATGCACTTGTCAACAATTGAAGTGTATTTGCCTCGCTGCAAATCGATTTCATGCGTATTCGCATTTGCTTTATGCGTCTGCGAGTAGAAAATGTGCATTACCAGGGACATGCATACATACATACATACATATGTAGTACATGCTGAGATATAATCGTGTAATATGGTTTTATGCATTTTGTTGTTATGCCAATTCTTTGAGTTTGAAATTTGATACATTTGGAACTGTTTCAAAGTTAAAAAGTTAAAAAACCGTAAGGCAAATAATAATGATGGTTTTATAGGCTACAGTATATTTATTACATATGTATATGTATAGGTATACATATGTATGATGCATTAGCGCACACAAGGGGTGGGTTCTGGGGTTCAAACCCCCCCTAAAGCTAATAACCTGAAATACAAACTGTATCCCAAAGCCAGCTCTCAAGAAAAATCACAAGAAATATTTTTTATTATAAAGCACTTTTCTTTTGCTGTAAATTTTCTTGAAGAAATAAATATACGAGCATTTTTTTCTTGAGAGATGCAAATTGATTTAAGAAATTTTGATAGAAGAAAATTCCTATTCCATTTCTTGTGCGCCATTTTATATGAATTTTTCGTTTTTTTAGAGCTCTTAAGAGTTTAACTGCGAATGAAACCTAAAAATATGCAATGCATACTCACTTACTGAGCCTAAAAGATTTTACAACGACGAGTTATGTCCTTAACAAGGATTCGAAGATTTAAGTTGCCCACTTCGAATTCGTTCCACCATAATTGCCTACATAACAAAAATTCAAGTTCACTTAATTTTCTCGGTATTCGAAATATTAAAAAAATTAGGCAATCGTAAAAAATCACCATCTCATTCGAAAACCAGAAACCAGGTATCGAGGAAAATGAACATTAAAACTCTGTTTTTTAAGTTTTTTATTACTTTTGCAAGTTGAGCGTATCTTGTGTTTATAGAACTTTATATTAAACAAGTAATTTCAAATTACGGGATGACCCTTGAGGTACCATCTTTCCAATAAAAAAAATAATTATTGAAATAGGTTCACGTGGTCCAAAGTTATGCGTTAGCATACTATTCCGACGAATTGAAAACCTACCCCTTTTTCGAAGTCGGTTACAAAAGTTTGAGTTTTTTGCTAATTTTATGTAAATAATGCAATTTATGAAACTTCAAAAAGTTTATTTATTTATTACACACTGTACATAAAACTTGCATAAATGTAATTTAATGATCATTTTATCTGAAGCGAATTTTCAGAAGTATAAACCCCTCCCAAAATATATTCCATACATATATTACGTCGTTACCTAGAATATAGACTATTCTAAGAAATATAAAATCTTTATTTTCTGATTCCACCAGCTGCATTTGTTCACACCATTTACTTACATGTAGTCGTTTGAAGTACAAAACCGGGTATCGTCATTCTGCAAAACCGCGTAACTGACATTTGATGCCAAAAATTTGATTTGCTCACACAAGCTCAACAACAGAATTAGTAACCGGATGCTTAATGAGATCAGCGCCTGAAATGACTCCAAGCAGTGTTTTTTCTACAGAAACTCCCTCAGTGGTTAATTTGGTGAGGTGACTAGAAATAAGTTTTTCATGGATGGGTCAAAGCTTGATGGGAAGGTTGGCGGTGGGATATTCGCCACTAGCTTTTTATCAACATCAGGTTTAAACTTCCTGAGTAACTAGTACAGCGTTTTACAGGCCGTAGTAACTGTCAAGTTAGGGCATATTGAGCTCACCGATGTTGTTCTTATAACTGGAATGGTTGCCCTCTATCTATAAGGAATAGGGTCTTGTGACATTACGGGAAACAGCATGGGTGCCGATTTGGTAAGCTGGACCTAAACTAAGAAATGCGCAATTCAAAGTTATTTCTATCTCAGAGTTGATTGGAAGCAGACTAAAGGGCTCATTGTGCTTGCAAAGCCACAGCTCTCGCTTTTGATGCGTGTTCACCCTGATCATGGTCCGATAAGTATTCACGTGGTGAACTGAAAATCAAATCGTGTCATTACTGCCGGAGTGGCCAGGGTGATGAAAAGAAATCTCTGGCTAAGTGGCATTCCATCGATTTAGGAATGTTTATCTTTCAAAATCACGTGATCTTTAACAGGGCAACCTCTACAATGTTACAGTGTCTCTCAAACTGAGGAGAACCTTCGCAGCACAGCCTTACCTATCGCGTGAGTTCCTACGGGGAAAGAGCCGATCAAGACTTTTTGTTAAGTCGACTTGACAGCCAACTGTATAAATATGATCAGCTAGTTGTCTATGGAGTCCCTTTATAATACCTGTCAAGAGAAATAATGTGAACGTGAGTAATAAAATTTCAAATTTTTTGCTTCAAATAATTTGCGTTTAAGAAGCACTGTGCGAAAGTAAGTGCCCTTCAGCACCATTTAGAATTTCAAAATGACTCCTTAAATTACATAATTATTTTATTTAGTATCTACTCGAGTA
>NW_023458561.1:65882816-65899539 GCF_013731165.1 Rhagoletis pomonella | reverse complement strand
AAAAAAAAAAAATAGAAACATGTTCTAGAATTAACGAACTCTTTTTTTTTTTTTTGATTTTGTATAACAATGAAATTTATTGCGCATCAAAAGTGACTCAACCCAATAACAAACAAACGAATTGGACAGTTATTTTTAGGATTTTTTTTGAGATTTTTTTTTTTTTCATTAAATTTCGGCTTGCATACTAATTAAAAGTGGAGCAAAAACTTTAACAAAACAAACGCTTATGCATTTCCTCTGTTGAATCGCTTAGTTCCAAAAAAATACTTCCTGTGGTATGCATAACACATTAACAGCAGCACCAGCACCACCACCACCACCACCACCAGCACCAACAACAACTGCAACAACATCAATTGTACATCCATCCTCGACGAGCACTTCACCGCGCGCAATGTGTCGATTGTTGAGTGCTGCACCCTCCAGCCCTTAACACAGACGAGCGCCGCCGCGCCCGTTGGCCACATGTGCTACATTGCAACCCTAATTTTGAAATTTAATGAATGCACTCTTTCGTATTTTTTTTCTATTATGTATATGTGTAATTTTAGTTTTATATGCATTTGTCCTTGTACCATTATTTCTCGATTTTGATTTATGTAATTTTTGTCTGTCCGCTTGAATGCCGCGCATTTTTATTACACTTTGTTTTAGCTGTGTGTTTTTTTTTTTTGTTTTAGCTGTTGGTGCTCTAGTTCCTTTGAGTGGAAAAATCAAGCAATCAACCCTTTTTTTTTTTTTAATTTAGTTGCTGTTGAAGTGCCTATCTTGGGCACCCAGGCTGTCACTGATGGTGTTTCCGATTGTGGTACTTCAGCAGTTGGTGCTTTTGTTGTTGTTATTGTTCGAAGCAATGATGAGGTATGCGCTGTCGAGACTGGTGTGAGTCTATTAATGGATGATTTCGTGGAAATTTTCAGGAATGAACAATGTGTTCATGTTCGATTAAATGAAGTTAAAGCTGCTTTTATCTCGATCGCTGGAATATAAATTTGTCGCAGTTCAAAGAGTGGCGAAAGAATAATGTAGTTGCTGAGGCTAATGAAATTAAGTTAGGAGCTAATTTTTTGGGTAAGCAGTTTAATCGAACAGCACATATGGATGAGAGTATAGGACAGGTTTCGAATGCATTCTATTGGAATGGATAAGGGGAAAAAATAGAATAGGATATGATAGGATAAGAAAGAATATTTAGGTTAGGATAGGATAGCATAGCGCGAATATGAACTTGAACTTCTAGACACAGTGTCTTTATGCTTAACTAAGTACTTCGAGGATTATCAAAAAAACCGGCTGTCAATTTATAATTTCTTACGTTTTTTCCTTTGTGCGATCATTTTCCATTTCCTCTCAGTAGTAGTTCCTCTACATAATAAAAATATATGAAAGCCCTTGATTTCGTTATAAGTAAAATTGCTTTTAATTTCATTTTACACTCACCTTCCTGCTCTTGATTTTTCTCATAAACATCCCAGTCACTCAATCGCGTTCGCTATCAAAGTCTTTTGTTTGCTGCGCCGCGGTCGTTGGGCGCATAATCGTCGACGAAACACACATTGACGAAACATTTAATTGTAAAACCAATGCAATTATGGACTATTCATTGCAAGCGTAAATGCAATTTAATTTCCAATGTCCGAAATACATAACTGAAATCCATACTCATTACTGCCGCTGCATGCATTCGTTTCGTTGGCACTCAATGGGAAGCGCACACAAAACGCTGAGTTTACAAACAAATGCAAGTTTAATCTACAATCACATCCCACCGCTAAACAGTTAAGCGCATTTAGCTAAAAAAAAAATTGACCGGAAATAATTAAAGTGGGCAAAAGGTTGCTTGGCGAATTTGCATTTTACCCTCCAAAACGGACGTTTTTTTCAACGGATATTGCAAAAGTGCATAATGTTGCATTGTTGAGCACTCGAATGTGCACACTGCATACTATGTAAATATAAAAAACAAATACACTCACGTGTGTTTGTGTGTTTTGCTGCGCATGCGTGAAAGCGCACTGAAGCGTAGTAAAGTGCGCCGATTACACCGACAACCAATGCACTTACATATGTATGTACATACGCCGCTATACTTGGCCCGTTTGCAAAGTTTAACTATTCATGTTTTGAGGGTTAAAGCAGAAACTGTTGCGCGCATGCGTGAAAACTTATAATTTGATGCACAATCGTTAACTTGTAAGTTCATCAAATGCAAAAACTTTATTGCATAAATATTAAAATGTGTGTTTTAGTTTACTGTTTTCAAGGCATTGTTGTTGCTTTTATGGTTTTGTTGTGCGAAAATTTTGGTACGTTTCACATAAGTTGCAATTCAATTGCAGTGGCCGACAGCTGCCAACCCGACCACCTTTGTGCACACCACCCGCTCGATTATGTAGCCTCGCGATAGCCTGGTGTGTTACTGTTATTCGCTATTGTTTTGTGCTTGCCTAAGGTACAGTGGAGCAAGCTAGTCGACTAATTTATTAAATTGACTCTATGGAATAGTATTTCATTTATTCGATGGGTGCCTAGTTTCACTGACTTATCGACTACAAGATTTGGAGAGACTTCACAACACAGCGAAAAGCAAATTCGACTTCGATAAGCTATAGTCATGACGAGTATCCGAGAAATTTTGCTTTCGACTCTCAGTCCTATTGATACGACGAAGCGCATAGCGCCGCCTCGGTAGAGAAACGCCCAGCATACCAAACCACTTTGCTATCACGGGCGACTCGAACGACAGTTATGCGAAGCCAGGAGAAGACTGGGGATAAGATATTTCTTTTCAAGAAGATTCGAGATGTAGAAATATGTGAGCGTGAAGGGCTGGAGATGACGATGATCAAAGTCTTGCAAGAGCCGGTCCAGAGTGCATTTTAGATAAAGAGGGCCACAACTGAACGCAACACAATAAAACAGCAATAATGAGGATTAAGAATAACAAATCCCATGGAGGTAATACCAGCAGGCAGCGGCAAATATGCGGTAGCAAGTAGTTTTCACAAGTTTTAGACGCAATGTGGTCTTATGCTGCCCGAAGATAGGAGTCTTAGCGTACTTTGCTTCAATTACCACGGAATGAGCCTTCTTAAGATTGCCTATAAGGTTCTACATCAGTACGGCTTAAAGCCTGGAAAATCCACCATATTTTTATACTTTGGATAAGGAGTGACGTTGGGTAAAATTCTATACATGCGCTACTCGAGAATATTAGACAAGCAGACTAACCTTCATGTGACTTCTTGAATGTTATCTTGACAACATCATTTATCAGCATACAGATTCAGGTATAGCGATAAAAGTAGGCAAGACAAAGTCTTTGGCGAATTGCGACAAACATTTAAGAACGTTGTCTAACTAAAATCCAGCTTACAATAATGTTTTACTGAAGATCAAGCAAAAATAACTCTTGCCACCCCAGGTGATACTTTGGGCTTAGAGCAGCCAATTGATAAGTAGAGTCCTCTAGAATAGGTACACTCAAAAAAAGGGCAGCTAAATATGACGTAAACTTTTTTCTCAGCGCAGAGTCCTTCCGAAAAAAAGCTTCTCCAGTGTACTTGTATTTGTTGGAAATTTTCGAAAATCACATAAATTTAGATGCATTTGTGTTTACCGCCTAAACACTGTACTTCAATAAATTTTTGTTGACAAGTTGCTGCACTGTTCGCAATTAGTGCGTTCTTCCGTGTGAAATTTGGCCATTGTTTTCGTACTGCTGCAATAGAAAGCATTATAAGTAGACAAAACAGCAAAAAAAAAAAACAAAAGCAATGTTACATTTCTTTCAACATCTATTGTTGTTAGGATTTTCATGCAATTCGCCTTTAGATTTTTTTTTGCCGCCGGCGGCTTAATGCCGTAACTTTGTGAAGCGCGTGCGCACACGTGCATTTTTTTCTCAATTTAATTAATTTTTTCCTTTTTCCACATTCATTTTCATTTTGCCTGTTTCTTGCAATTTTTTGTGATGATTGACGACTGCCAACAATTATTACGCATCAAGTGACGCAACAAACTCTTTTTTTTTTTTTTTTTTTTTTTGTGCCAACGACGCATTTTTTCCCTGCTCATTGTTGTGGTGGATTTGTGTTTTTTTTTAGTTTTTTTTTTTTGATTCATAACTTTTCCTTTTTTAGCATTGCTGGCTGGCTGTTAAATAAACGCCAGCGGCTGGCTGTCAAATAAACGCCAGCGGCTGTGTGTACCTGAGTGCCTACAAATATTCCCTTCCTCGTGGCATTGCTGCTGCTGCTGCGGTCCACACACATGTCAACGACGTCATTGTCGCATTGATGAATTGCTGCCAAGCGTTTGTGATGTGAAAAGTATGTAGTAGAGTGGAGTGAATTATGCCCGCACGTTGTTTTTTGTTGCATGCAACATGCCGCCACGCACTCTTTCTGCTAATGCCATTTCACGCTAAATAAAGCAAAGTTGAAGCGATTTTTTAGGGCATTAATTCGCATTATTATTTTGCTGATTTCTTCGTTGATTCGAGCTGTCAGTAAGTGCGATTGGTACCTCTAATCGATAATAATTGCATTTCCGTGACGATTTCATGACAATTGGCGAAATACTTTGCTCTAATCGCATTTTCGTATTTTAAGTTTAATCGGTACGCAACTGTCGAAAAAAAACTGCTAAATTAATATGTATGTACATACATATGTAGGTAAGTATTTATTTATGAATGCACTAAAGCACTATAACGTGAGAAGACCATTTCCTGCTTTTCTTTATTTTCTTCCCCCAGGAATTGTCTTGCCTGGCAGGAGCCCTTGCAACAAACAAACATATGTTTGATTTCTTTGCCCTGCCCTCATTTTGTGTCCTAATCATGAAACCCTAGATTATCCTTTTACAGTGTGCACATTAACACATTAGCCACATGATGTCCTTTCCCAACAAAGCAACCATTGTGAAGAATAATATACTTTCTTTTGTGATAAAAATGTTCCCCTGAAACTCTTCTATACATACCCGAAGATCTCCAGTAGCGTCTAGTGTACCCTAATTGTGCGCGTTGCTTAAAGAGTAATCACTCTTTCACTCGCACCACATATGCTACTTTTTCTTTGATAAATTATTTGGGAAATGTGTTTCAATTAAATTTTGAACTAATTAGGAAATGCTATTTCCGCTGAAGAAAAATTGGAAAATTCGATTGAAAGTTGCTTCATAAATTTGCCATAATTACTTTAGTCTATTAAAAAGTTGCTTTTTACTTAGAACTTATGTGTTAATATATGCTTTATGAGTGTATTCGATCAGAAAATATTTTCTTTTAAGGCTTCTATAAAAATTAAAAAAAAAACTTTAAAATAGCATTGTTTTCAAAAAAGGCTTAGTCCGCACCTTTAAATTTTAACCATCTGTCCATTCCGGGGGGTCGCTGAAATTTGTTATTTTATTTTGACCAGCCTAATGTACATACATTTGTATGTGTATAGGTATAAACATGCATACATATATACAAAATTGTTTGACAATTTCAACCTAATGCGTCCTCTTAGCCATAATTGTACTTAATTTTCATTTTTTAAATTAGCCATTTAATGCAGTTTTACAAGTTTTTCTGTTAATTACTTAGGCACTTAGCAAACGAGTTCATACACATTTTTATTATCACCCAGTTGTGATATAAGTATTTACATACATATGTACACTTTGTATGCCATGATATAAATTGAATGCTTGGCATGACAAGTAGAGCATATTCCATGCGAAAAATCCATGATTTTCAGCATTAACACAAATGCAGCTCCGTATACATACCCTTGTCGGCAGCTGATTAAGTCAAGTGCCATTTTGACAAGTTTTGACTACTTTTTTTTTTGGTTATTTAATGTTTATGTTTTTTTTAATAAAAGTCTAGAGCACTTTATCTATCGCCACATAAATCCACATTAAAAACTACCTACAAAAATTATGAAAATTCAAAAAACTTTAACATTTGCACCAAAAAATTGTAAAGTTTTTATTAAAAATTTTTAGAAAAAATTTAGGTATGCAGTTTTGTTAAATTTTTTTAAAGTTCAAATTTCAAGACACTAGAAAATCGCGTTGATTTTTAATAATTTTTTAGGCTGACGGTGTTGTGCATTTTCTTTCATATAAAACATGCTCGACAATTTCGTTTTTATGGGAGAAAATGCCTAGCACCATCAGCAAAAAAATTATTAAAATCAATCCTTGAGTCTTGAAATTCGCACTTTAATGAGCTACCAAACTGCATACCCCAAATTTTTTCTAAAAATTCTAATGAAAAGTTTAAAATTTTCGGGTGCAAATGTTAAAGTTTGTTAAATTTTCATAATTTTTGTACGAAGTTTGAAATGTGGATTTATGTGGCGCTGGTTAGATAAAGTGCTAACTTTTAAAAAAAAATATAAAAATTAAATAAACAAAAGAAAAATAGCCAAAACTAGTCAAAATGGCACATGACTTATTCAGCTGACCACAAGTGTACATACATACATAATTACATACATTGGTGACAGTAATGACCCAATAAACAACATTGTTTTTGCATTTTTAAATCTCCAAACCCACAAATGCAAGCTGCTTTAACTGTTACCCAGAAAATAAAACAAAATCAAAAATTATTTTTTAGTTCCAGAAAAATTTGTCACATTGTCTTTGACTTGATACTGCCACCATGCGATTCACGAGCACAGCCAAACAGTATGACAATCAAACACACATTTTTTTTTTTGCGTTTTCTTCAAACTTTTGTCTCTTTTTTTGCTGCCATAATGGCAACAAAGTTGCATTACTTAATCAACTAAAAGTTGCATTTACATTTGATGTCATGCAGACAAATGTGTCACAGCACTCAAATGCTGAGCGTTGCATGCACGATGATGGGATGGAGGTATGTTGCATGTGTTGCCTACATAATTCTCCTCCTCGAAAAAATCTTTAGTTGTCATAGATTTTTTTACGAAAATTCAAAAGCGGGAAACACATAAGTACATATGAATGTATACTCATAAAAGTTGTTTATTTATGTGGACGTTGTAAGTAGCACTTATTTTTGCCACAAATCCATAGGAACTATTTACATATGAGTGACTGGCAATTGCACATTTGAGATACAAACATTTGTATATCTGTTTGTTAACTGGAGGCGTTTAATTTACATAAGTTGACATGCGTGAAAATTTTGAATGATTTATGAGATTTACTATAAATAGTTAAATAATACTTTGTGGGGGTATTTAGATGTCAAATTTGAAAAAAAAAAAACAAAATATCGAAAATAAACAAACAAGTAACGCTAATAAATGTAGTTATTTGCAGCGCAGGAGGCTTACTTAAAATATTATCAATAAACTTGGCCTCAAAGCTCGGCAGTCACAGTTTTCTTTGGAGCAAAATGTTTGAGGTTTTCAGAAACTGTTATTTCATGAAGCGAATACATGCAATACAATATTTTGATTAACGATTTAGCTAACGAAGTTGTTAACTAAGATGTAGAAAGTCAGCATGGGCTATTGCGTGGGCCACTGTGGGATTGGAGGCAATGCAGTTGCTGACGAGTTGGCGCGAATAGGATCCTTAACAGCTTTTTAGGTCAACAGTTCGAAAACCATAATTTGTGTGCAAGTACACCCCACATGTAGTAGGTAGTGGGTGGAGGTGGGAAGCTATATACAAGCCAGGTTCTTTGGCTATCCCTTCAATATATCAGACATTGTTCAATTTAACAGATATGACGTTATATTCTCTGGTCTGATCTTAACCAGATTAGTACGGGACCACCTCTGAGACACTACCTTTCCGATGCAAAAAGAATTATCGAAATCGGTTGACGTGGTCCATGGTGGTTATGCGGTAACATACATAAAAAAAAACAAAAAAAAAATATTCCGACGAACTGATAACCTCCTCCTTTTTTAGAAGTCGGTTAAAAATCAATTTCATTCTCATGAAGAAGGAGGCGTGGTACCTTCCACATAAACTAAATTTTCATACTGCATTAAGCTGGAAGTAATTTCATATCTATTAAACAACAACAAACCATTAAACAAAATCCAAGAACGCAAAACGCAGAAATGATAGTTTTACTGCTTTTCTCTCTGCTTAAAGCCTCTTGAGGCACTTAATAGATTTTAACTGCGCCTTAATCTACAATGTAATTACATACATATATTCATATATGGTTCACTCAGCTGAATTACATACATATGTACATACATGTTGGTATGTATGACGAATATGAATCGCAAAACTAATGATGTGAAAAAGCTCTCTGAGTGAGCTTCTCTTACGACACAAATAAATGGAAGTCTGTAATTAATGATGCGCCATATGTGCTGACTGACTGACTAATTTAATTACGTACTAGCTAATGAAATCGCTTGGTAAAAAAGAACATATGTACTTAAATGTATTATTAGAAAAAAAAATAGCCATAAGCTCACATTACACTCTGTGTAAATCGTGGGATGCCTCAGAAATCTTACTATTCAGTCACTAACAAAAATTTTTAGTGAGTGAAGTTGTATGGTAAGAACAGTGAGATTTAACGCTTGAATACGCAACCATTACTACCTTACAATTAGTGTAACGATTCGTAAGTCTAAATTTGTCTTTAAATGTTGCGGGTCAGCGCGTTACCGCCTGCCATTGCAAACATACTTATGCGTTTTTAAACTATGTATACCTTGTAGTCACTCGGCTGTTCCTATTCGTATGAAGCAATAAGATTTCTTTTTTCAATTTATAAAATCTACCGAAAGTATTAAAAAGCTTCGCCCGTGGGTTGTGTTTTAATTGCAATTGATCTGAGTATATAGTGGTTGACTATGTGCATAGGCAATCGGAAGATTAAATGTACTTATTTAGGTATACTTAAGTATAGTAAATGTATTATTTGATGAAATTTATTTTATTTCTGAAAGTATGTGCGTTTTTTATATTCAGTGTTATTCAGTTTCTCTTAAAAATGCATACGAGGGCCACCTAAAAAGTTCTTAGAATACCAGAGAAAAAAAAACAAATTTTATCGGTAAAAATTACCTTATTGGTTTTAAAGATATTCTTCACAATGTTTTATATACTTTTGCATACGCTCAAACCAACAGGTGAGGCATTTCTCTCGCACTGAGATCGGTATCTCGAAAACATGGTATTTGAATGAGTTAACAACTTCTTCTGGCGACGAAAAGCGTTGTCCGTGAAGTATGTTATTGGCGTACTGTGAATGACCCATTAGTTTGACGTTTTAAGTGCTTTAAAAATAATCTGTTCAACGAGGTGTGTAAAAGCTCGCACTGGTTTGATGAAAGACCATTTGCCGTCAGTTGCCAAGAAAATGGTTGTAGTATACCGCTCAGAAATAACTGTGCTGCGTTCTTTTAACGCCGCTATAGCCACATGCGAAGAAAAAAGCGGCCATTTGGTGCGAAGTGTTTCTTGCGTGAACATAGTTGTAGTACTTTCGAAGATTTCTAAAGGTGATTGGCTCTTTCCGTCTAGTTCCTGCGCAAACATCTATTTAATTAACGCCACCTGTTACTATGATTAAACTGAATGAACTTGGCGTGTTAGAATTTTTGCAGCATTATGTGGAATCCAACGAGCCAAGGCGAAATGAATTTTTCGCCGTGGAAACGTTAAAATTATGTTCTGTGACTGGTTCTTGGTGATGTTTTATCACCAAAAGTCGAAATAGGCTCATCGATGTGTTAATCCGCGTCGAAAGTTGCAAACAATTATCTAACGAAAACCTTTTTTTAATATAATTTTTTTTTGGTTTATTTGAAACTTTGAAGTAACTGTAAGCAACAAAAAGAGCGCTCATACTAGGCTTGTTCCACACGACCCCGCGGGTGCCCAAAACAGCCCACAAAGCGAATATCTTCCACTTATGGATCGTAAATATCTTCTCCTTCGTGCCCGAAACAGCCCGGACTTTTTTTCCGGGCAGAAATATGCAAGAAGTCAATTTGAAATAAAAGAGAGTAACTTAATTTTACGCGTCCTAATTACCTAAACAGCCCGGAAAGCGTATGGAACAAACCTATTGTAAAATGTTCTGAGCTAGTTAGTGCTGTAAAATTTCAAAATTGACTATGCAAAGTTCAGACATTAGCGTTGCCAATTCTGAAGACTTGTGTAGTGACCCTCGTATGTACATACATACGTACGTTGAAAGTATCAAATTCAAAATGTCACTTATATGGTTTATTGAAAATGAACATAATATGCGTATGCGTGTTTACTCGTACATGTTTTATTTGGCCATATTAGTTAACTACAAAGACACTTTCATTCCCGATACTTCGCGGGCGTTATTGATGATCGCAAAGTCAGGTGTGTCGCATCTCCACGTAAATAATTAAAAGAATCTAGATATGGCTGCGTTCATTAGATGCAAATTCCATAAACGTGGTAAGCATACATATATATATGTATGTGTGTACATATAATGTACAAGTAATTATAATTTCAGTGTATGCACCTACAGACGTATGCACATTAGGGTGGTCCTTAAAAAAATCAAATGATCGATTTTTTTCAGTCTCACTCCCTCATTCGGTAATACCACGGTCACAGATATTACATTTAAATTTTGGTCCCGATTGGAGACGTCTAAGGCGTGTCGCACAGGGGGCTAAGTTCAGATTCCTCTAAGAAGACTCAAAAAATTAAAATTACTATTTTTTTCATGTAATAACCAAATTCGATACTACAATAGTCGAAAACATCACACATAAATTTTCGATTGGAGTCGGTTAAGACGATTTTGTAGGGTAATATGAACTTTGACCCCTGTGCGACACGCTTTAACCGATTACAATCGGGACCAAAATTTATATGTGATATCTGCGACTATAGTAGCATCGGAAATCTGATGTAAAAATTTACTTCCTACATTTAAGGACCCTCCTAATGTACACAAATAGCTAGATATGTATGTACATTAAAAATACACCCATTATTGTATTCGCGGCGAAAGCCTACAAACTTTTGATTTATGACTTTCCGAATCTAAGTAAATTTCAAGATCTACCCACCTTCACAAGGTTTTGTACTTCATTAATAAGACAAAATATTAAAATATTGAAAGTTTTTCAGTTAAAAATGTTATATGTACATATATATTTATATGTAGATAGCCGAAGCCCGATTTCTTAGAATAGTCGCAAAAGTGTAGATGTATACCCAAAAAGTCCACTATGTTATGTCATAACATTTATAAATTCAAGAAAACTTTGTCATATATATAAGAAGGCTAAAGGTGGAAGAGTAAGAACCCAGTCGATAAACTGAATGAACTCCAGACTTTTAAAGTCATTCCATAACTGAACTTTTGTCGAGTCATCGATTTTCGAAAAGTGCATTGCAATCGCGCGCATCGATATTCTAAAAAAAAAAATTACTCACAAATGCTTTGCCAATTTTCATTAAAGCGTGTGGGTGGTTACCAAATGCGAGTCCAATTAAAATGCAAAACCATTAATTCCATGCACATTGCATATTAACAAAATAACGAACATGAAGTACAGCTTCACCTAAACATTTAGAGGTATGAGTGTGTAAATTAAAAAACATATTCGCAAATTACGAGTCTTAGTTGATTAATCAAATGGCTGGGGCGAGTCTGCATGGCTGCCATTAAAAATGCCTGCTATTAGCGTACGATTGTGTGTCTACATATACATACATACATATGTATGCAAACATAAAAAAAAAAAACATTAAAATAAAAATTTACATTCATGTATCAGGGTATTGGTAGTTCATCAGACCGTGAAACTGAGAAGAAAAGAGAATTGAATATTCAATTTTCTTTTTGGTATTTTTTTTTTTGTTTTTTTTATGCTGAGCATATTTGCTGGGGTGGAACTAATGACAGCTAAGCGCTTGACACGCAAGACAGACGGCAAGCGTCTAACAATGAAATATAAGTAAAAATCAAATATTTTGCATTTGCCCACCCACAAATTGTTTGCTTTGACAATTAAAAATTATGTTAAATATTTTGCGTTTTTTAGAAGAATTAAAAAAATGCTGAACGATTGACGAAAGTGGGTCATAAGCGAAGCTAATCGAGATTCGAGATTGAGTGTTGAGTTCATTAATGTATGTATGTATTTGGTGTTAGGCTGTCAATTGAAAGTGAAGAAAGTTTTACCAGTATGAGCAATTTATGCGCAGTGGTGTTGAGAGATTTGCAAAAAATGTTGAGATTTTGTTTACATTTCATTCAATGACCAATGACATACTTACTTAAGTGATTGATTGGGGTTTCAATGGGGATTTTGTGGATTTCATTTTGAGATTTGCGTGTTTTAAGTGTATAGTATTTGTATAGCTCTCATATTAAATATAAAAAAAAAAAAACTGCAATAGTTTTACACTTGGCATTTTTGGCAGCTCGGGTAGATGAACAAATCCGCATACTGCTTAATATTTTGCAAGCACCATAACAACATCTAAACTATATGGTTTATTTTAATTATAGGAGCTGACTAAATTTTTTACCAAATTGCGGCTGGAGCGACCAATCTCAGCTATAAAAATATGTAATTATTTAAACTATTGCCATTCCACAGTCAATAGTTGAACTTTTGATTCATTGCTCTTTTGATATGTAAAAAGTTAACTGCAGTTAATCCGGATTAAGTCCGAGTTAATCCGGATTAACTCTGCCGTCTGTTTGAGCTTTTAGACGGTTTAAAATTTTTATCAGGTAATTCAAATTATATTGGAGCCAGAATGCCAATGTGGTCTATAAAATTGTACTCAAACTTTGAATGAGATTCATTAACATTCCGCAACGGTAAATTAAGAAAATATCACTATTTGCTCTCTGCAATAAAATGAATTACAAGTAATTCAAAAAATTTATAGTCTACATTTTTCTATTGGCATTTGTTTGTACAAACGTTCTTTTGTTTACAAGCAGCTTGCTGAAGTCAATGTTGTTGTCAAACATTAAAAAACAGGCTGTCCTAAGCGATTTGCACGTTGCCAGTACTCGATGTGATTTGAATTTGTAATTATTTGGTCTTAGAGTCAACTCTATACCGTTGAAATTTGAAGGCGCCCATAAAATTTTGTGAATGCAATCGATTACAAATGCGTTTGAAATTATTTTAAATTTAAATTTAATTTAAATCCTTTAAGTGGCATTTTGATTAGCTCAACAAGGGCATAAACGAATGAGTTACAAATAAAATAAATAATAATAAAACACTTAATTCTCGTCAAACATTAGCATGTCTCACTATGCAGTAGAATTTTAATTTAATTTGTGTGCGATTCACAATATATTTTTGTATATTTGCATACGTGATAGCCAATTGTATATGTATGTGTGTGTTTTTTAAGCTTACATATAATAACGGAAAGAGCTTACTACAAAGGTAGATACCTATATCGCCTTTAATATGATTACTTTTGGATTTTTAATTTAAATAGTTTAAACTAACTAAATTAGAAAAATAACTAAACAAATTTGTAAACAATAGCCGAGCAAACAAAGTTTATACTCACTACGGTCTTTAGCTTTCGGCTACATATGTCTGTAGCCATAGTTGCCCGCTGAACTTTTTTTCGGGACGAAACTTCATCAAAAAAGGGAGCTGAATGGAAAAAATTTTAACAATTTTTATCGCATTTTATTGGCATACAAGCAATGCTAGCAATATTTTACTTAATAAAACATGTTCATAAAAGCAACATTGGTTTCTAAACAATAACAAAAATTGCTTCAATAAAAATTGCGCGTTAAACAAAATTAACATACAATTTATCGCATACCACAACTGAGTGAAAGATCGACCTATCTCGGCAGCCAGTTTGAAAACGCCTTATCTCTGAAAACTTTTCAAGAACGTCCTACTTCAAAATCTGACTGAAGAATGCCCTATTTCAGAATTTTATTGAAAACCACTCCGGTATTTTATTTTCACCGGAATTATAGTTTAAGACTTTCAGCTAAATATTTCTGAAAATATTAAGATTTACGTGGGTTGGATTTAAAAAAGCAACCATAATATCATTTTGAGCCTAAACTCTTTTATCATCTGATGAGATATTTTGGGAAAAAATTAAAGTAATTTTATTTATAAAAAAGTCGATTTTTGGAGATATTCTAACATCGGCACTGGTTATTTATATCTTAATACTTTAACCAAATTTTTTTGCGGAAGTCGTAAAATATAATAGATTTTATAATTCCGTGGGAAAAACAGTAACTTATTTTGGCGATTCACTCGAATGTATATATGCAGATATGAATGTAATGAAAAGGAATGAAATTTGTCCATCTAGCTTGTTCCAGACAACACACTGTGCGGCGTTATGGTCTTAGTAAGATGCATTCAACAACTTTTAAAGAGTTAATGATGGATTAAAGCATGGCTGATGACTGGAATTTGAGGGGGCTCTATCTAATCCACAGGAAATACTACTTTGGGATCAGCCCCTTAAGCGTTGCATACAAGAAATCCACCTTAGGCTAGATATTCACAATAAGCTTAATATTGAAAAAGACTAGCGAGAATAGGATCGACACACATCATTTATTTGTCGACTCGAAAGCCGCTTTCAACAGCAGGAAAAATGTTGTCTCTATGCCAGGAAGTCTGAATTTGGTTTCCCAAAACCATTCCAGTTGAGATATTCACTACGCTCTTTTATGTGATTACTTTAATCTGATGTTGGAGAAGATAATAAGAGCTGCAGAACCGAACCGATAAAGTATAATTTTTTTCAAAAGCGTACGATTACTGGCGTATTTTGTTGAGCTCGTCCAGAACAGTGCCAATCAAGGAAACGACGGAGTGTTGGAGGAAAGCCTAATATTTTTAATTAGGTACCGCTACTTTACATACGATAGTTACTAGATCGATAAATATCGATAACCGCATGATATCGTTTTATCCCTAAATAGGAGAGCCATTGTTATCCGCCAAAAAAAGAAGACAAACCCATAAAGAATTGGGTCCTTAGCATGTCCACTGCTTGTTAAAAAATATTAAATTTTTATCTATACAAGCGTACGTATGTATATGTACATATGTATGCATACGAGTATTAATCCGCACGTAATTGCATACGATTGTTGTCTCTTTTTTTTTGTCATTCGGACCAATAAAAAACATCAAATCGTCACAATACGAACATGTAACTGTCATAAAACTGTAACTATAATTCAATATCGATGCTGTCAGGACAATTACCGAAATGTTACTTAATGTAAAAGTGTCTGTAACAAAAGAACAATAGGCACGCAATGAGGTAATCACTCAATGCCATGCAGGGGATGGGATGCTGCAGTAAAACAGTAAACGCCTCAGCAAATGCAGCTCAGCATGTGGCAGGCGGCATGCTGCAAATGTTGCAACACTAATACAGTAGCGCCAGCAGATATTCGTCGGTGCATAGGGAGTTGCAGCACGTCCACAGGCAATTGTGCATTGCAGCCAGAGGTGGAAAGGTTATGCAACATAAATATATGTATATAGTGATAATGACGGTCGACAAGGGCTGCTGTAGTGTACATACATACATACATACATACATAGAGGAACCGATTCGTACTTGCGGGACGAACAATTTGCCTGTAGGTAAATCGGTTTTAGCTGTCCAAAGCAAAAATAAATCAGAAATGCAACTAAAAATTATTGAAGATTTTGAGAAGTGAACCTTGTAATTATGCAGCTCGTAAATTTGGTGGCAATCGAAGCATTCAACCGAGCAACCACCATTGGCGCGGTCACCGGTGTCCCATTGGAGGACGATCGACGGTGATTAAAAGCCAGCAAAAATTTGAATTTGAAAAAATATGGTAAAGAGGAGGATTGTAGCGATGTGATTGCCCTATTCGGCTGGACAGACAGACAAATGGCTAAGCAGTTAGACAAATAATGGTGTGTAGCTGGGCGGTCAAACAGCTGTGCCATTAATTTTTGTCGTTGTCCCCTTGTTGTTGTTGTTGTTGTTGTTGTTGTTGTTGTTGTTGGTGCTGTTTTTCACTGTCATTGGCCGGCCTGCGAATTTAACACGCAGCGCTCACTTGCCCGCTTTCCATTCAAACTTTCTTCCATTGTGTATAGGCGCATGCTTACGTTCATATGTATGTATGTATGTATAGATGTACGCATCTGTTCATAAACATAACTACACACAAATCGTCGTTTAAAGTACAAAACCGCGTATCGTCATTCTGCAAAAAAGGCTCAATCCTTATCCATTCGTCCTGAAATATACCAGCCAGAAATGCGATTGCTTTATAAAAGAGAGAACCATTTTGAAACATGAGTGTCTTTAGTCTCTAGAAAATAATTTATGCGGTTTTGCATTTTGTTGATACGCGGTTTTGTACTTTAAATGACGATATGTATGTATGTACTACTGCTCTTCACCACTGCGCATGCGTGTGATCCTACACTCGCGACTACACGACTTTGATTGACGGCTGACATGATCATCACCATGGCCATGACCATCGCAGACAGACAGATAGATAGTCCGCTTATTGTTGGCTCAGACTGTTGATGAGATCGGTGCTTGACGTGTGAAGAGTGCACGCACGCATGCGTGACGTTTACAGGCGTAAAATGATGACAACGATTCCACTACGGAACTCAGAAGAACAGCGCATGCTTGTAGTAGTTCAACCATGTTTTTTGTAGTCATTTATGACGAATGTTCTGCGGACTTACATACATACTTTACACGCTTTCGCACTTAC
>NW_023458561.1:65836047-65882716 GCF_013731165.1 Rhagoletis pomonella | reverse complement strand
GTTTATTGTCGCCGTTGCCGGTGGCGTTGAAATTTGAGGTGTTGCCGGTGGCTTCGCGTGTGTCTCCTTGCGAACACCTACCATCAGCGCTTCGCGACGCGCATTCTCCTGAAATTGTTTGACCCGCTCTCTCATCGCCGTTTCACGTTTCACCTCCTTGTCGATTTCGCAACGTCGTTTTTGCTCAAACCGCTCAACTGCCACCTTATCACGCTCTTTATTACGCTCCACTATTAGCTCGGCAATCTCTAAACGCTTTTGCTTTAATTCGTCCTTTGAAAGCTTCTGAAATACTTCCGGCCAGATGCCCTTATGCTTCTTGACGAGCACAATACGCGCTTCATTCTTGAAAATGCGGCAAAAACTGGACAACTCGTCGATCTCGTGGACGAGATGGCGTTCGAAGAATATTGGCGGATTATTGAATTTTATATATTGCGGTAGGAGTACAACATCCGGTTTGCGCGTAATCAGGCGATTTAATTCGATGATTATTTTGATATCTTCCTCGGTTTGTGTTACTTGCACCATGGCTGATTGGATGAAGACTGCAAAGTGGTGCCGTTGTCGCGGCAAATGCTGACCTCTGTGTTGTTTCGGCTTGTCTGGGCGACGGGAATTCGAATTGTGTTTTGTGTGTTTTTTCATTGATTGCTGTTGCCCGACTCGATTCGATTTGTTTTTGACTTCCGTGTTTATTGTGTCATACATCAACGAAATGTATCAATATTTATTTACTTTTCTTTCAATATTCACCTGTCTGCCAGTTTCGATAGATTTATCGACCAAACAATTCGGTTGACAGCAAATCGTCCTGCTTGGTCGTTTGAGCAGCGAAATGGCGTCCACCTCTTTGCATAGATTTTAGCGCATAAACGCGAGGGTGGTTCAACAATATGTGTACATATTTTATCGCTTTATTATACTTTTGCTCCTAAAACTGAGAGCATTCTCGTATGATGCAAGATATTAATATTTTTACGTTAACAAGTGTGATAGTGATCCGAAACTTGTCTCTAACTGGTTACAGAATTTGCCTCCAGTACTCGTGTTCTCCTTAATAAAAAAAAAGACCGCGAAAAAGCTTTAGGAGCAAAAAAATCTGTAAATTTTCGAGCTTTTCAAACCCACGACATAAGCTGTTATTTTATATGGAACAAAACCGCAATACTTTCGGCAAAAAAAAATATCTAGAAAAACAACGGTAATTCTAAGACATTTGAAACTTTAAAAAGAAAAAGCTGGAAATTCGGATGAAGATTTGTTGAGATTTATTTTTAAGCGATTTAAGAAATTAACGATACTCTTAAATTTTGATATGAGAATAGAAGTCGGTTTTTTTTGCTTAAAAATTACTTTTTCCAAAAAGTTTTACACTTGGGTTTTGTTAGAATGAATTGTATTTCAATATAAAATTCTTAAAAATAAATAGGTAAACAATGAGGTTGTTCAGGCTTGCCAGGATATCAGGTTATGTGGTTACGTGGTTATATTTTTTATTCAGTTTGCAACAGTAAAGTACACTAAACAATAATAATTTTTAACCAGATAACCTGATAACCAGATTAGTATGAACATCCTCAATATGTTTAATTTTAAAAATTATTGTCGCGAAGCGTATTTTATTGTTGTACGCTGAATAAAAATATACCCACATAACCTGATAACCAGGCAAGTGTGAAAAACCTCACTATACATAAACGAACGCGAATTTCATGATTTTCGATTCTTGCGATAACGAGAATACGCTCCAACATTTCATCAATAGTGATTTTAGAACCACCCAAGAAAATACACTACACATAAAATACACTACTCTTCATCGATGTCGAATATCAATGGTAATTGTGATATTGTGCCAAAATTGACATTTGCATAACTATGCTAGAATCTTGCACAATTTTTGTTTATTTTGCATTTCATTTGTGTACCCAGTAGGAAAAATATGAATTACAAGACCTAAACCAATGTAAGTTTTAAACGAAATAGATTCAGTTCTTAGTAACTGATTCACCTTTGAGAAAAATGTGACTGTAGTTTGTTCAACAAATTTGAGGAAACGTCTTTCTTGCCCATATTATTACCAAGTTTTAAGAAATAGTTTTTCGCGTTTTCTGAGAAACAGGTACTTCTGTGGGTATGCAATATGTTGGATGGAATATTCTCAAAATTAGCAGGTATCTTTCCAATATTTAAGCCAGTGCTGAATCCACACTATTTTCCATAGAATTAAACTGATATTCAATTTATTAAATCGACTCTAGATAATCTTATATTAATAGGCTAACATAAATTTTGACAACCTTCATTTGACGGTTCTACTGGACAAATTTTGGAGCCAATAACACACCAGAAAAGTAGATGATGAAAATGTTTATGGTTGTAAAATCGTTGCAAGCTCTTCCATTTGATTTGTATTTGATTTGCTAACGGTGTACGAACACGAATATGAAGACGAATACAAAGAGGAGTACTAGAAGCGGATGAATACGAAGATGATTGCGAAAACTAATGCAAATACAGTACTAAAACTAATACGAATACGAACATGGAGATTAATACGAAGAAAACAAAAAACACGAAGATGAATTTGAAGATGAATACGACGACGAAGTCGAAGATAAATACGAAGAAGAATATTAAGACGAATACGAATACTAACACGAACACATTCCGAAGTCGAACTCGAAGACAATGACTAAAACGAACCAGAAGGTGAATGCAAAGGCTACTACGAACGCGAATATGTTCGTACGGGACTCTTAAGACAACTACAAAACCGCTCGAATTTCGGCAGCAATTGGCCCCTAGCTCCTACTTTGCCTGTAGCTCCTACTTTGTTAAACATATTTTAATTGAAGCGCATAGTAAATTGTGCTTTAGAACTCCAGAATATGACACGTATTTCTTACAAGGAATATGCCTGTAACTAAAAATAGGCCAGCGAAAAAATGTTTTGCGGCTTTTTTAAGTCTTTTTTGAGTTAGAAAAAAAAAAAGATGATTAATTGAAGCGGCTGTCATAGTCGAGTAGCTAAAAGTTCATACTGTCAATAGATATAACCCAGGTTCGACCCATGGTGAAATTATATCTTATTTGAAAATTTGTCTTTAAAAATTTCTATAAGATTGCCGAATGTCAAGAAAATCAAAAAAAAATAAAGTTAGTAGTTTCACCATGGGTCCGACCCCTGTCAATGAAACCTCTAACAACATAATTTTTTTCTTTTTTCTAATACCATCGACCACTGGGCAGGCAATGACAAACCTACGGAGTATATTTCTGAATAAACGAGCTTCTCATAAAAATAATGTTTGCCGCTTGTAGGCCAATTTATATGTTTGACAACGTCAACGAGTTTGCATAGTACAGTTTGGAGCAGAAACTTGGCCAAACAATTAGCAAAGATGTGACTTCCAAACAGTTATCGAGAAGGCAAATAAAGCTATTCAATATTCAGCACTTGCTACTTTTCTACGACAAATGGTTTATATGCCATTGTTTATGTGCCATATATGCAAAACAGCTGTCAAAACTGTTACGGAGAATAAAGAATTTCATTCTCTTTCCTGCCCAAGATATTAAGAAACAAATAAATTAGGCAGAAAACTTCGATTTCATGGAATTTCTACAATGTCGACAAGATTGTATATTAACATATGAGTTCATCATTCGTATTCTACTTTTGGTGCCAGGTCATACATTCATACAAGAAAGTTGCGCTGTAGGTCAGAATACAACCCTAGGACGGCTCGACAAATATAGCGCAACATTTAGCAGAAACAAACTAACTCATTCATTTCCTTTAGAACAGGAATGCTTAAAAAATTTAACTTGCTGAGCCAAACGACAACGTCAACAAAAATTATTAGACTCAAACGATAAGAGCACGCCGAGTGACCTTCAACAAGAACCCCAATTCGTACCACTTTCATATAGTCCAATGCTGAATGAAGTTCAAAAAAAGTGATAGCTGATATTTCTTATGGAAATGATGTATTACTGTAACGTGTTTCACCAAAAAAAGGATTAATCAAAATCATCTACCCAAAATATAATGATTAATTGAATTATTCTTTTGACAGTGAACCGGTTCCGTGATTTATCGCACAAGTTAAAATTTACAAATGTTTCACTTTTAATATCGCAACACTTCTCAACGCAACAATGCAACTCACCCCTTGTGCCAGCGCACTGAATCAAACAAAAACCCGAGCCCGAGGAAGACACGTGTCCTGCTTAAATCCTTCACACAAATGCCAACAATTCGTGTGACAAGAGGTGCATTCACATTTGGAAAGCGTAGTAGTTGTAAGTGCGAAAGCGTGTAAAGTATGTATGTAAGTCCGCAGAACATTTGTCATAAATTACTACGAAAAACATGGTTGAACTACTACAAGCATGCGTTGTTCTTCAGAGTTCCGTAGTGGAATCGTTGTCATCATTTTACGCCTGTAAACGTCACGCATGCGTGCGTGCACTCTTCACACGTCAAGCACCGATCTCATCAACAGTCTGAGCCAACAATAAGCGCACTATCTATCGGTCTGTCTGCGATGGTCATGGCCATGGTGATGATCATGTCAGCCGTCAATCAAAGTCGTGTAGTCGCGAGTGTAGGATCACACGCATGCGCAGTGGTGAAGAGCAGTAAGTAGTACATACATACATATCGTCGTTTAAAGTACAAAACCGCGTATCAAGAAAATGCAAAACCGCATAAATTTTTTTCTAGAGACTAAAAACATTCATGTTTCAAAATGGTTCTCTCTTTTATAAGGTAATCGCATTTATGGCTAGTATATTTCAGGACGAATGGATAAGGATTGTGCCAAGAGCTTGTGTGAGCAAATCCAATTTTTGCCAGCAAATGTCAGTTACGCCTTTTTTGCAGAATGGCAATACGCGGTTTTGTACTTTAAACGACGATTTGTATGTAGTTATGTTTATGAACAGATGCGTACGTCTATACATACAGACATAAATATGAACGTAAGTATGCGCCTATAGACAATAGAGCAAAAATTTGAATGGAAAGCGGGCAAGTGAGCGCTGCGTGTTAAATTCGCAGGCCGGCCAATGACAGTGAAAAACAGCACCAACAACAACAACAACACCAACAAGGGGACAACGACAAAAATTAATGGCACAGCTGTTTGACACCATTATTTGTCTAACTGCTTAGCCATTTGTCTGTCTGTCCAGCCAAATAGGGCAATCACATCGCTACAATCCTCCTCTTTACCATATTTTTTCAAATTCAAATTTTTGCTGGCTTTTAATCACCGTCGATCGTCGTCCAATGGGACACCGGTGACCGCGCCAATGGTGGTTGCTCGCTTGAATGCTTCGATTGCCACCAAATTTACGAGTTGTATAATTACAAGGTTCACTTCTCAAAATCTTCAATAATTTTTAGTTGCATTTCTGATTTATTTTTGCTTTGGACAGCTAAAACCGATTTACCTACAGGCAAATTGTTCGTCCCAAGCAAGTACGAATCGGTTCCTCTATGTATGTACATATGTATGTACACTAGGGTGGATCGACAAAAAAGTTTTTCCAGTCCACCCCTAGGATTAAAGATATTTTGAAGGCGATCGCAAAAAAAATTTTTTTTTTTGCCACGCCCCCCGATGGGCTATTTACTTTTTTTGACACTACGTCGCCATTTTAAGTCCGATTTTAATGAGCCGTACACCGTTGTTCATGGCTTGGAAGCCGCCACAATTCTTACCTTAATCATTTTTTACTCCGAGTTCAAATTCTAGTAGTGGCCTTTTCGACAGACTAAAAAAAATGGGAATTTAGGTATGATGTGAAACGAGATACCGACAGTCACTACTATAATTTAAACTCGGAGTAAAAAATGATTAAGGTAAGAATTGTGGCGGCTTCCAAGCCATGAACAACGGTGTACGGCTCATTAAAATCGGATTTAAAATGGCGACGTAGTGTCAAAAAAAGTAAATAGCCCATCGGGGGGCGTGGCAAAAAAAAAATAAAAATTTTTTTTGGGATCGCCTTCAAAATATCTTTAATCCTAGGGGTGGACTGGAAAAACTTTTTTTTTTGCATGGGGACCGATCCGCACGAATGTACACTACAGCAGCCCTTGTCGACCGTCATTATCACTATATACATATATTTATGTTGCATAACCTTTCCACCTCTGGCTGCAATGCACAATTGCCTGTGGACGTGCTGCAACTCCCTATGCACCGATAATATCTGCTGGCGCTACTGTATTAGTGTTGCAACATTTGCAGCATGCCGCCTGCCACATGCTGAGCTGCATTTGCTGAGGCGTTTACTGTTTTACTGCAGCATCCCATCCCCTGCATGCCATTGAGTGATTGCCTCATTGCGTGCCTATTGTTCTTTTGTTACAGACACTTTTACATTAAGTAACATTTCGGTAATTGTCCTGACAGCATCGATATTGAATTATAGTTACAGTTTTATGACAGTTACATGTTCGTATTGTGACGATTTGATGTTTTTTATTGGTCCGAATGACACAAAAAAAGAGACAACAATCATATGCAATTACGTGCGGATTAATACTCGTATACATACATATACATACGTACGCTTGTATAGATAAAAATTTAATATTTTTTAACAAGCAGTGGACATGCTAAGGACTCAATTCTTTATGGGTTTGTCTTCTTTTTTTGGCGGATAAGAATGACTCTCCTATTTAGGGATAAAACGATATCATGCGGTTATCGATATTTATCGATCTAGTAACTATCAGATGTAAAGTAGCGGTACCTAATTAAAAATATTAGGCTTTCCTCCAACACTCCGTCGTTTCCTTGATTGGCACTGTTCTGGACGAGTTCAGTAAAATACGCCAGTAATCGTACGCTTTTGAAAAAAAAATTATACTTTATCGGTTCAGTTCTGCAGCTCTTATTATCTTCTCCAACATCAGATTAAAGTAATCACATAAAAGAGAGTAGTGAATATCTCAACTGGAATGGTTTTGGGAAACCAAATTCTGAATGCCTGGCATAGAGACAAAATTTTTCCTGCTGTTGAAAGCGGCTTTAAAGTCGACAAATAAATGATGTGTGTCGATCCTATTCTCGCTAGTCTTTTTCAATATTAAGCGTATTGTGAATATCTGGTCTATGGTGGATTTCTTGTATGCAACGCTTAAGAGGCTGATCCCAAAGTAGTATTTCCTGTGGATTAGAAAGAGCACCCTCAAATTCTAGTCATCAGCCATGCGTTCATCTATCATATTCCGTTTAAGAGTTGTTGAATGCATCTTATTAAGTCCATAACGCCGCACAGTGTGTTGTCTGGAACAAGCTAGATGGACAAAATTCATTCCTTTTCATTACATTCATATCTGCGTATATACATTCGAGTCAATCGCCAAAAAAAGTTACTGTTTTTCCCACGGAATTATAAAATCTATTATATTTTACGACTTCCGCAAAAAATTTTGGCTAAAGTATTAAGATATAAATAAGCAGTGCCGATGTTAGAATATCTCCAAAAATCGAGTTTTTTATAAATAAAATTACTTTAAAAAGAATTTTCCCAAAATATCTCATCAGATGATAAAAGAGTTTAAGCTTAAAAGGGCTCAAAATGAGATTATGGTTGCTATTTTCAAATCGGTCCAACCCACGTAAATCTTAATATTTTCCGAAATATTTAGCTGAAAGTCTTAAACTATAATTCCGGTGAAAATGAAATACCGGATTTATTTTGTATTGAGTGATGTAACCTAATATACATACATATGTCGATACCTGAGTGGAAGATTGGCCTATCTCGGCAGCCAGTTCGAAAACGTCCTATTCCAAAACTTTTCAAGAAGGCCCTATTGCAGAATTTGGTTGAAGAACGCCCTATCTTAGAACTTTATTGAAAAACGCCCCATCTCAGAAATCGTTTCAAAAACGCCCTATCTCAGCTGCCGATTCAAATGCCCTATCTCAGGACATTTTCAATGTATTTTCAGCTGAGATAGGGCGTTTTCGAACCGAACTCTGAGATAGAATGTTCTTCAACCAAATTTTGAGATAGGGTGGTTTTTCATAAAATTCTGAAATAGGGCATTCTTCAGTCAGATTTTGAAGTAGGACGTTCTTGAAAAGTTTTCAGAGATAATGCTGTTTCGAATTGGCTGCCGAGATAGGTCGATCTCCAACTCAGTTGTGGTATGTGATAAATTGTATGTTAATTTTGTTTAACGCGCAATTTTGATTGAAGCAATTTTTGTTATTGTTTAGAAACCAATGTTACTTTTATGAACATGTTTTATTAAGTAAAATATTGCAAGTATTGCTTGTATGCCAATGAAATGCGAGACAAATTGTTAAAATTTTTTTCATTAAGCTCCTTTTTTTGATGAAGTTTGGTCCCGAAAAAAAGTTCAGCGGGCAACTATGGCTACATACATATGTAGCCGAAAGCTAAAGACCGTAGTGAGTAAAAACTTTGTTTGCTCGGCTGTGTTTACAAATTTGTTTAGAAATTTTTTTCTAATTTAGTTAGTTTAAACTATTTAAATTAAAAATCCAAAGTAATCATATTAAAGGCGATATAGGTATCCACCTTTATAGTAAGCGCTTTCCTTTATTATATGTAAGCTTAAAAAAAATACATACATACATATATAATTGGCTATCACGTATATAAATGTACAAATATATTCTGAATCGCATACAAATTAAATAAAAATTCTACTGCATAGTGAGGCATGCTAATGTTTGACGAGAATTAAGTGATTTTATTATTTATTTTATTTTTAACTCGCTCGTTTATGCCCTTGTTGAGCTAATCAAAATGCCACTTAAAGGATTTAAATTAAATTTAAAATTAAAATAATTTCCAACGCATTTGTAATCGATTGCATTCACAAAATTTTATGGGCGCCTTCAAATTTCAACGGTACGAGTTGACTCTAAGACCAAATAATTACAAATTCAAACCACATCGAGTACTGGCAACGTGCAAATCGCTTAGGACAGCCTGTTTTAATGTTTGACAACAACATTGACTTCAGCAAGCTGCTTGTAAACAAAAGAACGTTTGTACAAACAAATGCCAATAGAAAAATGTAGACTATAAATTTTTTGAATTACTTGTAATTCATTTTATTGCATAGAGAAAATAGTGGTATTTTCTTAATTTACAGTGCGGAATGTTAATGAATCTCATTCAAAGTTTGAGTACAATTTTATAGACCACATTGGCATTCTGGCTCCAATATAATTTGAATTACCTGATACAAATTTTAAACCGTCTAAAAGCTCAAACAGACGGCAGAGTTAATCCGGATTAACTCGGACTTCATCCGGATTAACTGCAGTTAACTTTTTACAAATCAAAAGAGCAATGGATTCAAAGTTCTACGGTTGGCTGTGGAATGTCAAAAGTTTAAATAATTACATATTTTTTTAGCTGAGATTGGTCGCTCCAGCCGCAATTTGGTAAAAAATTTAGTCAGCTCCTATAATTAAAATAAACCATATAATTTAGATCCTGTTGTGGTGCTTGCAAAATATTAAGCACTATGCGGATTTGTTCATCTACCCGAGCCGCCGAAAATGCCAAGTGTAAAACTATTGCAGTTGTTTTTTTTTAATATTTAATATGAAAGCTATACAAATACTATACACTTAAAACACGCAAATCTCAAAATGAAAACCACAAAATCCCCATTGAAACCCCAATCAATCACTTAAGTAAGTATGTCATTGGTCATTGAATGAAATGTAAACAAAATCTCAATATTTTTTGCAAATCTCTCAACACCACTGCGCATAAATTGCTCATACTGGTAAAACTTTCTTCACTTTCAATTGACAGCCTAACACCAAATACATACATACATACATTAATGAACTCAACACTCAATCTCAAATCTCGATTAGCTTCGCTTATGACCCACTTTCGTCAATCGTTCAGCATGGCTTTTTTCTTCTAAAAAACGCAAAATATTTAACATAATTTTTAATTGTCAAAGCAAAAAATTTGCGGGTGGGCAAATGCAAAATATTTGATTTTTGCTTATATTTCATTGTTAGACGCTTGCCGTCTGTCTTGCGTGTCAAGCGCTTAGCTGTCGTTAGTTCCACCCCAACAAATATGCTCAGCATAAAAAAAAAAAAAACAAATATACCAAAAAGAAAATTGAATATTCAATTCTCTTTTCTTCTCAGTTTCACGGTCTGATGAACTTACCAATACCCTGATATATGAATATAAATTTATACATATGTATGTATATGTAGACAAACAATCGTAGGCTAGTAGCAGGCATTTTTAATGGCAGCCATGCAGGCTCGCCCCAGCCATTTATTAATCAACTAAGATTCGTAATTTGCGAATATGTTTTTTAATTTATACACTCATACCTCTAAATGTTTAAGTGAAGCTGTGCAATGTGCATGGAATTAATATTTTTGCATTTTAATTGGACTCGCATTCGGTAACCACCCACTCGCTTTAACGAAAATTGGCAAAGCATTTGTGAGTATTTTTTTTTTTTAGAATATCGATGCGCAATGCACTTTTCGAAAATCGATGACTCTACAAAAGTTCAGTTATGGAATGACTTTTAAAGTCTGGAGTTCATTCAGTTGATCGACTGGGTTCTTACTCTTCCACCTTTAGCCTTCTTATATATATGACAAAGTGTTCTTAAATGCAGAAATGTTATGACATAACATACTGGACTTTTTAGGTATACATCTACACTTTGGCGACTATATCCTATTCTAAGAAATCGGTCTTCGGCTATCTACATATAAATATATATGTACATATAACATTTTTAACTGAAAAGGTGAAGGTGGGTAGATCTTGAAATTTACTTAGATTCGGAAAGTCATAAATCAAAAGTTTGTAGGCTTTCGCCGCGAATAATACAATAATGGGTGTATTTTTAATGTACATACATATCTAGCCATTTGTGTACTTTAGGGTGGTCCTTAAATGTAGGAAGCAAATTTTTACATCAGATTTCCGACACTGCTCTAGTCGAAGATATCACATACAAATTTTGGTCCTGATTGTAATCGGTTAAAGCATGTCGCACAGGGGTCAAAGTTCAGTTTACCCTACAAAATCGTCTTAACCGACTCCAATCGGGACGAAAATTTATATGTGATATCTTCGACGATGGTAGTATCGATTTTGGGTATTACATGAAAAAAATAGTAATTTTAATTTTTGAGCCTTCTTAGAGGAATCAGAACTTTGCCCCCTGTGCGACACGCCATAGCCATCACCAATCGGGGCCAAAATTGATATGTGTTATATGTGACCGTGGTATTACCGATTGATGGGGTGAGACTGAAAGAAATCGATCATTTGATTTTTTTAAGGACCACCCTAATGTGCATATGTCTGTAGGTGCATACACTGAAATTTTAATTACTTGTACATTATATGTACATACATACATACGTATGCATATGCTTAGAACGTTTACGGAATGTGCATCTAATGAACGCAGCCATATGTAGATTCTTTTAATTACACTGGTCTACAAATTTCAACTTTTTTTCTGCGAATAAGACGGGACCTGGTGTCTCTGAACGGATTTTTCGTGCTGAACACGAATCCGGGGTCAAAAATGTCCCATCACGTCACGTTTTCGAGAAAAAAGGGGTTGAAACCCCTAAAAACAGCGTTTTTGGCCATTTTCGAAAAATTATAGAGCTGAACCCTGACGTGGTACAAATTTTGCATATATCAGAAATTAAAGGCTAAACCGTGCCCTTTCGAATGAGCCCTATGCCGAATTGATCGCGTGCACCCTTAAAGCAGGGGGTGTATTTGTGTTTAGGGGTGCAGGAAAAATTGATCACAGAAAGAATTTAATCTTAAACGATCATAGAAAATTAATAATGCCAAGGTTTTAACTATATTAAAAGTCGCTGATTACGAATCTGCAGTTAGATTTTAAAAATTTAAGATGACGGGTCGAATATGGTGGATATAAAAATTTCACTCCTAGACACAAATACACCCCCTGATCTAAGGGTGCATGCGATTAATTCGGCATAGGGCTCATTCGAAAGGGCACGATTTAGCCTTTAATTTCTGACATATACAAAGTTTGTAGCACGTCAGGGTTCAGCTCTACAATTTTTCAAAAATGGCCAAAAACGCTGTTTTTTCCTGCACCCCTAGACACAAATACACCCCCTGCTCCAAGGGCACATGCGATCAACTTGGCATAAGGCTCATTCGAAAGGGCACAATTTTACCTTTAATTTCTGACATATGCAAAGTTTGTAGCACGTTAGGGTTCGGCTCTACAATTTTTCGAAAATGTCCAAAAACGCTGTTTTTAGGGGTTTCAACCCCTTTTTTCTCGAAAACGTGACGTGATGGGAAGTTTTGGACCCCAGATTCGTGTTCAGCACGAAAAATCCGTTCGGAAACACCAGGTCCCGTCTTATTCGCAAAACCCTTGTAGACCAGTGTTATTTACGTGGAGATGCGACGCACCTGACTTTGCGATCATCAATAACGCCCTCGATGTATTGGGAATGAAATTATCTTTGTAGTTAACTAATATGGCGAAATAAAACATGTACGAGGAAACACGCATACGCATATTATCTTAATTTTCAACAAACCACATAAGTGACATTTTGAATTTGATACTTTCAACGTACGTATGTATGTACATACGAGGGTTACTACAGAAGTCTTCAGAATTCGCAGCGCTAACGTCATTTGGGTCGATAACGTGCTCAGATTATTTTACAGTAGGTTTGTTCCATACGCTTTCCGGGCTGTTTAGGTAATTAGGGCGCGTAAAAATAAGTTACTCTCTTTTATTTCAAATTGACTTCTTGCATATTTCTGCCCGGAAAAAAAGTCCGGGCTATTTCGGGCACGAAGGAGAAGATATTTACGATCCATAAGTGGAAGATATTCGCTTTGTGGGCTGTTTTGGGCACCCGCGGGGTCATGTGGAACAAACCTAGTATGAGCGCTCTTTGTGTTGCTTACAGTTGCTTCAAAATTTCAAATAAACAAAAAAAATTATATTAAAAAAAGGTTTTCGTTGGATAGTTGTTTGCAACTTTCGACGCGGATTAACACATCGATGAACCTATTTCGACTTTTGGTGATAAAACACCACCAAGAACCTAGTCACAAGAACACATAATTTTGACGTTTCCACGGTGAAAAATTCAGTTGTCGTCCTAACACCACCTTATTGAATTCGCCTTGGCTCATTGGATTCCACATAGGATGCATTTTTTTATTCATTCTGAACGTTTGAAATAAACTTCTTTGTTTACCTATTGGTTTGAGCGTATGCAAAAGTGTATAAAACATTGTGAGAAATATATTTAAAACCAATCAGGTAATTTTTGCCGATAAAATTTGTTTTTTTTTCTCGGGTATTCTAAGCACTTTTTAGTGACCCTCGTATGCATTTTTAAGAGAAACTGACTGAATATAAAAAAACACACATACTTCCAGAAATAAAATAAATATCATCAAATAATACCTGTACTATACTAAAGTATACCTAAATATGTTCATTTAATCTTCCGCTTGCCTATGCACATAGTCAACCACTATATACTCAGATCAATTGCGATTGAAACACAACCCAAGAGCGAAACTTTCGGTAGACTGTATAAATTGAAAAAAAAAATCATACAAATAGGAACAGCAGAGTGGCTACAAGGTATACATTGTTTAAAAACGCGTAAGTATGGTTGCAATGGTAAGCTGTAACGCACTGACCCGCAACATTTAAAGACAAATTTAGACTCACGAATCGTTACACTAATTGTAAGGTAGTACATAATTGTTGCTTATTCATGCGTTAAATCTCACTGTTCTTACCTTAAAACTCTACTACAAATTTTTGTTAGTGGCTGAATAATAAGATTTCTGAGGCATTCCACGATTTACACAGAGCGTAATGTGAACTTATGGCTATTTTTTTCTAATAATACATTTAAGTACATATGTTCTTTTTTACCAAGCGATTTCATTAGCTAGTACGTAATTAAATTAGTCAGTCAGTCAGCACATATGGCGCATCATTAATTACAGACTTCCATTTATTTGTGTCGTAAGAGAAGCTCACTCAGAAAGCTTTTTCACATCATTAGTTTTGCGATTCATATTCGTCATACATACCAATATGTATGTAATTCAGCTGAGTGAACTATATACATATGAATATATGTATGTAATTACATTGTAGATTAAGGCGCAGTTAAAATCTATTAAGTGCCTCAAGAGGCTTTAAGCAGAGAGAAAAGCAGTAAAACTATCACTTCTGCATTTTACATTCTTAGATCTTATTTTTTAAAGGTTATTTTGTTTAATGGTTTGTTGTTGTTTAATAGATGTGAAATTACTTCCAGCTTAATGCAGTATGAAAATTTAGTTTATATGGGAGGTGCCACGCCTCCTTCTTCATGAGAATGAAATTGATTTTTAACCGACTTCCAAAAAAGGAGGAGGTTATCAGTTCGTCGGAATATTTTTTTTTTGTTTTTTTTTTTATGTATGTTACCGCATAACCACCATGGACCACGTCAACCGATTTCGATAATTCTTTTTGCATCGGAAAGGTAGTGTATCAGAGGTGGTCCCATACTAATCTGGTTAAGATCCGAGCAGTGGACCATGAGATATATATTTATATATATTTTTATATGAGAGTTGAAGTCGGTTTTTTTTTTGCTAAAAATTACTTGTATACTTATGTCTACGTGCAAAGTATCAGTACTCTACCTCAAATACTTCCAGAGGAATGCAATGTGAAATATTTAATTTTTATGAGTGAGATTCACATTCTTCAAGTTTTCGGCCCCACTTTACCTAAACGCTTGGTGTGCGATTTCAATTTTTAGGATAGAAAAGGGAAGAAAAAATATTTAACTTAAAAAGTAGTTCCAACCGGTGAGTCAAAATGTGTGCTTATAATACAATTATCGATAACTAAAAATTGATTATTGGTTAGCTAGCTATTTAGTTAACAAGAGACAATGCGACCTGAAAGGTATTTTTTATGCCTAACCCAGTATGCTCAAGGTAACTTCGCCTTCCCCAATGAGTCCTTAAAGGTCTTCGTAGGTAAATTCTTTATTGCAAATTATTTGATTATTGGAGTTTAAAATGAATCATTCATTGTCTAGCCAAGGCCGGACTGTCATAAAGAATATGTTCGGAAGGTACATCGTCCTCAAGGCAGAGTCGGCATTCTGATTCTCCGACAACACGTATTTATTCCATATAAAATCGTAGTAGGTTGTTAACATTTAAGCAGGTGCCCGGTGTCATATCTGTTAAATTGAACAATGACTGATTTATTAAATGGTCAGCCTCCCACCGCCATCCACTACCCACTACATGTGGGGTGGACTTACACAAAAATTATGCTTTTCGAACTGTGGGCCTAAAAGGGCAGTTAAGGGTCCTATTCGCGCCAACTCGTCAGCAATTGCATTGCCTCCGATCCCGCAGTGGTCTGGTACCCAACACATAGTTAATATGTATATTTTTGAATTTAAATTACAGCCCACGCTGACTTTCTACATCTTAGTTAACCACTTCGTTAGCTAAATCGTTAATCAAAATATTAATAAAACTATTATATTTATTCACTAATAACAGTTCCTGACCCCCTCAAACATTTTTCTCCAAAGAAAACTGTGACTGCCGACCTTTGAGGCCAAATTTATTAATAATATTTTAAGTAAGCCTCCTGCGCTGCAAATAACTACATTTATTAGCGTTACTTGTTTGTTTGTTTTCGATATTTTGTTTTTTTTTTTCAAAATTTGACATCTAAATACCCCCACAAAGTATTATTTAACTATTTATAGTAAATCTCATAAATCATTCAAAATTTTCACGCATGTCAACTTATGTAAATTAAACGCCTCCAGTTAACAAACAGATATACATACATATGTATGTATCTCAAATGTGCAATTGCCAATCACTCATATGTAAATAGTTCCTATGGATTTGTGGCAATAATAAGTGCTACTTACAACGTCCACATAAACAACTTTTATGTGTATACATACATATGTACATATGTACTTATGTGTTTCCCGCTTTTGAATTTTCGGAGAAAAAATCTATGACAACTAAAGATTTTTTCGAGGAGGAGAATTATGTAGGCAATACATGCAACGTACCTCCATCATTGTGCATGCAACGCTCAGCATTTGAGTGCTGTGACACATTTGTCTGCATGACATCAAATGTAAATGCAACTTTTAGTTGATTAAGTAATGCAACTTTGTTGCCATTATGGCAGCAAAAAAGAGACAAAAGTTTGAAGAAAAAGCAAAAAAAAAAAAATTGTGTTTGATTGTCATACTGTTTGGCTGCGCTCGTGAATCGCATGCTGGCAGTATCAAGTCAAAGACAATGTGGCAAATTTTTCTGGAACTAAAAAATAATTTTTGATTTTGTTTTATTTTCTGGGTAACAGTTAATGCAGCTTGCATTGGTGGGTTTGGAGATTTAAAAATGCAAAAACAATGTTTTTTATTGGGTCATTACTGTCACCAATGTATGTAATTATGTATGTATGCACCCTTGTGGTCAGCTGATTAAGTCATGTGACATTTTGAATAGTTTTGGCTATTTTTCTTTTGTTTATTTAATTTTTATATTTTTTTTTAAAAGTTAGCACTTTATCTAACCAGCGCCACATAAATCCACATTTCAAACTTCGTACAAAAATTATGAAAATTTAACAAACTTTAACATTTGCACCCGAAAATTTTGAACTTTTCATTAGAATCTTTAGAAAAATTTTGGGTATGCAGTTTGGTAGCTCATTAAATAAAAATAATAATAATAAAAAAGTTAAAGTACGAATTTCAAGACTCTAGGAAATCGCGTTGATTTTTAATAATTTCGTTTGCTGATGGTGCTAGGCATTTTCTCCCATAAAAACGAAATTGTCGAGCATATTTTATATGAAAGAAAATGCGCAACACCGTCAGCCAAAAAAATTATTAAAAACCAACGCAATTTTCTAGTGTCTTGAAATTTGAACTTTAACCCGCCAAAATTTAATGAGCTACAAAACTGCATACCCAAAATTTTTCTAGAAATTTTTAATAAAAAGTTTAAAAATTTTTGGTGCAAATGTTAAAGTTTTTGGAATTTTCATAATTTTTGTAGGAAGTTTTGAATGTGGATTTACATATGTGGCGCTGTTTAGCTAAAGTGCTAGGCTTTTATAAAAAAAAAAACATAAACATTAAATAACCAAAAAAAAAAAGTTGTCAAAATGACACTTGACTTAATCAGCTGCCGACAAGGGTATGTATACGGAGCTGCATTTGTGTTAATGCTGAAAATCATGGATTTTTCGCATGGAATATGCTCTACTTGTCATGCCAAGCATTCAATTTATATCATGGCATACAAAGTGTACATATGTATGTAAATACTTATATCACAACTGGGTGATAATAAAATGTGTATGAACTCGTTGGCTAAGTGCCTAAGTAATTAACAGAAAAAACTTGTAAAACTGCATTAAATGGCTAATTTAAAAAATGAAAATTAAGTACAATTATGGCTAAGAGGACGCATAAGGTTGAAATTGTCAAACTATTTGGTAGACATATATGTATGTATGTTTATACAAATGTACATACATTAGGCTGGTCAAAATAAAATAACAAATTTCAGCAACCCCCAGAATGGAAGGATGGTTAAAATTTAAAGGTGCGGACTAAGCCTTTTTTGAAGAAAATGCAATTTTAAAGTTTTTTTTGTAAATTTTTATAGATGTGTTAAAATAAAATATTTTCTGATCGAATACATTCCTAAAGCATATATTAACACCTAAGTTCTAAGTAAAAATCAACTTTTTAATAGACTCAAGTAATTTTGGAAAATTTATGAAGCAACTTTCAATCGAATTTTCCAATTTTTCTTCAGCGGAAATAGCATTTCTTAATTAGTTCAAAATTTAATTGAAACACATTTCCCAAATAATTTATCAAAGAAAAAGTAGCATATGTGGTGCGAGTGAAAGAGTGATTACTCTTTAAGCAACATGCACAATTAGGGTACACTAGACGCTACTGGAGATCTTCGGGTATGTATAGAAGTGTTTCAGGGGAACATGTTTATCACAAAAGGAAACATATTATTCTTCACAACGGTTGCTTTGTTGGGAAAGGACATCATGTGGCTAATGTGTTAATGTGCACACTGTAAAAGGATAATCTAGGGTTTCATGATTAGGACACAAAAAGGAGGGCAGGGCAAAGAAATCAAACATATGTTTGTTTGTTGCAAGGGCTCCTGCTAGGCAAGACAATTCCCGGGGGAAGAAAATAAAGAAAAGCAGGAAATGGTTTTCTCACGTTATAGTGCTTTAGTGCATTCATAAATAAATACTTACCTACATAAGTATGTACATATGTACATACATATTAATTTAGCAGTTTTTTTTCGACAGTTGCGTACCGATTAAACTTAAAATACGAAAATGCGATTAGAGCAAAGTATTTCGCCAATTGTCATAAAATCGTCACGGAAATGCAATTATTATCGATTAGAGGTACCAATCGCTCTCACTGACAGCTCGAATCAACGAAGAAATCAGCAAAATAATAATGCGAATTAATGCCCTAAAAAATCGCTTCAACTTTGCTTTATTTAGCGTGAAATGGCATTAGCAGGAAGAGTGCGTGGCGGCATGTTGCATGCAACAAAAAACAACGTACGGGCATAATTCACTCCACTCTACTACATACTTTTCACATCACAAACGCTTGGCAATTCATCAATGCGACAATGACGTCGTTGACATGTGTGCACCGCAGCAGCAGCAATGCCACGAGGAAGGGAATATTTGTAGGCACTCAGGTACACACAGCCAGCCGCTGGCGTTTATTTGACAGCCAGCCAGCAATGTTTAAAAAGGAAAAGTTATGAATCAGAAAAACAAAAAAAAAACACAAATCCACCACAACAATGAGCAGGGTAAAAATGCGTCGTTGGCACAAAAAAAAAAAAAAAAGAGTTTGTTGCGTCACTTGATGCGTAATAATTGTTGGCAGTCGTCAATCATCACAAAAAATTGCAAGAAAAAGCAAAATGAAAATGAATGTGGAAAAAGGAAAAAATTAATTAAATTGAGAAAAAAATGCACGTGTGCGCACGCGCTTCACAAAGTTACGGCATTAAGCCGCCGGCGGCAAAAAAAAAACAAAATCAAAGGCGAATTGCATGAAAGAAATGTAACATTGCTTTTGTTTTTTTTTTTGCTGCTTTGTCTACTTATAATGCTTTATGTTGCAGCAGTACGAAAACAATGGCAAAATTTCACACGGAAGAACGCACTTAATTGCGAACAGTGCAGCAACTTGTCAACAAAAATTTATTGAAGTACAGTGTTTAGGCGGTAAACAAAAATGCAACTAAATTTATGTGTTTTTCGAAAATTTTCAACAAATACAAGTACACTGGAGGAGCTTTTTTCGGAAGGACTCTGCGCTGAGAAAAAAGTTTACGTCATATTTAGCTGACTTTTTTTTTGTTTGGTTGTACTTATTCTAGAGGACTCTACTTATCAATTGGCTGCTCTAAGCCCAAAGTATCACCTGGGGTGGCAAGAGTTATTTTTGCTTGATCTTCAGTAAAACATTATTGTAAGCTGGATTTTAGTTAGACAACGTTCTTAAATGCTTGTCGCAATTCGCCGAAGACTTTGCCTTGTCTTCTTTTATCGCTATACCTGAATCTGTATGCTGAAAAATGATGGGCTCACGGCGCTCTTGTTGAGGCTGACGATATCAAAATTGTTAAGATAACATTCAAGAAGTCACATGAAGGTTGGTCTGCTTGTCTAATAATCTCGAGTAGCGCATGCATAGAATTTTACCCAACGTCACTCTTTATTGCCGTATTAGGTTTTAGATGATCCCAAACCTTCCCATGGCGTCGGTTAAGCTGCTTTTCTTGGGGTCATCCAAAGTATAAAAATATGGTGGATTTTCCAGGGGTTAAGCCATACTGATGTAGAACCTTATAAGCAATTTTAAGAAGGCTCATTCCGTGGTAATTGGAGTAAAGCACGCTAAGACTCCTATCTTCGGGCAGCATAAGACCACTTTGCATCTAAAACTGGTAAATACTACTTGCTACCACATATTTTCCGCTGCCTGCTGGTATTTCCTCCAAGGGATTTGTTATTCTTAATCCTCATTCTACATCTCGAATCATCTTGAAAAGAAGTATCTTATCCCCAGTCTTCTCCTGGCTTCGCATAACTGTCGTTCGAGTCGCCCGTGACTGCAAAGTGGTTTGGTGTGCTGGGCGTTTCTCTATCGAGGCGGCGCTATGCGCTTCGTCGTATCAATAGGACTGAGAGTCGAAAGCAAAATTTCTCGGATACTCGTCATGACTATAGCTTATCGAAGTCGAATTTGCTTTTCGCTGTGTTGTGAAGTTTTTCCAAATCTTGTAGTCGATAAGTCAGTGAAACTAGGCACCCATCGAATAAATGAAAAACTATGCCATAGAGTCAATTTAACAAATTTGTCGACTAACTTGCTCCACTGTACCTTAGGCAAGCACAAAACAATAGCGAATAACAGTAACACACCAGGCTGTCGCGAGGCTACATAATCGAGCGGGTGGTGTGCACAAAGGTGGTCGGGTTGGCAGCTGTCGGCCACCGCAATTGAATTGCAACTTATGTGAAACGCACCAAATTTTCGCACAACAAAACCATAAAAGCAACAACAATGCCTTGAAAACAGTAAACTAAACACACAGTTTAATATTTATGCAATAAAGTTTTTGCATTTGATGAACTTACAAGTTAACGATTGTGCATCAAATTATAAGTTTTCACGCATGCGCGCAACAGTTTCTGCTTTAACCCTCAAAACATGAATAGTTAAACTTTGCAAACGGGCCAAGTATAGCGGCGTATGTACATATGTAAGTGCATTGGTGTAATCGGTGTAATCGGCGCACTTTACTACGCTTCAGTGCGCTTTCACGCATGCGCAGCAAAACACAAACACACGTGAGTGTATTTGTTTTTTAGTATTTACATATGCAGTGTGCACATTCGAGTGCTCAACAATGCAACATTATGCACTTTTGCAATATCCGTTGAAAAAAACGTCCGTTTTGGAGGGTAAAATGCAAATTCGCCAAGCAACCTTTTGCCCACTTTAATTATTTCCGGTCAATTTTTTTTTAGCTAAATGCGCTTAACTGTTTAGCGGTGGGATGCGATTGTAGATTAAACATGCATTTGTTTGTAAACTCAGCGTTTTGTGTGCGCTTCCCATTGAGTGCCAACGAAACGAATGCATGCAGCGGCAGTAATGAGTATGGATTTCAGTTATGTATTTCGGACATTGGAAATTAAATTGCATTTACGCTTGCAATGAATAGTCCATAATTGCATTGGTTTTACAATTAAATGTTTCGTCAATGTGTGTTTGCCGACGATTATGCGCCGAACGACCGCGGCGCAGCAAACAAAAGACTTTGATAGCGAACGCGATTGAGTGGCTGGGATGTTTAGGAGAAAAATCAAGCGCAGGGAGGTGAGTGTAAAATTAAATTAAAAGCAATTTTACTTATAACGAAATCAAGGGCTTTCATATATTTTTATTATGTAGAGGAACTACTACTGAGAGGAAATGGAAAATGATCGAGCAAAGGAAAAAGTTAAGAAATTATAAATTGACCACCGGTTTTTTTTGATAATCCTCGAAGTTCATATTCGCGCTATGCTATCCTATCCTAACCTAAATATCCTTACTTATCCTATCATATCCTTTTCTATTTTTTCCCCTATCCTGCCCAATCGAATGCACTCGAAACCTGTCCTATACACTCATCCATATGTGCTGTTCGATGAAACTACTTACCCAAAAAATTAGCTCCTAACTTAATTTCATTAGCCTCAGCAACTACATTATTCTTTCGCCACTCTTTGAACTGCGACAAATTTATATTCCAGCGATCGAGATAAAAGCAGCTTTAACTTCATTTAATCGAACATGAACACATTGTTCATTCCTGAAATTTTCCACGAAATCATCCATTAATAGACTCACACTAGTCTCGACAGCGCGTACCTCATCATTGCTTCGAACAATAACAACAACAAAAGCACCAACTGCTGAAGTACCACAATCGGAAACACCATCAGTGACAGCCTGGGTGCCCAAGATAGGCACTTCAACAGCAACTAAATTAAAAAAAAAAAAGGGTTGATTGCTTGATTTTTCCACTCAAAGGAACTAGAGCACCAACAGCTAAAACAAAAAAAAAAAACACACAGCTAAAACAAAGTGTAATAAAAATGCGCGGCATTCAAGCGGACAGACAAAAATTACATAAATCAAAATCGAGAAATAATGGTACAAGGACAAATGCATATAAAACTAAAATTACACATATACATAATAGAAAAAAAATACGAAAGAGTGCACTCATTAAATTTCGAAATTAGGGTTGCAATGTAGCACATGTGGCCAACGGGCGCGGCGCTCGTCTGTGTTAAGGGCTGGAGGGTGCAGCACTCAACAATCGACACATTGCGCGCGGTGAAGTGCTCGTCGAGGATGATGTACAATTGGTGTTGTTGCAGTTGTTGGTGGTGCTGGTGGTGGTGCTGCTGCTGTTAATGTGTTATGCATACCACAGGAAGTATTTTTTTTAGAACTAAGCAATTCAACAGAGGAAATGCATAAGCGTTTGTTTTGTTAAAGTTTTTGCTCCACTTTTAATTAGTATGCAACGCTAAGCAAGCCGAAACTTAATGAAAAAAAAAATCTCAGAAAAAAAATCCTAAAAATAACTGTCTAATTTCGTTTGTTTGTTATTGGGTTGAGTCACTTTTGATGCGCAATAAATTTCATTGTTATACAAAATTAAAAAAAAGAGTTCGTTAATTCTAGAACATGTTTCTATTTTTTTTTTTTTAAGTTTATGCAAATTTGGGTTTGTTTGTTTTCTTTTAATTTTTTGAGCGAGTAGCGGTAAAAAATTCTTTCTGTGTGGGGGAACGGCAGTTACGGAAGACTTCCATTTCTGTACATCAACAAATGTGTAGGTACTCGAGTAGATACTAAATAAAATAATTATGTAATTTAAGGAGTCATTTTGAAATTCAAAATGTGCTCAGGAGTACTTACTTTCGCACAGTGCTTCTTAAACGAAAATTGTTTGAAGCAAAAAATGTGAAATGTGTTGTCTCCATAGACAACTAGCTGACCATATTTATACAGTTGGCTGTCAAGTCGACTTAACAAAAAGTCTTGATCGGCTCTTTCCCCGTAGGAAATCAGGCGATAGGTGAGGCTGTGTTGCGAAGGTTCTACTCAGTTTGAGAGACACTGTAACATTATAGAGGTTGCCCTGTTGAGGATCACGTGATTTTGACAGATAAACACTCCTAAATCGATGAAATGCCACTTATTTAGCCAGTGATTTCCCTTCATCACCCTGGCCACTCCGGCAGTAATGACACGATTTGATTTTCAGTTCAGCACGTGCATACTTATCGGACCATGATCAGGGCGACCACGCATCAAAAGCGAGAGCTTTGAGAGGCTTTGCAAGCACAATGAGCCCTTTAGTCTGCTTCCAATCAACTCTGAGACAGAAATACCTTTGAATTGCGCATTTCCTAGTTTAAGTCCAGCTTACCAAATTGGCTGCTTCCAGTAATGTCACAGTACCCTGGTCCTTATACAGATAGAGGGCAGGTATTCCAGTTATAAGAACAACATCGGTGAGCTCAATATGCCCTAACTGACACTTGGCTATCAGAGTAGATGCTTAAAACCTTAAGCTGTGTATCGACTACTTCTTTAACGACAGTTACTACGGTCTGTAAAACGCTTTAGTAGTTAGTCAGGAAGTTTTAACTTGATTTTGATAAAAATCTATTGGCGAATATCCCACCGCCAACCTTCCCATCAAGCTTTGACCCATCCATGAAAAAGTTATTTCCATTCAACCATTGGGGTAGTTTCTGTAGATAAAAGACTGCTTGGGGTCATTTCAAAAGCGCATTGCTGTATAATCGAAGACAAAATCAAAACATTTTAGAGTGTTTAGGCGCTGAGCTCATTAAGCATCCGGTTACTAAGTCTGTTGTAGCCCGCGCTGGGGAAATTTCGTCTGTAATGCCATCAGACATTATGTTCAGAATAGAACTGACGCTTCCTGAGGAAATTCTCCCAATGCACCATTAACACGAATAGGAGCAGCTTATTTTTGACGCTATAGCAGCCACATTAGTTAAGATTACTCTGTGAATTAAACAAGACGAGAAATCCATAAATCATAATAGTTATTATACCTTAGCCAAAAAAAAAAAAAACACTAAGCGAGAGACTCCATCTCCTACAAAAAGCTCCAGCAAAATAAGTCAACTGATGCCTTCTTCAGTATTTCCATAATACTAAGCTTCCGTGACAGATTCCTAACTAGAATTTACGCGGTAAGATATACTATTTTTCAGACTCTCATTCTAGCTGCTGTTTCAACGATAGTGAAATGAAGGTTCAAACCATTTTTCTCATACTACAAATATGAAGACGACGGTTAAAGTACCAAACCGCGTATGCGAGGTTGCATAAATTATTTTTTAGAGAGTAAAAACACTCATATTTCAAAATGGTTCTGTTTTTTTTTTTTATAAAGCAATCGGATTGAGCCAAGAGCTTGTGTGAGCAAATCCAATTTTTGGCAGCAAATGTCAGTTACGCGGTTTTGCAGAATGGCCATACGCGGTTTCGTACTTTAAACGACGACATGTAAGTAAATGGTGTGGACAAATGCAGCTGGTGGAATCAGAAAATAAAGATTTTATAATTCTTAGAATAGTTTATATTGTAGGTAACGACGTATATGTATACATCATACATATGTAATAAATATACTGTAGCCTATAAAACCGTCATTATTATTTGCCTTACGGTTTTTTAGTTTTTTTTTAACTTTGAAACAGTTCCTAATATATCAAATTGCAAACTCAAAGAATTGGCATAACAACAAAATGCATAAAACCATAGGTTTGTATAGTAACCAATAGTCAGTACTAATTTGTACTGGAACCTGCAAATTTTTACTGGAAAAGTGTATGATAACCCAAAAAATTTGCAGGAGAGCAACAAATCGAGAGCGCAACAACACGGGAGAGCTGCAAATTCTTGCTAGTGAAATTTCTACTAGCAGAAATTAGCTAGCAGAAGAAGAAGAAGAATAAATGTCAAAAGCCGCCATTTGTTGAATTGGTTTAGCACAAACAAAAGTAAAATAAGTGAAAATTGAAATATTAATGATGTACTAGACTGTGTAAGTGCTTGTGTGAAAAGCAAAGAGTTTAAAACCGATTTATAAATAGTAAAATGTTTACAGCAGAATATCAAAAGGGTGCAACAACTATTCACTTGCAAGTTTTTACTAGTTTTGCGTTCAGTAACTTTTTCTGGTAGTTTTCTCTTCTTGTCAATTTTACGCTCTATTTTGCTTTTACGCTCTGGCTGCAATGTTTTACTGGAGAAGTTACTATACAAACCTCATATTACACGATTATATCTCAGCATGTACTACATATGTATGTATGTATGTATGCATGTCCCTGGTTATGCTGTTTGCATGCATTTCTATACAATTAAGGGGCACATTTTCTACTCGCAGACGCATAAAGCAAATGCGAATACGCATGAAATCGATTTGCAGCGAGGCAAATACACTTCAATTGTTGACAAGTGCATCGACGCATGCGCACTCGACTACAAGAAGCGCACAAACGCAGGAACTCGTACATACGTACATAAGTAGTACATGTGCCAAGAATAATAGAATATTTTTTTTTATATATTTACATACACTGTCCTATAAATATTCAGTTACAAAACCATTTTTTTTAATGCGTCAGTGCGTACTTCTGTGGAAATATCGGCCAAGCGGCAATAATTACAGCACTTTACTTGTCTCGTAGGCAGTTAAGGGGAAACCTTAGAAGGTAAAAAAAGAAAGAAACAAAATAATAAAGCATGAAGTGGGTGCCACTTTCATTTTACTTGGGAATGTGATGTTTTAATAAACAAACAAATTGCGAATGAATTAATAAATTTTATATTTATAAGCTCGTAAATATTACGCATTTTTAGTAAATTTGGCGATTAAAGCAAGCAGGCATCAGTAGAAGTATATTTAAAATTAATTATGTATGTATTTATGTATATTTGTTGGATATTTATTAGATGTCATCTAAGTATGTTACAATACCAAAGACCAGCAGCTGATTAGTGTCTATAATCTATAAGATAAAAAAAATACATATTACTGTGTATAAACACTTTTGTATACTTTAAATATTCGTAGTCTTGATTAATTCATGGTTTAGTCCCAAATGCTTACTAAAAAGGTGAAAACCAATATATCCCAAAAATTTGGTGGGCGTCTGCCTTATTTTGTTTTACTAATCAGCTAGACTTCGTTTTTTTTTTTTTGTTGTCTTTCTGACTTAACAATAACAAAGATGCTCATTTTAAGTGTGTAAATAGTTGGCAACGTAAATAAATGTTCGAAATGTTGGTTGCATTCGCGTTGCCTTTGCTCAAACATTATCGAACTTGTTTTGTTTTTGTGCGCTACACTCGTTTTTAACTGTTCGCTAAGTTCGTCAAATAATTTGCTTATCGATTTAGCTTTTGTTTATATCGGGGTGTTTCTATTTCATGAAAAGGTCATACTTTTCGGAACCCAGCCCTCTGGGCCATTTCTCTAGAGTCTACACTCATCGTACATATACTACTACTAGGCTAGTGTTGAAGTGCATACCAAAACTGGTTCCATCGTCTGCGGTACACATAAAGGTCCGTAAAGCTTCCGCAAAACCTTTCTCTCGAATACTCTAAGAGCTGCCTCATCGGAGCTGCAAGCTCGATATGTGAATTCTACGTGAAGTAAGAATAAGAAGTTCATTTGGTGGCGCATGGACTTGCGCTGAATAGTGGATTTTGTCAAACCTTGTATACCTTGTTTTTTTTTTTTAAATCCTACTTAGCAACCGAACAAAAGATTCGGAAAAACACTGGACCTGGGAAAGGTGGTAAAGTGAACTTTTGATTGATATCTTTTTTCTTTGAAGAAATGGTTTGAAACAAAAATACAAAAGTAATCCACTCCCTAGCAAACACAATTTCTAACATTAGAGAAATTTGGATTCCTACATTAGTTAACTAGGGTAATTCTCTAATCGTTCTCGAGTCGATGACTAACCTCAATGTTTGCTGGGTCATGACTTTTCACAAAATAAAAAAAATCAAAGGCTGGAGTCAGTAATCAGACTGTTCTTTTACGAAAAGAAAAACTACAGCCTTATTATACTAAAAAAATTCAGATTTCATCATAAACTTAAATTTTCGAAAAGGTCTAAAATTCGTTTGAGTACTTTAAATTTCCACAAAAACTCACCACTACCGACTGTAGCTCACTAGCACGTTTTCCTCAGTTTGTTGCGTTCGCTGTAAACACCAAACCCGCTACGGTCGGTGTTAAGTCAACAAATCTTCGGCTTCAAAACAGCCACTATCGCCACCATCACCATCACCACCACCACCACCGACCGAGCGACCAGCCAAACTCCCAGCGGTGGTGACGATCTACAACACAAGTGCCGTGAAACAACCAACAGTCACACAATTTCCAACGCTCCCAGTCAGTACGTTTTAAGCCGTCAACCGAAGTGAATCGTCGTCGAAACGCCGTGACGACACTGTATACCTGTGAACATTTACGAGTTATTGCAACGTCATTCTGCTGCACATCACAGCCCAAACCCTCTGCACTCGGTGCAATAAATTTTGAATAGAGTGCGAGTGTTTTTTTTTTTTATTCCCCCCCAAAGTAGACAGTGTGAAAAGGGAGGATTGAAAAGGGTCGCATTTAAATTTGTGCGCATGTGCAATTGATGACAACGAAAAGAGAAAAAAAAAAACAGGCGAAATAAAAACACAAACGAATAACTAAACGAAGTGAAACAACAATAGACTCGCACGAATTACAAGGAAAACAAAATAAACAGGGAAGATTTTATTTCCTTGCTCATCCCGCTCCCCTCGCACAAAGTAAATTAAGTTCGCTATAGCGTTTGTTTACATTTTCTAGTTACTCAAGTGTATGTAGATTTCCGGTTTGTTTTAATGCCGCATCGGAAATGAATTAGAACGTAAAGAATAATAAATTCGTAAGATTCAATTAGATCAAAGCCAAAGCCGGCTCTGAAAACGAAAGACGCGGCTGAAAAATTACAAAGTATGTAATTTTGCTTGCGGCACTGTGGCTCCGAGTGGATTTGGCCGCATGTGTTTAGGAACGTAAAAATAAACTAAAACTGAAAACTGAAATCGAGCATTTTAAATGACTTGTCGGCTAAGGCTAAGTCAGCTAAAACGGCACTGTGAAAGACTTTAAACGGTCTACTAAAGGTTTTGTGCTAAACAAAATTTCGACACTTTTGTTACCAGTCGAATTGCGAAATCACCAACTGGCTATTAGTTGACAAAGCTGTTGGAAAGGTGATTTTGCTTTTGTCTTGGCAAGTGATTTTTTTTTTAATTGAATATCAGCTGCTAGATGTGATTTGTTAAGGTTTGAATTTTTATATGAGCAAAACTCTTACTTGGGATTCGAGTGATTGAACTAAATGCTAGTTAAAAAAAAAAACGAGTGGTAAATTAAAATTAACAATTTTAAATAATAATAATAAACTTAACTGAACAATTGGAGAAGTAAAATAAAAATTGTTTGGGATTTATTCACTTTTGGTAAGTTGCATATTAATTTAAAGATTTTTATTTATTACATGTGCATGTACATATACATAGTAATATTTATCATTATGAGTCATCTGATCTTTATAGAATAATAAGTCCTCTATTATGTAGGTTTATATAAAAACTGATATTAATTTTCCTAGAGTGCGTACTACAAATATGCTAGGCAATAGCCGCGGTCTTGTCATATCTCGCTACTAAAACCATTACTTAATTCATTTTAGTTGGTCCCATTACCAAAAATATATCTAAAAGTAACCTATACGTAGATAGTCAAAATGCAGGGAGGCCGTAAATAGGGCAGCAGCAAACAGGCGTCAGCATATATATTGGGTCCCCGGCCACAAGAACATTCCAGGTAACGAAATCGTAGATGAGATTGCCAATAGCTGAATCAACTTGGTTGTTACATTGCGAAATAGACCAGAGCGTGAAAAATCAGACCATATTGAGATGGAATGCGCTAAACACCTTGTAAAATCTCAAAAGTCATGTGTAGACTAGAAAACGGGACACAAACCCGGTTTATGTTATCGCTGGCACGAAGAGACTGCAAAACTTGAATATGTGTCCTAACAGGACATAACATGTTGGCAGCGCACGCAAGCAAAATGGAGATAGCTGGCAGTGAAGTTTGCAGGAAATGCATGGGGACAGGAACAGGGGAGACCCCAGAACCGAGAACCGTTGCGAGAAGACACCATGTTTTTTGGAATTTTTCAGCGAAGGCAGCACGGAATGAAATTGGAGTTGGTCGGAATGTTGTAAGCGATTAAAGGACATCCTGTAAGATCCGTCATAGTTTTGCAATGACCAATATGATGATGTGTACACTGGGCCTAGCTTAATGGCAGAGTCACAAGAGCCACATCCCTACATATCTACATACATATATGATTCTATCAAAAGTAATTTGAGTGACCTTGGTGGCCGTCATCTTCACTAGTCCATTTAACAGCAAAGAACCTAGCCGTTGGACTTTGTGAAATATGTTTTTTTTAAGCCGTCTTAAATTGCCTTGCTATTTCTATGTAGAAGCCTGATATAACGAAGGATTGGGCCTCAATACTATGAAACAAACATTACAAAGTTTATGTTTAACATACATATTAACAAGCAAAAAAAGAAAATTGCTATAATTTACCTTTTGCGAAAGATCCATATATAACAAAAAGGTTATCGAAGTGCCAACCAACGAACCGCCAAAATAGCGAAATTGGTGTGAAGGCTCCTATTGAGTTTTTCAGAATGTTCTCTCACAATAAATAAGAGTAAATAAGAGGAGGAATCGGTGCTTCGCTTTTTCAAGGTCAAATATGTAATTTACGTTATTTAGGTTGGATAAAACGTTGATGTCTACTCCTCTCAGACATGGGACCGCAAAAACTGATTGCCTTGGTCTGGTGTGGCACAACCCAATTTATAATTTTATACTTCTATATCAAGAACCTCTAAAAAAAGCAATTCTAAAAAATCAACTTCCTGCCAACATATGTATGTATGTAAAACAAATCTTGACTGAGGAAATGATTCTCAAAGCTCACTAAAGCACAAATCAACAAGGCATAGTGGTGTCGAGCAGCTATCGAAAACATCTCTAGAGCTTACAAGACATTTTTCCAAACCACTTATCAGTGCATTCAAATCATTCATTTATTCTAACAATGGCATTCTAATGTGATTTTCGTTGAAGTTCGAATCAATTCGAAATGCCATACCCATGCGACTAATGAGATTTCGTAACGAATTAACGGCATACACATTAATACACACATGTGTATGTATGCGCATTAGGGTGCAACCCCCATCCAAAAAAAAAAGGGTTTTCCACTGGAATTATAAGTTATGTTATATTCTAAGACTTCCACCAAAATATTACGGAAAAATATTAAGATTTACTTGTGCTGGAGCGATTTAAAAATACTTTCAAAAATCTCATTACTTTGATTACGTTGATAAATTTTTTTTTAAATTTGTATAGATTTTCAAGCTTAATTTTTTCAAATCGCTCCAGCTTACGTAAATTTTACTATTTTTATGAAATGTTTTGGCGAAAGTCGCTTAGTGGAACATAATTTCTAATTTCGTTCCGTTTTAGAGTACCAACTTTTTTTGTAATGAAAGAGATGCACCCTAGTATACATACATATGTAGGTATGCTAAAGTTAAAGATTCTTATAGGTTTTAATAAGATAATGTCATCTTCATTGACATTGGCACATTAGCATAACAAAAGACGGTGTTTGTATGTGTTTGTCTTTGTTGTGGTTTTAATCACTAAATTTATAACACAAGCAGAATTACTATAAGAATTTCGGCAATTTCATTAGAAAGGTGAAAGACACTTCAACGGTGTGAAAGACGAATAGAAGGAATATATAGTTCAAATTTGTTCAACCGAATGGAAGTTCCACACATAGCAAATTAATGAGTTTTGAGTGTCGAAATGCAAAGAAGCAAAAAAAAGGAAACTCATTCATGATTTTAACATACAGCATACATACATACATACATACATACATATGTACATATATGTATGTAGCTAAATAATTGTGTGTTCCCCTCCCGTGTCTTCCTGTGTCTCATCAGTAAAGTTATGTACGTGACTTGATTTGAAAAGTGGCGTTATGACATTCTACTTTTATACGGATGACATATGGACTGATCACGATTATTTGCGCAAATGCGACGGCTAAGTATGACGAGTAGCTGCTGACTGAATGGGAATGGGAATGTACTTATGTATGTATGTATTTACGCATGTGCACACGATGGCAATAAGGAAGATTGCCAGTTGGGGAGCTAGCTGCTGCCGTCAGTTGAATCGAACAAATTTCAGGCAACAGGTGGTGCGATTTTTAAAAGACTATAGAAAAATCTGGGATATTGCATATATGGCAAAATACACTGGCGGCTAGATATGATTGAATATAAAAGTCTTTATAAAGTTAGGGGCAGTCAAAGAATAGAATTTCATATTTTCTGCTGTCTATACAAAGAGACTTACAAACGTACACCTAGCTCATAGTGCGCTTTGGGTTATATTGAAATGACGCAGAGCGGATGAGATAATTGAGAATTTTCAATGGCATACCGGAATGATTGAATTTTGTTAAAATAAAACGAAGGTTTTGTGTTATTGAATCAGAAATACGAAACGCGATTGATGTCATTAGAAGGTAATGCATGTACATATGTATGCCTTCATATATAGCTGAGATTGCATTACAGATTTTAGAAAGTTAGTAAATATAAATTGTTTACGAGTATATGGAAGTATTCACTGCAGATTAACAAGTTAATTCTTGCAGACTTCTTTAAAATTGAACGTTTGAAAATAGTTGCACTCAATGAAAATAGATCGAAGATAGATGAAAGTTATAGAGCTTAATTCGCTTAAGAAGTAGTTTATAAAAAATCAATTTATGCATTTCAATTTTCACCAAAAATTTTTTAAGTATTTAATTTCAGTATTAACTGTGTAGCGCCGGCCTTTAAGCAGCCAAAAATTTCAGCAAACTTTCACAAGCTTCGAGACAATTGATTGGAAAGCGCTAGACCGTTTTGCAGATCAAAAAAAAAAAAATAAAAATAAATAAAATAGATAAGGTAAACAACTCAACAAAGCGTAAATGCTCGCGCATGCATGTGTTGAAAAGTTTGAACTCGTATGACTGTTGAAAAGTGATGAAATGCGATGGCACAGTGGGCGATTGAAATTGCGAAAATATTAAATAAATGAACATAATGAAAATAGAAATAAATTACATTTAAAATAATAACAAAAAAACTCATCAATATCAATCACTTCATTTAAATTTCGCTAGCTGTGAGTGAAATGTTGCTAAGTCCACTTACATATTTGTATATGGACATAAGAAACATAATAAATTAAAATCGCATCGCCATCAAAAATATTTTATTTCCTCCCGTTTATATTCAATGAAAGAAATTTTTTTTCATTCATATTGTGGCGTATTAATATTTATTTTAATACTGTAAACTTTTCACTCTAAACTAGCGATTTCAGTACGAGACATTAGGTTTCGTTGTCTTCCTGAATGGATCGCAAGTTTTTAATAAAATCTTTACGGCGCCTTTTTAGAGGGTTTTTAATCCCTTGTTGTCTGTTATGCAATACTCAACTGCATCGAATATCTTTTGAATTGTCGGGCAGCGATGACTGAGTAAGGCTTATAGGTGATTTCAAAGTCTGTAATTAGAGGCAGTTCATAAGGTGGTATTCCAGCTGGCACCCTCTTACTAAGATATCTTAATTCAACCCGATTAGCGAAATACTCAAAGGTATCATTAAATAATCTATAACTGAGCCAGTGGGTATGGCTGACTTGGTTCTCTATTTTATATTGGTAAGGGGCAGCTATGCAAAGAAGTTACAGGCTGTCAGTTTATGAAGAAGAGGACCCCTGTACACCATCCGCTCAGCTTCACTGAATAAAATCGTGAACTGAATATAATTAATAGCCTGAAGCTCAACAGCGAGTTCAGACTAAAAGATACAGGACTTTTGACTTGGCGACCATTTGGTCACAGTACTATATTAAATGAACTACTTCAGAATTTTGTTGAAAAATACCCTATCTCAGTATTCGGTTCAAAAACGCTCCATCTCCTGAAAATACATTGAAAATATGCTGAGATAGGGCGTTTTTGAATCGGCAGCTGAGATGGGGCGATTTTAAACTGAATTCTGAGATAGGGCATTCTTCAAACTAATTCTGAAATAAGACGTTCTTAAAAAGTTTTCTGAGATAAGGCATTTTCGAACTGGCTGCCGAGATACTAAGTCGATGTTCCGCTTAGGTGTTGAAATTTAATTTCTTTACAGATAGCTCTAAAACTGCTGAGGGAATGACACCAAAAAATGGTCTTTTACCCCAATGTTTGCCCCAATCAATACTGACTTCAGGTACACTGGCGGTTAAAACTAGAGAAATGATGTTTTCTTTTTAATATTACCAATGTTTTTCAAACAATTTTTTTTTTTTGAATTTTTTTATAACAATATTGTTCAAGCATTAACCAAAACTTCATAAATCGAGAATTAAAATTTTATACAGAATTCAGAAAAAATCAAAAAGCTTTCATCAAAATTTTGAATTTTTTCATTTCCACTTTTACATTTGCAAGAAAGTTTGAAAAAAAAACGTTTAAAAAATCATCGCCACTTTTTACAAATTGTATTTGTTATATGAAAAAATGGCAAAAGCCATCAGCAAAAAAAAAAAATATTAAAAATCTTTGCCATTTTTTGTCGTATAAAACTTGCACTTTATTATACTAAATTTAACAGCCTGGTAATAGCATACCCAAAAATTTATTAAAGATTCAGATTAAATAGTTCGAAATTTGTATGGAAATTCATTAGATTCGTATGGTTTTTGGTTAAGGCATGAACAATATTGTTCTAAAAAATAACAAAAAAATGTTGGCTTGAAAAACATTGCAACTATAAAAAAAACAACATTCATCTAGTTTTTGTCCGCCAATGTATGTTTCAAAAACATTAGTAAAGATTACGTATTATTTCAGTTTCCTGTCTCAGTTTTTTTAACTAATCAAATTTTAAGTTTATACAACAACGACTTTGTAGAACTTTATTATAAGCTCAAGGTTGTTAAATTGATTTAATTATCCACTTTAGTCATACTCAATCATTAGTATTTATAACCAGATAATATATGTACAAATCTACGAGATTTTATTTACTGAATAATCGCAAAGAAATAGCAATTGAGTATTAAAGCTTACATACATACATACATACATACATACATACATACATTTTGCCAATCAATTATCTATATTTATTAAACCTGCCAAGTTACTGAAGGTAACTTTTGATCAAACTTGAAGTTTTGTTTTAGCCCTAAAGGCAAAAATAAGTTGACATTGAAAAGCAACAAATATTTGCACTAACATACATATATATACATGCACGAGTACTTGAGCTTCTAAGTATGTATCACGGCAGGCGAGAAGGTCGAGTTACGCCTTTTGTTGCTAGAAAACTGACGAAGAGGAAGCAGCTGCGTGGAGGCTGTTGACAATGCGCATCTTCTTTGTTGTTTTATGACAGCGCAAAAACACTGCAAAATCCAGTTGACACGCGATTCCGACAGACAAAAGTCATAAACAAGTAGGTATGCAACTGACAATGGAGATTGACTGTCAAAGAATCGCAAATGATGAGCCGAGTGACTTGACAAATCACTAAGCAAAAACATTAAAAGAATCCAACACAAAAATAGCTAATTCTGCATTGAACTAAAAATAAAAAGAGGCTAGAATTTATGACTGATGAAAAGATGATTTTTTTTTTTTTGAAACCTTCACAAAAAGTTTGTAAGACCTAAATTTTAACGCATTAAACGCATGAAAACTTGTGATAAAGTCTTATTTTTTCTAGCTTTTATTTCTACCTTTTCTTGACCACATTCAATACAATAACTATAAATCAAGCACAAATATATAGCAGTCAATACTCGTAGGCGAATACATACATACATACGTACATTCGTAGACTCAATTAGCGTAAACTTCTACAAAGCTAAAACATTAGGGCTATTCGCGATCCGGTGCAAATGGCCTAGCATCATTGCATTGCAAATTTGTATTGCAAATTATTTGCAATACACAAACAAAATACACGCATTTGCATTTGTCATTGCTTGGCAAATTTGCAATACCGAAAATCCATAGCATAAAAATGCTATGCATTGCATTCATAAACAAAACCAAAGCTGATGCACAAAAATTGTTTTGCAAAAGCTTTACCATGACAGTTTAATAAAGGTCGCTCACAATCCATGGCATATTTCTGCAATTGCATAAATTTGTCAGCTCTTATGCACCGAATCGCGAATAGCCCTATTGTATTTAATGCTGGCGGCCATTTCTCATGGGCTTTCAAAACCGATGGCAATTAGAGCGCCACTTATGTTGTCAAATGGGTTCACAATAAATATATATGCACATACATATACATTAGTCTATGTACATTAGACTGTACCAGAAAAAAAAATCGAAGTACACCTTCCGATCTAACGTATTTTTGCAAGGCAATTTTTATTTTTTTTTTTGGCTAACGTAGGGGACCCCTTTTTACATCTTTCGGATCTTAAAATATGATATATATATATTTTTTCTTTGTGGTTTCAAGTACCCCGTTCTAGTGTCTATTTACCCTTTAGACCTAAGTTCTTGTAATGTCATTAAATTGAAGACCCAAAAAATAGGAAATGTTTCGATTCGAAGACAATTTCGATATTTTTTAGTTTTTTAAAATTGTTCATTATATTTATGAGTCTTCGGAATTTACAGTCGGATCTTAAAGTATGACATATCGATATTCTTCTGTCCAGAGTACAACTTTTTTGTTTCAAAGTTTATTGACCTTTTGTAATTACCCAGATCTGAGTTCAGTTCAGTTCAGTAGATTAAAGCCCGCACAAAATCATTAAACTTTTGCTAAGGAAATATTTCGTTTATTTCAGTAGACCTCTTATAAAAAAAAAAATTTTATTACCGAATGTAGGTGCCACCGAAAAATTTAAACAGGCGACCACTAGGTTCAACAAATTTTTTTTTTCCAAGTTGCTTTGCAAAAATGCTTTAGGACTCAGGGGTGTGGGGCGAACTTTTTCTGTTTGCTTATAGAGTGGTACGGTCTAATGTATTTAAGTACTTACATATATGCGCCTATGCATACGCCACACATGCATACGAGCGTATTTTGCGCTTGCAGACAATGCGAAGCTATTGTGCCATGCACTCGCAGCTTGGCCGCCACAGCGTCTCGCTACTTATCTGCACTGCTAACAGATCCACTAAATAACCGCTAGTCGGCTACTGTCGATCCGACTATGTCCCATAACTAAGTAACCAACTTACTGCACTGTCTGAACTAAATGAATGACTTCTAGATATCACTAGCACTGGGATTGTAGGTATGTACATGCGCTCAGTTGAACTGAATTGCTCTTAGTTAGACTTCAGTTATAAATTTGTATGATTGTGTGACTTCTTGTGTGAGCTGCACTTTAGTGCTCGTAGTTAAAGTTTATTGTTAGTTTTTTTTAGTATTTTGTTTTTTCTAATTCTAAGTATTTTCTTTGCCATTATTTTCTGGTGCACTAATTATAGTTGTGCATTGCATTAGCGACACAATTTATGGCAATGAACCGTTGCTACTGTGGGAACTGGATATAGTGAACCAATTTGGAATATTAGTCACAATCTAATATGTGTATATATATATGAGTTTATCTTTTGTTGCTTCATCTTGAGTAAAATAGTTCCATGGCTAATTTTTTACCGGTATCGAACAGTGGCTGATGTAACGAACAGAGCCCGTGAGGTTAATTCCCGAATAGAGTCAGTTTATTCATTGTTCCCTGCCATGGATTTCTACTCTATACCCTTTTTAGAAGGTTGTGGCTGGCATGCAATAGTCTGTTATCTCCAGTCGGAGAGCCCCATCTATGTTTAAATTAATTTTGTATAGTCTGCATCTCGTACCTGCATTTATGAAAAATGAACAGGTGACTACTGTAGGTACTCTAACCAACCCCTTGAAAGCTAAGAGCATAAAATTCCCACCATTAAATACCTACATCAGGGGAACCAGTGCATCTAGCCACAATGGAACACAAATGTTTTAAACAATTATTGAAAATAGTCTTTTGTGTTTCTAGGGGGAGAAATCGGCATTCATTGTTTTCTTTTTATAAAATGAGTTAATTATTACCTACTCGACTGGAAGTCATTATTGTGCAACTAAGAATGTAGGTATGTATACAGGTAAATGTGTAAATATGTTCATAGTCACACGCATATATGTTTGTGCATTTAAAAATATGCAAATTTAAAAAAAAATTGAATTTTTTACGATACAAAAGAATATCAAAGCTAACAGTATGTTACTTTCTATAAAAAGGTAAAAAAACACGGAAAATCAATTCAATTTCATAGTCAAATTATTTTCAAATATTACCGTTATCGCTGTTTTCCAATCAAAACGCTTTTGACATTTCGCCTAAAGTATTAAACAAGTGTGTGGGTATGACAAAGCAACAAGCACTTTTACTCTCAACGCTGTAAGCTTTTATGTAGATTATAAAAAGCAAAAGAAAGTGAAATTTAAAAGAAAGACAAAAAGTATAGAAAGAAAATGTAACGGACAACACAAATTTGTCGCATACGAAATGCAAATAGCGGACAAATATTTTTTAATATTTAGTTAACGAGCATATTGATAAAAGCAAAAAAAAACAACAAAAAGTTTAGATACAAGTTAATGGAAAACAAACAAAATCGGTTAGTCATAAGTTTTATGAATGCATTAACGCGTTGGATAGTGCACCAATTACAGATTCATATATTAGGGTGGAAAATTTAAAAATTAAAAAAAAAAATTGGTGGTTTGCTCCAGGGTTTACAAGCATTTAAATAAATAATATCGCACAAATTTTACAAAATTTTAACTAGCGGGAGTTTGAATTTGTATGTCAAATTGTTTTTGTAATTTTAATTTTTCTAACCCTGATAGCCACCCATAAAAATTTCTTTAAAAATTTTAAGTTTAGTGGAAATCTTTATTTTGTGGGCTTAAAAAACAAATGGGTGCCCCATACATAATTTAGATGTTGATATTTTAAGGACCACCCTTACATGCATATATGGTACGAAAACAAATATCAAAATAAGAAAATTTTAACTTTAGAAAATTTAATTCAAATTATTCAAACATAAAGTCGGGGAATTGTCTATGACCAGGTTGGCACTGGTTTATCTCTCTAATCTCTCAATTGTGCCAAAATATGTAGACCTAACCCAGATATCTCCTCTTTTGAAAATAATTCTTTTTGCTGCGAATAGGCTAGATAGCCGCTGTGGATGAGCGGTTCGTAGTGCTGAGGTTCGATGCCCGGCAGGCAATAGGGTATCAAATAAAAGAAAAAGCTCTTTATAAGTATGTGAGCATACATTTTTTGGTGCATAAGGACGAATGGGTATGGAAAATGTCCTTTACAAATTTTGTCCTTAAATATGCTTGAAAATTCGCAATATATTTTTTTTTTAGTTATTGTTTGAGGACTAAATTTATTAAAATCGCATTCTCAATACCTATTTAGAATTTTCTCTCTCATTTCATTCTACATTGCACTGATTTTTTTAAATAATTTTTTGAATTGATCATATCTTTAATATTTCAAAGTCCTTTGGAAAAAATCCTGACGTCAGAGTGAAAAATTAAAAACGCAGTTTTACTATATTTGGCCCATAGTTTCGTGAGTATATCGATTCTATCGTGTGTTTTAAAAATTTTGTTGTTTTTGTCGCACAGTGTAATAGACTTAAAAAATAAAATTTTATTAAATTAAAAGTCCAATTACTTTAAAAAAGAAGACCTCAATTGAGAGTATAAAAAAGGGACGGCTCACGTAGTTGATAGCTAATACTAGTTAGGGGCATGTGTATGTATGTATGCACATCTAAAATTAAAATCTAAATCCCTTTCAGAGATCATACAAATCCACCGCTTCAGGTGTCTCAATACCAATCTGTAGTGAGTGAATTTTATGTGATTGTCAATTGTCTACAACAGACAGCATTAGTACGAGTAGTAGCAGTTAATCTCAGACTTTTATCGCCACAATCACATGAGCCATTTGGTAAACCCTTCTTGAATGTAGCCGCCAACCGTAACGGCGGCACGTTTGAGACGAATAGAATAATTTATGCCTTCAAGCAGCAAAAAAGCAGCAGTATACCTCCGCTGGGACTAAATATTTATAGCCCTGGCATGTAAATCCTACTGACTGAATGACTGAGGTACAATGGGATTAGAAAATAACCTATGAACAAGCACATCTACATATGCATTTGCATTGATATAACAAGCCAATGGAAACTATATTTATACTAAAATATGTATGTATGTATAAATGACTACATATATAGAAACGTGTTTATAGTTACATCAATGGGTATAAAACTCGTCACTCTTGCTCCATTAGAGTACTTTGCATGCAGAGAATTTTAATTATTTTCTACAACAAGTTTAACTTCAAAAAAAAGTCTAGTCAATGTTAACACGCTGAGTAGGTACAAAAAGTACAATTTGTCTGCATACATATATAGGTATGCATAAGTTATATATATGCATGAAAAAGGACGCGCTTGCTTGCCCCATTCTTCCTACGAATTCCTACCTTTCTCCTCTTTCGTTCTCGCGCCTCACCTTTGTTATTCAAATTGCCAGCCGCTGCCAATACGAACAAATAGTTGATAATTAAAATTAATTATCAATAAAGTGATCGAGTTGCAATCGCATTGCTGATGGCGATGCTTTTGCCAGTGGCTGACAGCGCATTGAGCCGAGTGGAATAATGGAGTGCGAAAGTACATTAAAATGCAATAAATAATTCACACAGCAGTGCATTCGGAACGCACTCTTCTTATTGTTTGCGTAACTTGAGAGGGTAAGATAGGTAAATGTATGTAAATTAGGTTTCGCACTTCCCTTTTTATTATTAAAAAAAAAAATAGGTATCGAAATGAAAATTTGTCTTATCAGTGTTGATGTGTAAGATTAATAAAGTTTGAATTTTTATGTGGTGAAATATGATATTGTTACTTCCAATACACACAGTCCTGATTGAATAATAGGCGACAAAAGTTTGTATGTTGTCTTGACAGATCTAGGCCAAACTTCAGATCAGTTGTTGCCTATGCGTATTCATTATTTCCTAAGTAAAAAGGCAATGGAAAAGAAGGGAATGCAATGTACTAGAACTGTGACAGGCCGGAAAACCCAAATCGATTTTCCATACTCTCAGACATAGTTTTCTATTGTACCAAAGGCCTGAATAAAGTATTAAAGGGTTTTGAAAAAGTTAGAAATGGAAAATTATTACTCATCTGAAAAATTGTATAGGCTCTTTGATGAATTTTAGGTAGTCCGATGTGAGACATATGACTTAAAAACTCCTGTCGCAGTCTGGCTAAGTTCGGACAGCTGCAGAGAAATTCTATATGTGCCGTCTTCGACCCTCAAGAAAGTTGTACCTATACAATGGATCGTCGAAGAGATTTATGGTAGTCATATGGAAAAATGTTTATGAATATTTTTTTTAAGAATTGCAGAAATTTGAAATTAATTCCAAGTATTTTCTAAACAAGTGGAAGCATTCAAATGTGACATTTTTTTCTTTCACTTTTCAACATAAATAAATAAAAAACCAGAGCTTTTTTAAAAAATCGGCATAGATAGATTTACACAAAATTTAATTATCTTTTATCTAAAAAAAAAGAAACTGGAAATCGGTTCATATTTGGGCTCTCAAAATTCATTTGTCCTAAGTAACCTTTTTTGGCCCACTGTGCGTCGTTCCATAATGCAAAATAATGCAGTCGACACATGCTGCTGTTGTTGTGGCTTACTTAGCTCTGTAAAGATCGGATTGTCTTTCCATATTTGTCGACAACTTCAACTATTTCTAGGCCCAAGAAGCGATATTTCGACAGGCTTCGACCACAGAGGGCGATAAATTGAGTTGGATTGAATGGGCATGTAAAGAGATGGTTGGAGTTGTGGGGGAAACCTCCAAATTTGGGATGTTATGGCCGAGTCTGGATAAGTAGCTGTTTAGACGGCTGTTTTATCCTGACCGTAACTGTGCTAGTGTGAGGCAGGTCTCCCACGGCAGTCGGCATTTAAAGCACTCTCTCGTCCACAGTTAGCGCTTGGAGATTGATGATGGCATTTCCAGAATGGTAGTATGTACAAGTAAAAACAGCCTGGCTGTGAATGCCCTGTATAGTTTATCTGTACAGTCCCGGGTCCAGCGGTTATTGTACGTAGCGCTGGATCTCATTTTTCAGCTCATAGGTATGCCTTCCAACGCGCCTGGGTAAAAGCTCTGCATCCAGCAAATGTCTGCTTGCTGAACATGATGTTGCGCTCCCTTTTTGTGAGCAGTTGGACCTCGCTGTGGAGAAACAACGTTTATTTGTCTTTGCCAAAAGTGTCGTTGATTCGTAAATAAAATTTTGTGCACCTAGCTTGTTCTACATGGCACACTGTGAGTCTGCATGCAATTTGATGACTTTGGCAACTGCGGTTATGTGCGCCGAGAAAATAAATGGGCTGCCGGAGGTTACTCTGCGCATTTTCAGGTTGTTAACAACGGAATAGGTTCGTCATTGACATGTATACCCATCTTTAGCCAGATCTCTTTTTTCCAGATGGTAAAAATGGTTGCCGAGGATTTCGTAGAGGAGGGGGTAAGGCGCCTTGCAGTGAAGAAGCGAGAAAATTCGGAGAGCTAACTTTAAAATCCCAGATGCCGTTAACGAGCAATCGTCAGCATACGAGATGATGGAGACTCCCTCTGGTGTTTGGGGGAGTTTCGTTATATAGAAACTAAACAACAAAGGGGAGAGGATACCGCACCTGGGCTTTGACGTTTTATGTCGACAAATAACTAATGATTGCCGACCACCGTTTGAGTCAACACATTACAATCATTGCTTTCTTTTGAACCATTTAATCCATGATCAGAAAGTCCAACAAAGTATTTAAAGGCTTTCCACTTTGTTTGTGACTATTGTTTTCCCAAAAACAATTTACTTGGTAAATTGTTAATAGAGATAACTCTTGCGAAGTGGTTTTTAATGAAGAAATTGAGAATTGAGCATATTAGAAATTTTTAAAAAGTAATTTCATGATTTAGTCGATCAAACCCTTGCTTAGTCTAGCTTTTCTTAATAAAAAATAGTTTTATTGAATTATATAGGTACTAAAAATTATATCTCAAAAATATGATTGCCTCCTGTGAGGATTGAACTCACGACCCCTGGTTTACAAGACCAGTGCTCTGCCACTGAGCTAAAGAGGCATTCGAACGGATACCGGTGCAATAGGCACAAGCACAGTTAGTGAAAAAATATAGAGAGCGATGAGGAAATTCATATCATACAATTGATAAAAAGCAGAGAATTTCGATTGACTAATTTTGACATAAAAATTTGGAGATAACGTCATTCAATAAATGTTAGCACACTCATCTGCCTCGCCAACCACCTTCATCTGCTGTAGGCGGTATTCTTCTATGTGTTTGTGATGCTTATAAATGTTTTTGTTGTAGAAATGTTTGCTGCTATATGAACAATTGGCAAATTTATTGGGAAAAATGGTGTAGGTTGTATTTTTTATCCGAATTATTATCAGCTGTGACCATTTTAAAGCAGAAAAACGAATCCAAATTGAAATATGGATGCTCTCTACTACTTTTTGAATTTCTTTTCTCAATGCAACAAAAGCAACATGAACATAAAAAAAAACCCACAATAAAATTAAAAAAAAAATACAAGTGTGCACACTAAGTAATACTGCATTTGAATCTCAACAACGAACAACTGAATCCGACACATCCAAATGCAATCGCCGGAATTAAACGACAAGCGCGTGGGTTGTTCTCGGAGGTGTCATTTTCGTGCTATTATTTTTATACATTGTTTCGGGTGTCACACCTGTTGCTGGTGTTGTTGTTGGCACAGTTATGACAGCGATTATTACTAAAAAAAAATATCATAGACCAATGAAAATGCAATACGACTCAAGCGTAGTGTCATTTCCAAATGTTTACTCTAATGTAAACAATGTAATCAGTTGGAAAATGATTGCATATCGTTGGCGGCAAGTAATAACTATCAAATTTCGTTTTCGTTTTGTTTGATTTTGCGCTTTTCACTAGTTGCTAGTATTTAGTTGCGTTTATGTATGTGTAGTCGTACATACTTATGCATATTTGTGTATTCAAAGTTTTAAAGCTAGCCACCTTTTCTCGGTCAACTCTTTAGCGCTGCGCTCAATTGATAATTTTCTTTCATTCGCTGCACGGCAATTGAAGCAGATAATTGGGGCAGAAAATGTTTGTCATCGTTTAAATTTGCTTCAATTTCTAATAAATGTGCAAAGGCAAACAGGAAAAGTAAAATTTAAAAACTAGTTCGTATCTTTGATGAGGCAAATGGAATAATGAATTTTAATTACTAAATACCATCAAATCAATTCATATCTCACAGTTATTTTACTAAGTTTACAGGAAAAGAGTTTTGTCACATTTTTGCCCGAGATTTCCTTCAAATTTGTGTTGTACGTCTTGATTTTATTACACAGATGGAGGGTATACTATAGCTTTTCGCCACCTCCGAAAGTCAAATGGATTCTATGAGAAGTTTTTGCATGACAGAAACACGATCGGAGGTTTAGATATTGCTTAGGCCAGGAATCGAACCGTGGACCTGAGGAGTGGTAGTATGCTCTTCTAACCACTCATCCACAGCGGCCGGTAATTACTAAGGGGTCAGATTGTTTTTTTTTTAATTTGTTGTCATACGCCACATAGGAGGCTTGGTTAGAAACCAAAGAAGGCCCCCGAATTGGCTTGGCTAACTAACTCATCCGTAGTCTTATTATTGCAGGGGATGTTTCGATGACCATAGCAGTCCCACTATCGACAAATTCGAATATATATGTATGTATTTGGTAAAATAGACCAGAAACCATTACCGTAAGGCGTTTAAATGAACGTTTTGCTACAGTTTTTGTATTATTTTTTTCTGGGTTGTGATATGTTTTTTTCGGAATTTTTGTATGTTCTTCATAAAATTTTGAAATAAATAAATATCTCTGTTTAATTCAACGATAATTTTATTCTCTAATAACTTCATAAACAGCAGATAGTTATACAGGTTACGGCGAAACCCGTTAAGTGAACAATTTAAAAAATTTAATTCCGTTTGGTTGGTACAACGAAAGATTTTTTTGTTTTCATAGCTATTTTCAATGAAAAATGTCTTCAATTCCTTACCTATTAGGACATTTTTTTTTTAGTTTTCTCCAAAGCTCACTTTCGGCACTTGATGCTTTTCGTAGACTAAGATCTGTCGATAAATTTTTTGGATGTCCCCATTGGAAATATATTTACAGAGAAACCAACCATTGAATCGCTTTATTAAGTTGGAGCCGTCGGAATAAAAAGATGCAATTTTTTTTTAGATTTCTACATAAGGTGGATTTCTGTGGTGTATTATTAATTATTCTTTAAACTTTAATGTATCCTTTTTTAAGGTCAGGACTTTTGTGTCAAATAGGTTTCATGCAAAGTGTTTGCTTCTTAGCTTTGGATCGAGAACAACCGAGACTGAGACCAGGTGGAAATGTTCATTTGAGTGGAAGACAAATACCATCACTGCCGTATTTTCGATGGTATTTTTCCAAAAGACGTTAAAGGCTCTCTTGAAGCTCTTCCATTTCCAAAAATTTTGTAAGTTTAGCCTTTATGTTTTAAGTTTAGTTCTCCACAGCGTAAATGAGGTAGGATGAAAACAGTTCTCATTCCATGGGCTCACTGGGATTTAATCCAGAGAGACAAAGCAAAACATCTATCAATATAACTACATATACCACCCTATGTTTGGGTATAGTACAAATGCCATTCCAAAAGGCCGCTGGAGTCGGGAGGGAGTTGTCCTAAAAAACATGCTGTTTCTGTAGAACTAGAAATTTCTTGAAGTTTCGGAATTCAAATGATTACCAGAGGCTGCGGATGTTAGATTGTGAAATTGCATACCATTAATAATCGCTATCAGTGACTTCAACTGTATTTTTGTGCTCGTTAAAAAAACAACAATCCATTCAAGTGACCCTTGGCACTAGAAAATAAATCTACTGACAAATGCTACCCCATTTCACTGATCCGAAAGCATGTCAATGGGCAAACAACGCTATGAGTATGTCTTACACAAATACATATGAACTTGTGAGACACATTTTTAGACTAATTACTTTCTTGTTCTCATTATTAGTGTTAGTGATTATGAGCCACTAACATAATTGCCATTGACCAATGCTGCCATGACACACTTCAACGAGTCAGTGTGTACATAGAGTAGACAAAACCGGAGTACGGCGCTAACAGCTGTTTGATGACAGCTGTCAATGAGGTCATTAAATGATGGCGGCGGCGGCAGAAATTCGAGAGCAAAGTCTAAATTCTTGGCAACAAAACATTACCGGCTTTTTGTGCACCAAAAATATGCTTAAGCGGCTAGCTTGCTTCAGGCTGACTTTCTAGAGGTTAATGTTGGCTCACTAAAATTTCTAACAATATTTGCGCAATGCCAAGTGAAGCAGGAGAATGCCGAAAAGAAAAATTTAACAATTAAGTCACTGGCGTTAAAAAAAAGAAGAATCAACAACAACAATTGTGCGGCAGCAAATGAAGTTGGGTCAAACAACCGGAATGCTTCTTGCCATAAACGGGTTCGCCAAGTGTTGTGTGTTGCAAAGCGCTTAGATTGTTGCTTTTATCTCGTTTTTTTTTCGTTTCCTTGTGTTGCCATATTCAACGCTTACGCACTTTTCTAGTTTCTACCAATTTTTGTTTCAAGCAATTTCCCGTCCAGCGCGCAGATGCAACTTCAATTCATACGGCGCCTGCTTGGCTGATATGGCAATCAACATATCCGGGGAATGTATGTAGGAATTTCTACAAGTATGTCAAGCTGTACAGGAAATTGCAGGAATTTTCATTAACTTGTAAACGTAAGTGCAAGATGGCAGATATATTTTACACATTTCAAAACATTTTTACCACATCATTTAAGAAGTTTTGGTGAGTGTTGGCTCCCCCACATCCGCCGAAATTTTTAATTTCATGCAGTTATTTTGCACCCTTCGTAGAATAATAAAGCGAGAGATACGCCTACTTTTCGTTGGTTGCCTTCTTAAAATTGTCTTT